>NW_004444013.1:2042647-2131250 GCF_000243295.1 Trichechus manatus latirostris
GGCCAACTCTTCAGACAGGGATTGGACTGGACTGTGGGACATAAAGTGATACTCGTGAAGAGTGTCTCTCTTAGTCAAGTAGATACAAGAGACCAAAGGGACAGCTTCTGTTCAGAGGTGAGATGGGAAGTCAGAGAGAGTTAGGAGCTGGTTGAATGCTCATGGGGAATCAGGGGTGGAAAGGAGAAGTGTGCTGTTGCAGAATGGGGTGAGCAATTATGGTCTCATAACAATGTATGTAAAAAAATTTTTTTTCGTATGGGCGACTAACTTGAAATGTCAACTTCATTTAATTACAAGAATAAAAAAATTAAAGACAGAAATCAAATGATGCATCGCATCGGGCAAATCTGCTGCAAAAGACCTCTTTAAAATGTTAAAAACCAAAGAGGTCATCTTAAAGACTACGGTGCACCTGATCCAAGCCATGGTGTTTTCAATCACATCATATGCATGCAAAAGCTAGATAATGAAAAAGGAAGACTGAAGAAGAATCGATGCATTTGAAGTATGGTGTTGGTGAAGAATACTGAATATACCATGGACTGCCAGAAGAACAAACAAATCTGTCTTGGAAGAAGTACAGCCAGAATGCTCCTTAGAAGCAAAAATGGCAAGACTTTGTCTCATGTACTTTGGACATGTTATCAGGAGTGATCAGTCCCTGGAGAATGACATCATGCTTGGTAACGTAGAGGGTCATCGAAAAAGAGGAAGATCCTGAATGAGATGGACTGATGCGGTGGTTGCCACAGTGGGCTCAAGCATAACGACGACTGTGAGGATGGCGCAGCACCAGGCTGTGTTTTGTTCTGTTGTACGTAGGGTCGCTATGAGTTGGAACAGACTCGACGTCACCGAACAACAGCATACTTTTAGTTACAGTCCCATTTGGGAATGGGTTTTCTGTTATGTCAATGAGGTAATATTAGTGTAGGGTGTGTCTTAAATCAATCTCTTTTGAGATATAAAGAAGAGCAGATTAAACAAGCGACTAAGTAAGCAAGCAGAGATGGGAGAAGACAGATGGCACACCATGTGAAGATCACCAAGAAACCAAGAGACAAGGACCCCCTCAAAGCTGACAGAGACAGAAAGACTTCCCCTAGATCCGGTACCCTGAATTTGGACTTCTAGCCTTCTCAACTGTGAGAAAATAAATGTCTGTTAAAGCCACCTGCTTGTGGTATTTCTGTTATAGCTGCACTAGATAACTAAGACAACCACTAACTAAAAGAATAGTGGTTTGAGACCACCCAGAGGCAACTTGGAAGAAAGCCTGGCAATCTGCATCTGAAAGGAGTGCAGTTCTACTCTACATACATGGGGTTGCGAAGAGTCGGACTTGATTCAATGGCAGTGGGTTTGGTTTTGGTTTTATAGAGTCAGAAAGCAGATTAGTGGTAGACTACGGCTGGGGGATTTGTGAGGGTAAGGCATGATAGCTAAGAGGAACGTGATTTCTTCTGGGCAATGACAATGTTCTAAAATTGTGTTGATGGATGCACAACCCTGTGGCTATACTAAAAGTTATTGAGTTGTACACTTTAAAACAGTGAATTATATATAAATCATATCTCAACAAAGCTGTTAAAGAGCCCTGGTAGCACAATGGTTAAGAGCTAAGGCTGCTAACCAAAAAGATCGGCAGTTTGAATCCACCAGCTGCTCCTTGGAAACTCTATGGGGCAATTCTACTCTGCCCTGTAAGGTCGCTATAAGTTGGAATCGACTCAACAGCAATGCGTAAAGCTGTTAAAAAATGAATGAATGGTGCCACTATTGAGTCACAAGTATATTATTTATCCAGTTGCTGCAAAGCTCTTAGGGATGCTACCTGTGGTGAAATGAGTTCCTTTATGTAGCTTTTCACCTTGGTTCTTAGTAGAAACAGCTTAAGAGACTTCCCCCCAAAGCCCTGTGGAGTTACCTTTGTCCTAGTTTTCTACCCCAGAGGGTTTGTTACTTTTGTCCAGGTTGATGATATTTCCAGAGTAAGATGTAAGCAACTTGAAGGTTTGATACTATTTGTCTGGCCCTGGGCTGCAGCCTGCCCCATGATTGATCTATTTTACACACCTTTCAGGGATTGGTCAATTGTTGTTGTCAGGTGCCGTTGTTGGTTGTGACTCATAGCGACCCTATGTACAACAGAACCAAACACTGCCCAGACCCGTGCCATCCTCACAATCTTTGTTAGTTTGAGCTCATTGTTGCAATCTTAATGCACATCTTTCCTGATTTTAAACCATGCAGTGTCCCATTGTTCTGTTCCAAAAAGTGCCTCTTGATCTATGTACAAGTACCACATGAGCCCAATGAAGTGTTCTGGAATTCCCATTCTTTGCAATGTTATCCATAATTTGTTATGATCCACACAGCTGAATACCTTTGCATAGTCAATAAAACACAGGTAAACATCTTTCTGGTATTGTCTGCTTTCAGCCAGAATCCATCTGACATCAGCAATGATATCCCTGGATATCCCTGGTTCCACGCCCTCTTCTGAATCTGGCTTCAATTTCTGGCAGTTCCCTGTTGATGTACTGCTGCAGCCACTTTTGAATGATCTTCAGCAAAAATCTACTTGCATGTGATATTAATGATATTGTTCGATGATATTGTTCGATAATTTCCACGTTCTGTTGGATCACCTTTCTTCGGAAAGGGCACAAATAACGACCTCTTCCAGTCGGTTTGCCAGGTAGCTGTCTTCCAAATTTCTTGGCATAGATGGGTGAGCGCTTCCAGCATTGCATCTGCTTGTTGAAATATCTCAGTTGGTATTCCATCAATTCCTACAGCCTTGTTTTTCGCCAGTGCCTTCAGTGCAGTTTGGACTTCTTCTTTCAATACCTTCAACACTTGAAATCTGCTGCAAAAGACCTCTTTCAAGTGTTGAAAAGAGTTGATCAGTTCCTGATCATATGCCATCTCCTGAAATGGTTGAACATTGACCAAATCTTTTTGGTACAGTGACTTTGTGTATTCCTTCCATTTTCTGATGCTTTCTGCGTCATTCAACATTTTGCCCATGGAATCCTTCAGAAGTACAACTCAAGGCTTGAATTTTTTTCTTCAATTCTTTCAGCTTGAGAATGCTGAGCGTGTTCTTCCCTTTCGGTTTTCTAACTCCAGGTCTTTGCATATTTCATTATAATACTTTACTTTGTCTTCTCAAGCTGCCCTGTGGAATCTTCTGTTCAGTTCTTTTACTTCATCATTTCTTCCATTTGCTTTAGCTACTCGATGTTCAAGAGCAAGTCTGGGTCTCTTCTAACATCAATTTTGGTCTTTTTTTTCTTTCCTGTCTCTTTAATGACCTTTCGCTCTCTTCATGTATAATGTCCTTGATGTCATTCCACAACTCATCTGGTCTTCGGTCATTAGTGTTCAATGCATCTATTCTTGAGATGGTCTCTAAATTCAGTGGTCTCTAAATTCAGTATGGTATACTCAAGGTCGTACTTCGGCTCTCGTGGACTTACTTTAATTTTCAGCTTCAACTTGAACTTGCATAGGAGCAACTGATGGTCTGTTCTGCAGTTGGCCCCCGGCTTTGTTCTGACTGATGATATTGAGCTTCTCCATCATCTCTTCCCAAAGATGTAGTCAATTTGATTCCTGTATGTTCCATCCAGCAAGGTCCATGTATATAGTCACGGTTATAGTGAGAAAAAGGTATCTGCAATGAATAAGTCATTGGTCTTGCAAAATTCTATCATGCAATCTCCAGCGTTGTTCTTATCACCAAAGCCACATTTTCCAACTACTGATCCTTCTTCCTTGTTTCCAACTTTTACATTCCAATCTTCAGTAATTATCAACACATCATGATTGCAGGTTTGATCAATTTCAGACTGCAGAAGTTGGTAAGTCTTCAGTTTCTTCATCTTTGGCATTAGTGGGTGGTGTATAAATTTGAATAACATTTGTATTAACTGTTCTTCTTTGTAGGCATATGGATATTATCCTATCACTGACAGCACTATACTTCAGAATAGATCTTGAAATATTGTTTTTGAGGATGAATGCAATACCATTCCTCTTCAAGCTGTCATTCCGAGCACAGCAGACCATATGACTGTTCGACTCAAAATGGCCAATACCACTCCATTTCAGCTCACTAATGCCTAGGATGTTGATCTCTGCGTTCTATTTCATTTTTGATAATTTCCAATTTTCCTAGGTTCATATGTCATACATTCCATGTTCCAGTTCTTAACGGATGTTTGCTGTTTCTTCTCATTTTGAGCAAATGAAGGCCCCAAAAGCTTGATTCCATCCACATCATTAAGGTTGACTCTACTTTGAAGAGGCAGCTCTTCCCCAGTCATCTTTTGAGTGCCTTACAACCTGAGGGACTCATCTTCCACCACTATATTAGACAATGTTTTCCTGCTATTCATAAAGTTTTCGCTGGCCAATTTTTTCAGAAGTAGACTGCCAAGTTCTTCTTCCTAGCTTGTCTTAGTCTAGCAGCTCTGCTGAAACCTACCCACCATGGATGACCTTGCTGGTATTTGAAATACTGGTGACATAGTTTCCAGCATCTCAGCAACATGCAAGCCACCACAGTATGACAAGCTGACAGACGAGTGGTGGGATTGGTCAATATACTTATGCAAATGAAGTGACTATAGCCTACTATGCAAATGAAACATCTGTAGCCTACTGAGAGGGGACTGATCAGTTTTTTGGTCCTGGTGGGAGGACCATGCCTTGAAATTGGCCAGAAGTTTGCTTATACTGGTAGTCCCTGACTTATGACATACTCGAGTTATGACAAAATGCACTTATGTCTTTTTTTTTGTACATCTTCTTAGTAATATGTACTACATACAAAGTTACAACACATAATTTGCTGATATTATCATTCTCAGGCCAACCCCCAAAGAGAAATAAAGATCAGATTTATAGACACTGAGAATAAAAGGCAATAATAATGAAAAAAAAAACCTGAGGTATTCAACTTATGTCAGAACCAACTTACAACAGAGTCGTCAGAACGGAACCCCATTGTAAGTTGGGGACTACCTGTATATGCAGTCAACCAGACAGAAGAAGGAAGAAAGAAGCAAGAAAGTAGAAAAGGCAAGACAGGCAAGAAGAGAGAAGCAGAGAGAGGAGGCAAGGAAACTCCTAAAAGAGCTGTAACACAGGTCAACCTCTCTAACACTGAAGACAGCAAGGGCCTGAAAGCGGTCCTGTGGCAGAGCTGACAGTGACAGCAGAAACCTGCTGCTAGGAATGCAGCTAAGAGAGCTGAACAAAACTGCTCCACTGGCTGTGAGCTGGGTCAGTTAGCAGTGAGAGGCTGTCAGCAGGGAGGCAGAAGACAAAAAGGCCTGTCTTGATGAGGATGAGAGGAAGTCTGTCCTCAAAGGGCCGAGAGGAATCCTGTACGGCTGAGAGGAGTCATGTACAGCAGAGAGAAGGACTTGCTTGCTTGCTTGCATGGCTGAGAGAACTGTCCTACACTGAAAGAAGGGATGTGCTCCCCTCTTTGAAAGAGCCTTCCAGGCTTTGTCTAGATGCTTCCTGATCCTAATCCCAAGTTGTACCTGTTACTTCCTTACTAAACCATTTAAATGTAAGTATGGTCTGTGAGTTCAGTGTAGTCATTTCAACAGATTATCAAACCCAGAAGTAGAGAGTGTCGTGGGAGACGGCTGATGTCAGAATTAGTAAAAAGATGGGAGAGTGAAAGTATGTTGGACCTCCACCTCATAGTAATCAGCTTTGGGCTGATCCTGGTCATTATCCCCTCTAAAGTTAGACAGGTTCTGACGCTACTGCTAGAATTTTACACTACCCAAGTTGAGGAAACGATGAGAAAATCGTTTTAATCTAACTAAATATTTCTGCCTGATTCTAGTTTTCATCGAAGCAACAACTATTGAGCGCCTTCTATGATGCAGGCCCTGAGCAAAACAAACTCCCTGTTTTCAGGGAAGACACATAAGTCAGGTGGCGACAAGTGCTAGGAAAAGAAACCAAGCAGGGTATTGGAGAAACAATTGGGATCTGTGAGAAAGGAAGAAAAGGTGGGAGCCTTGGGGGCATCAAAGGAAGAGTAATCCAGGCGGAGGGAGAGCAGAGGTGGGAGAGCAATGGTATTAGAGGAATAGCAAAGAGGCCAGCGTGGTGGGGAAAATGAGCAGACCGCACCTGGCCTTGTAGGCCACAGTAAGGACTTTGACTCCCACTGTGAGAAAGGAGGGTTTGAGCAGAGTGAAATGACCTGATTTGGGCTTTAGACAGAACACCACGACTGCTACATGAAAAACAGACAGGGTGGAGGAGGGGCACAAGAGCTGAAGCATCTTCTTCAAACGTTTCCATCTCTTACTTGATATATTTCAGGAGATCTTTTCTTTTCAGCTATATTGCAAAGTCTGTGTGTACTTAGTGCTAGCAAGCTAGTTTTGGTTTCAAAGGAAACATTTTTCGGTACATTTTTGTCTTTTTTTTTTTTTATCATGTATAGATGGAGATTCCATGTGTCAGTTTCAATTTCCTCACATTCACACTCTGGGAGTCTGGGAGTGTGGTCCAAGTGATTGGGCTAGGGTTCTGGCTGGATGGAAATGGCAACTAAGCCAGGAGCGAGGGGATAACCCATGGAGGTGCTGCTGCTGAGGGAGGCCCAGCCTTCCCAGAAGTTCTCCTTCCCTTTACTTTATTAATAATAAATTACCCCATTTTCCTCTCCTGTGGGGTTCTGTGGGAGATAACAGAGAGAACCTCTTCTACACAGTCCCTGTCCTCCAGGTATCACCTTGAGGTGACTTTGGACTAAAAATGAGGAGACTTTGGAATAAAAAATATAAGGCTACCCAAGAATAATTACTAAGGTTTCACTTACTAGAATGTGTTTGTTCGCCCTGACAGGGAATACAACAGAAAGTCCCTGATGGTGCAGGAGAAAGGTGGGGTGCAGAACTCAAATTCTAGTAATTAGACCAGACTTAATGGTCTGAGACTGGAGGAACCCTGGAAAGCATGGCCCCTGGATTCTCTATTGGCCCAGAACTAAAACAATTTCCGAGGCCAACTCTTCAGACAGGGATTGGACTGGACTGGAGGACATAAAGTGATATTTGTGAGGAGTGTGCCTCTTAGTCAAGTAGATACAAGGGACCAAAGGGGCAGCTTCTGTCCAGAGGTGAGATGGGAAGGCAGAGAGGGTTAGGAGCTGGTTGAGTGGACATGGGAAATCACAGGTGGAAAGGAGGAGTGTGCTGTCACAGAATAGGGAGAGCAATTAGGGTCACATAACAATGTATGTATAAATTTTTGTATGGGAGACTAACTTGAAATGTAAACTTCATTTAAACTACAACAATAAACAAAAATAAAATGCATTTGTTGTTGTTAACTGCCATCAAGTTGGCCTCCAACCCATGGTGACACCATGTACAACAGGATCAAACTGTTGTGATCCATAGGGTTTCCACTGGCTGACAGTCTGGAAGCTCCACTGAAACCTATTCAGCATCAAAGCAACACCAACGCTTCCACTGACAGACAGGTGGTGACGGTGCTTAAGGTATACTGATTTGGAATCGAACCCAGATCTCCTGCATGAAAGGTGAGAATTCTACCTCTGAACCACCACTGCCCCTAAAATGCATTCAGGTGCATTTTAACACTAATGGAGTTATGCGGCAGGGATGTAGAAGAGGGATCTAAGTTTAAACTGTGGAGGAAGAGAAAAAACCATTGGTTCTTCTCTGAGTCATGTGTAAGAGGTCAAAGCTGTGTGATCTCACTCAAGTCACTTGCTCAGTCTGGGCCTTTTCCGCAGCTGTAAATAAATTTGGAAATTATAAATGTAAAACACCCAGAATGGTACCAGACACATAGTACATGCCTTATATTATTGTGTGCCACGAATTTAACAAATATTTACTCATTTAATCTTTACAACATTGAAGAGTAGGTGCTGTCATTCCTTGATAGGTGAGAAAACTTAACTGTTAGAGAAGGAGCTTGCGTGAGGTCACAACCAGTAAGAGGCAGAATCCAGGTTAAGTCTGTTGTTGTTGTTAGGTACCATGTAACAGAGTAGAACTACCCCATAGGGTTTTCTAGGCTGTAATCTTTAGGGGAGCAGATAGTTAGGTCTTTCCCTCGAGGAGCCACTGGGTGGGTTCAAACCAGCAACCTTTTGGTTAGCAAACAAGCTCTTACCAGATGTCAAAGTTCCTGTTCTCTTACTCGGAAAGAAAAAGGGATAGAAAAACAAAAAATGAGTTAATAGCTGCTTTGCCAACCCCAGTATTGGAATAAAGTAGTGGAAAATGCTTAATATATAAAAGTACTCTGTAACGGTAAGATACCTGGGTATACACTGCAAGAACATTCTGTGAGATTCTTTTAAATTGGGCCTAAAACACAGTAGAGCTTGTCAACACTGGTGCACCCCAGGGTAGGAGTATCTGATATTACTACCATCTCAGTCTCAAATCTGAGAAATTAGCCAGTTTAATTAATCTGCATTGCAAATTCTTTCTTTCCAATTGCTATCCAATGGAATTCACGTCAGGATTGAATTGTTTTAATTGTTTTACGGCCCAACAATTTCCTAGTTTACTAACAACCTACACTCTCTAATCTCAAAACCCTCAATACCCAGGCAAGGGAGTGGATCCTTGAAGGCAGATTTCATCTCTGCAACCCACTGTCTCGGACGCTTGGATTTTAACCCCAGCTTTCTCAGCGTGTGCCAGCTCTGCGTGGTCCGTACCCTGGAGAAGGTGACTCTGGTGTTCTCGGGCGACCACCTGGCCGGAAAGAGGGGTATCGGGGCAGGCCTCCGGGGTTCCTGCCAGGTCTGGAGTTCGAAAAGCTAACCAACAGTAGAGAGGGCAGCGGGTACTATGCAGAGTCCAAGGCGAATCCGAAGAGGTGCAGTCAGCGAGCGCGGAGGCAGCCACGGGAAGCTCCCTCGGGGGCTGAAGGCCACGTCGGGGCGGGGCGCTGGACAACAGCCGGTTGCGGATGAGGCCGTCAGGCTAGCACACAATGGGCCGGAGCAGGAAGTCCGGCGCGAGGCCAAAGCGCCGCCGCACCACGTGTGCCAGAGAGCGCGCCGGGGCCAGGAGCGGCCCGGCGGCCCAGGCCGGGCGCGGCACGGCGTGCGTGCGCGCGCGCGCGCGTGCGTGCGATTTGCGATCAGGCGGCGCGGCGGACAGCCCCGCGGCGGGGCGGGGGGAGTTATATTGCGGGGTCCTTCCTCGCTCACCCTGGTTCCTCTCGGAGCGCAGACGACAAATGGCGGACTTTGATACCTACGACGATCGGGCCTACAGCAGCTTCGGCGGCGGCAGAGGGTGAGGCGAGCGTGCGCGGGCCGTGGCCAGGCGCGGGGGACGGGCGCAGTCGGGGACTCCGGGGCGGCGGCTTTCCCGCGCTCCCCTGGTATGGTGAGAGCTAGGGGCCCGGTGGGGCCCGTGGAGGCCTGGGAGGGGCGCTTGGAGAGCCGGAGCCTGGAAATGGCGCGCTCGGGGAGGGGGCGGTGGCGGTTAGGCTCCCGGGGTCTTGCTCGCAGGGCGGATCCCTTCCTCTCCCTCCCGCCGACGACAACTTGTCGTCTTATTCGTGCCACCGCCGCTAGGCCAGGCAGCAGCGGCAGTGCCAGGGAGGACGAGCTCTTGCTTGCAACCCCATCCCCCAGGACAGCAGGGCTAGCACGGGGCTCTGCTGCAGCGCGGGGGTGAGGGGCCGCCGCCTGCCCTGCTCCGGTGCTGGCCTCTCCCGCGGCCTCCTGTTGTCTGCCTCCGCTCCTGGCGCCTTGGTCCTCTTCGCCATGAGGCCAGCAGGCTGGGTAAGGTCGGGAGGCCGAGAGAGGGGCGATTTCCTTTCTCCCATGTGGGGACAGATTTGGCGGCTGGAGCCCGGGAATGGCCTGATTCACTCACTGCGGGCGGCGAGAGGGGGAACCAACGAAAACAAATAGATCATAACCTTTTTGTTATTTTCCTTTTAAATCTTTCTTGGGTCATGGTACTTATTGACAAGTACTGTGTGCTTCCTGGCAGAAAAATTTCTTTCTCCCTAGTTTTCTGTTCTGACCTGGAAAGGGAATTGCCTTTAGCATTTTTCTGATTTTGATCAAATACAGAAGACTGTAATTGAAGCACTTTGTTTAAAAGAAAGATCCTTGACTGGTGAATAAAAAGCTTACGGTGTTTAATTCCAGGAACCTTAACTGTTGTTGTTGTGTGTTTTTTTCGCCTCTAACACAACTTAACCTCGTACAGTATTTAGAAGATAGGGTATAAAACATCTTCCTATTTGTCAAGGGCACACTTGGCCTTTGTAAAAGAAACAGATTACTTTCCCAGGATAACACCACAGTAGTACCTACTGAGATGTCCAGTCTCCTGGGTTACAGCCCAAAAGTATCTTTGTTTGGTGACGAATGATCACTTTTAATACCTGACTTTGGGAAGGACTCGAACAAAGGCTTGTTTTGGTGCAGGAGTGTACCCAGTATCAATCGTGACACTATAACGTGGAAGTTGGGGGGTGGAGCTACCAGTTATTTCAAAGGATATTTTATTTGCTAATAAAAAAGAAATAGGTGTTGAACGATATAGAATTATTGCCTTTGGGATAGGTTTCTAGACACCAAATTTGTACTTCAGTCATCTTGAATCTAGTAATTAGTTGTTTTGAGGTGTTCCCCCCCCCCCAGGTTCGAAAAACGTTCAGTAGTACTTAGGAACTCTTCTGTGCTTAAACAGGGGAATGCAATTTAAGGCAGATCCAGTGGGGTTTAGTTGTAATGGAACTGTACAATAAGGTGGTCATAATATACTGAGCCTGGGTTCTTTGTTTTGTTTTTTAAATTCTCCCTTTAGACAATCAGCTATTCTGGTGACTTTAGGAGTTCAAGTTAGACTCTTCTGAGCCTCCTAATTTAAAGTCCCTGGTGGCGCAGTGGTTAAGAGCTTGGCTGCTAACCAAAAGGTCAGCAGTTTGAATCCACCAGCTGCTCCTTGGAAACCCTATAGGGCAGTTCTTCTCTGTCCTATAGTGTCATTATGGGTTGGAATCAACTCGATGGCAATGAGGTGTTTTTTTGTTTGTTTTGTTTTTTTCCTTTTAAGCATCTTCTACATGTGACCCCCTTGGAATTTTCCATTTGGCTTTATATTCATGTAAAAGTACATAGAAAATATTGGTGTTTCCTAAAAGTAGTTTTTAAAACCTGTTGGTGATATTTTGTGTTGATTTATGCTGTGTGTGGAGTGGGTCAGGGAACTTCACAGAGGACCAAGCATGGAGTGGTGTGGTTTCTGAAGAAGCTTTTGTATTCCAAAGCGTCACTGTTTTTAATTTTAGGAGATCAGGAGTTATCAGTTATTGCCATCTGAAATTTAGCAATACGGTGTTATAGTTGACCAACCAAAAAAAACGAAACCCCTTGCTGTCGAGTCATTTCCAACTCGTAGCGACCCTGTAGTTGACTAGATACCCTTTAATGATAATTTTTATTGCTGTTTGAATTATGCTTGTATCAACAAATGTCTCAGCGCTGTTGTTTGCTGACATCCAGATACACTGCTTGAGCATTAAAGATTCCTCCTATGGAAGGCCAGCCTCACGTTGTTTTGTTTGGTACTTTTGGGAGGCATCTTCCTCCTAGTCTAAAACACCTTAGACTAGATAAGAGGTCTCAACGCTTAGCCACTTGGGTCATAGGTGATCCAGGTCTGAAATGTACAGTTATAATCTAAAAACTTAGTATTAATCGATAGGTGTATATTCCCTGTAAGTTTATTTTGTGGTTGTGTTTGATAATCAGAACAGTTGTCAGGAAGCACTGTTGAATGGCTTGAATTTCAGATGCTTTATTTTCCAGTCCTATACTTGGAGGCATGTGGAATGTGCCAGCAGCCAAGGAGAGAACCAGAGACTTAGTAGTTGCTCAAAAGCAAATGTTCAAGAGTTGATTGTAACAGATCTTGAATGTACTTTGTTTTGCAGTTTGCTAATTATTTTTCGCCTGTCATTGGTGATAAAGTGGAGAGTAATTGCAACAAAGCTTTATGAGTGCTTAACAAAAAAAAAAAAAAATCAACTCTGAGAACTAGATCGGAACTTGGAGGTAGCAAGAGTTGAATTCTAGCCTTTGTGTCTTGGGGGCTTAAGCTTGTCATCTCTGCCTGAATGTATAGGCTTATACGTTAAGACTTATATTGAGAAGGAAAGCAGTATATAAAAAAGTTAGCTGTTTCCATTGATAGTAGAATTGTAAAGGTATTGAAAAGCTTATTCTAAAATCCCTTTTACCTGTCAGATGTTAAGTTTAGTTGTCATCCTTTTTTCTTCCCTCCCCAGTGTTCCACCAACATTACCATGATCACCAGTGCTTGATTTCAATTCATTATGAAAAGATTTACTAAGAGATCTCTGGGAAACAGTGCAGGCAAAACACCCTGGCTGTGGATTCAGGCAGACCAGAGTTTGAGTGTCAGCTCTGCCATGTTATTAGCTGATCTGTAGCAAGCTACTTTACCTCTCTGGGCTTCATTTCCCCAAATGTGAGGTAGAAACTCCTCTGTAGGGCTGTTGAGAGAATTAAATGAGATACTCTACTTAAAACATGGTGCCTCCAGTTAGCACTGTGTAGGACAGGCTGCACCCATAATCTCCCTTGTTCTGCACACTGTTCTATTAATTTATGTAGTCAGGTGCATTCTTGGAGCCTTTTAATAGCTTTTCAATCAACTAAAAGGCCTCTAACCTCTTCTATGGTGTTTACTTTGTCTGGAGTCCCTGGGTGGTGCCAACGATTAACGTGCTCAGCTGCTAACCAAAAAGTTGGAGATTCAAGTCCACCCAGAGCTCCTTGGAAGAAAGGCCTGGCGATCTGCTTTCGGAAAATCACCATTTGAAAACCTTATGGAGCACAGTTCTGTCCTAACTCATAAGGGGTCACCATGAGTCAGAATCGACTTGATGGCAACTGGTACTGGTATACTTTGTCTAGAATAGCAAATCACAAACTTATTGGTCTCAAAACCTCTTTACTCTTAAAATTATTGAGTTCTCCAAAGAGGTTTTTTTCTTTTCTTTTTATTTATTTTATTGTGGTTTAGGTGAAAGTTTACAGCGGAAATTATTTTGTGTTATTGGTTGCAGTCCCCACAATGTGTCAGCACTCTCGCCCTTTCCACCTTGGGTTCCCCATGTCCATCTGTCTAGGTTTCCTGTCCCTTCTACTCATCTTGCTTTTGGACGGAGTTGCCCATTGGGTCTTACATGCTTGATTGAACTAACAGCATGTTCCTCACGTGTGTTATTGTTTTATAGGCCTGTCTGATCTTTGGCTGAGAAGTGGGCTTCAGGAGTGGCTTCAGTTCTTAGCAGGGTGTTCAGGGGCCATAGTCTTGGGGGTTCCTCCAGTCTCTATCAGACCAGTAAGTGTGGTCTTTTTTTGTGAATTTAATTTTGTTCTACATTTGTTCTCCCACTCTGTCCTCTATCGTGATCCCTGTCAGAGCGGTCTATGGTGGTAGCCGGGCACAATCTAGTTCTTCTGGGCTCAGACTGTTGAAAGATGTGGTTCATGTAGTCCTTTAGTCCTTTGGACTAATATTTTCCTTTTTCTTTGATTTTCTTCATTCTCATTTACTCTGGATGGGATGGGACCATTACAAGCTTTTAAGACCCCAGATGCTACTCACCAAAGTAGGATGTAGAACATGCTTTATGAACTGTGTTATGCTAGTTGACCTAGATGTCTTCCAAGACATGGTCCCCAGCCCTCAGGCCCAGCAACGCGGTCCCTCAAGGTATTTGGATGTGTCTAGGAAGCTTCTGTGACTTTGCCTTGGTCAAGTTGTGCTGACTTCCGCTATATTGTGTGCTGTCTTTCCCTTCACCACAGTTGACCCTTGTCTACTCTCTAGTTAGTGATTTTCTCTCTCCAGAGCTTTTTTTCATATATGGACTATATCTCTCAACATTTTCCTTATTAGAAATTAAAACTAAGAACTTTTAAAAAAAAACCATAAATTTATTTTCCAAGACAAACAACGTTTGGCAATAATAGTGTCGCTGTTTTACATTTTACAAACTTTTAAAATATCTGGTTTAATAAAAGACAACTGGTTTCTCATAGGTGCTTTTGCATTCACTTTTTGCGATATGTTGTGTTGGAAATTGAAGGAGTATTTTAATAGCCTTTTCAGATAAGTCAGTATTCTTGCTTGATACTGCACCAAAACTCTGACAAGTGGTAGTTTCTTTAAATGTTAGTTGCATTGTGGAATCTGAAACCTTACCAGTGAACTTTTCATACTGTTCTATTAAAATGCATTGATAATAACTTGCACTTTTACTTTGAATGGATCCTTTACAATGCATGGTTTTGGAAATTGATGCATTGATCATTTGTAAAAAAAAAAAAAAAAAATCAGTCCTCGGAATTATGCAGATCTTCCAAATGTTGACACATTTTATTATACAGTATCAAAATCACATTGGCTAATCTCACCTCCAGTTTCATCAGACAAGCTTTCAATATTGGTGGCTGTCAAGTTTATGTTGGTGAATAAAAGTTTTCTGAAATTCTAATTTTTTTTTAAAGTTCAGATTTTATCATTGAAAATGAATAGTGTTAGTTGTTTTCCTTGAAGTGACAGGCTTACTTCGTTAATTTTCAAGAAAATGTCCACCCTAATACCCAAGTCTGAAGACTAGTTTGTCAGTCTTTTCAGGTAAAAATAGTGTTTCATGAGAAGAGCGGAGTTCAGCATACAGCTCAGTTGTGTGAGTGCTTTGCCTGGAGCCAGCCCTGTCTGTGCAGCAAGAGTGCTTTATGTGCCACCTATTTCATAATATGTACTATTTAAAAAACATGTTCAGAGGATCAAGATTTAATAAAACTAATAATTTTTACTGCTTCAAGGACATTCTTAATTGAAGCTGGCTTTAAAAAAAAAAAAAAAATACTGCGAGTGCTTGGTGGTGAAGAATACAATGAGTGATGGAGTTTAGTGCTACTGCCCTGATTCTGACTAAGTCCAGTTGCAAGATCAGTGTCAGTCTCTGCTAAATCTGGAATGTTATGATCAGTTCTGGAATCATATTTGAAGATGGCAACAAACTAGAGTCTATAAAGAAGAGAGTCAGGTGGGTAAGCTCTGGAAACTTCATACATAAAACTAGTTGCTGTTGAGTCGGTTCCAACTCAGCGACTCTAGGACAGAGTAGCACTGCCCCATAGGGTTTCCAAGGCTGTAAATCTAAGGAAGCAGACTGCCACATCTTTCTCCCGCGGAGCTGCTGATGGGTTGCAACTGCCACCCTTTCGGTTGGCAGCTGAGCGCTTAACCACTGGGCCGCTAGGCACCTTTAGTTAATGATAACTAAAGTATCAGTATTGATTCATCAGTTGTAACAAATGTACCACACTAATGCGAGATGTTAATAATACCAGAAACTGCAGTGGAGGTGGTTATATGAGAACTCTATGCTTAAGCTGCTCAAATTTTTTGTAAATCTAAAACTGTTCTAAAAAAAAGTCTATTAATGAAGTTTGAAAACTAAATGAAGTTACCTATTAGCATTTTAAAAAAGAAAAACTAAGCTAGTCTTGCCGACGTAAGAGAAAAAAACCCCAGAAGGAATGGATGTATTACTTGATTTTACATAATAAATAATTACATGCAAACATTTTGTTTAATTTTTAGGATCAGTTTTGTTTTTTATAGTATAAAATGGTTTTTATGAAATAAGAGTTTGAGAGGTTGGAGAGTTTAACCTTTTTTTATTATTATCCAGAAACCAATTAGGTTACAAATTGACTGTCATTTCTTTCTCTTTTTCTTTGATTTTTTAAAGCATGCTTACTGAATTTTGTTGCTTACCTGCATTTTATTGTTATAAAGACAGTCTTACTGAGATGATTTTGTATAGGATCTAGCATGGTGCCACATTTCAAATGATAGGTGCTAATAAGTGTTTCTGGTGGTACTTGAAAGACCCAAGTTGTTGGGCAGCCTGATGACATGATCTCAGTTATTCCCTGAGGAAAAGAGGAACTGCTTAATGTTGCTGATACCATGGAAGGAGCTTCATACTCTCCAGTCCGTGTATCTTGGCATTTGTTTTGAAGTTTTCATAGTGGTAGAGTGCAACAGTATTTGAATTCAGTGTAGTGTCTAATGCATCTAGAAATATTTATCCCAAAAATCGTTTCCCAAATATATTCTAGGTATAGCATGTGTCCTTCATTTTTTTTCGTTATCTTTTATATGCTGGAAATAAGTCTTGAGCACCTTAAGTTCTATTTCATCTGCTTACTGAATCTAATCTCAGCCCTAATAACCTCTACTCTTTTTTCTTTAGTTTCTTTTCTATTCACCCATCCTCTATTCGCCTTGCTCATGCATGTCTTTGCTAATTCACATGTAGTGGCCTTGTTAAGAGCTCAGTGGTTCCGGATCTGCTCTCTGGAAAGTGGAGTCCAAGTTTCCTGTTGCTCTATCATTTGGTCAGACCATCCCTCAACTGTTCTACTACGGAGAGGCAGCTCAGTAGTGTCTCCTAAATTTTCTGCAGTCCTTTGCTTGTGGTGTGATTTCTTTTGTCCAGATACCTTGATCCCTCAGTTAAATGATCAGCTCCTGAGGGCAGTAACTGGGTCTAAGGTTTGCACCCAATACTGCTGTGCTCTGGACTTCATAGACATTCAGATATTTGAGTGAAGAAAAGTGATTTGTCTGTAAAGGATTTTGATCATACTTGGAGTTGAAAGTTGGGTTCCTAAGGTTGATAGCTGGATTTCCTAAATTACTAAGAGTGTAATTTATTACTTTAAAACTTCTGCATGTTGTTTTTTAAAATCAGTAGACTGTTCCCAAGGGATGATGAGAAGCAGTAACAAACCAGGGAGGCTTATTGCTTGGTGGTGGGGGTAATATGGCCTGAATTTGCAGCACAGACCCTGAGTTCGGGTGCCTGTTCTGAACTGGGCTTTGGGGAGGAGGACCGGTCTGCACAGAACCTGTGACCTTTAGTTCTGTTGACTAGTTTCCTGTTCTGCCTTCGCCAGCTGCCCGTCCACATGCTTCTGTGTGAACAGTGTAGCCTCAAGCATTGTTCACTTCTACCATCAACACTGTAGAATTTTTATCAAGCCCTTCGGTTGCCATCAGTACTTATGAAGTGCTTTATGATCAATTTTAAAGTCTTTATAAAGGTTCGAAATATTTTTAAAATAACAGACAAGAAAACTAAGGCACAGAGGTCCCACACCAAGCCAGCTAATGTGTCAAATGCATCTGTTCTCCCCATGTGTTATTAGAACCTGTTTTAGAAAGTATTTTCATGCAACGCAGTTTTATCTGTTCAGATAATAGTATTGTGTCCACCCCCCCCCCTATTTTAAATCTAATGTCAAATCTAATCTCATAGGAATTTGAGCTCAGAGTTTTCTGACATTTGACTCATAATTGTTAGGTGGGTGGTAGGGTTGTATCCTTTTATTATATACGTATGCTCTGCAGGGTTTGTCTTACTCACCCTTGTCTCCAGTTTCTGACACACAGGGTACACTTCATAAGTGTTAGTATGAAGAAATTGAAATGTACCTAGATGGCCCTAACCCTCCTGCTCCATGAAAAGCTAAAAATCACTTAAGTCCTAGGACTGGCTAGATCAGGTAAGATAGTGTTCATGGCTGTTTTGTATTGTCTGTGCTCTGGAATTACATTACCAGTTAGCTGTTGGATGCTTTCAGTTAGTGATTAGCTAGCTCTTCAAATATTGCTTGCCTAAAATGGGATTCTTTTTGTCTTTCCCAAAGCCAGAGCAGACTCCTTATCCTATTGCATTTTTATCAATGCCCCATCATGTTATATTAGGGTTCACCTGGACAACAACCTGTGTCCTTATCAAGGGACTCGTTGCCCTTTTACTCAATAAGAAGTCAGAGCTGACTCATCTTTTCAGTCCTCCCTCTAGCGCCTTCCCTAAGTTTTCATGCAAGTTTTAAAAATCACTGTAGCTTTTTGCTTTTTTACATGTGTGTGTATATATACACACATATATACGCGTATATATAGTTATATATGATTCGTATATAGTAAGTTAAATGTTGAATAAATGAATATAAAGTAGGGGTTTTTAATTATAATTCATCCTTTGTGTTCTGACAGTCTTCCAAATGTTTATACTAAATCTCTATATATTTAGTATACAGTCCCAAAGAGTGTCTTACTGGAACTATTAGGTTTTATGGTTGTGGAGATAAGAATAATGAAGTGGTATTGCAAAGGATATTGAAATGCAAGGTAAATCACATTGACCTGGGGAAGTAGGAATAAGTGGGATACAATTCACTAGTAAACCTGTCTTTCTGGTGTTCTTAGAACCGAATGCAGGACATCTTGTTGGGAAGTAGAATTCTGAATTATTAAACTTAAAAATTTTAGTCATTTAAGAACCTTCATTGCTTAGTTCTTCTGTTTTAGAAAAATATCATTTTAGATAATGATATTATTCATTATCAAATATTTAAGATTGCTGGAATTTATCTCAGGGAAGGTGTGAGATTTCCTTATGATATTCTAGCAATGTAGAGATAGAAAATGAAATTGCTTTCCAAGACATTTTTAAATGATATTTCCCTGGAAAAGAGGATGACTGAACAGATCTTTGTTATGAGAGGACTTTTTGTTTTTAAATGTCCCTTAAAAAAGAAACAACACCCTCTGTAAAAATTTTTTTCTCCTGAGTTTTCCATATTTCCAACGTTTTATTTTGAAAAATTTCAAGCCTCCAGTAAAATTGAAAGAATGACACAGTGAACACTTGACAAACTCACAAGTTGTTAACATTTTGCCACGTTTTCTTTATCTCTCTCTATGTATATCTGTACACATACACTTTATGCCAGGCCATTTGAAAATAAATATTGGATATCTTGACAATTTACTGCTGAATATTTTAAGTCTCTCCTGAGAACAGAGGCATTCTACTACTACTGACTGCTGCAATATTATTATCACTTCTAAGGAATTTAACATTAATAAAATAGTATCTGTGCACACGATATTCACTTTTCCCCACCTGTCCTAGTGAATTCTGTTATAGCTGTTTGCTCATTCTAGGACGCAAAGATTGTACATATCATTTAGTTGCCGTGTTTCCTCCGTCCCCTGCCATTTTTGCCTTTCATGACCTTGGCATAGTGAAAGAATCCATGCCAAAATCAGGAGGCACATAATATAAGTTTGTCCCATTATTGACCATACTGAGTTCAGTCACCTGGTTAAGATGATGACTGCCAGGTTTCTCCATTTGAGATTAATAATAATCCATGGCTGCCTCATGGGATTGGTTTCCTGGGTTTGAAGAATTAGGACCATAGTCTTGGGACATCTTGGTCATTTGACATAATATAGTTCATAAAGTTTATGTTCTTCATCCTAGTTTGGTGAGAGGTGTCTAGGGTCTTAAATGCGTGCGAGTGGCCATCTAAGATACAGCTATTGGTCTCTCCTCATCCAGAGCAAAAGAAAAAGGAGGAAACCAAAGACTCAAGGAAGAAACTAGTCTACAGGGCAAATAGTCTACACAAACCGCAGCCTCATCGACCCTGAGACCAGAAGAACCAGATGGTGCCTGGCTATCACTACGAACCATTCTGATTAGGGCCACAATAAATAGATGGACCCTGATAGAATGGGAGAAAAGTGGGGGACAGAACCTCAAATTCCTTTTTTACAAAACCGACTTACTGGACTGGGTGAGACTGGAGGACTCCCGGAAACTTATGCCCTGAGTGAAATACTCTTTAAAGGGAGCCAAAACTAAGCCCCTGAGGTCACCTTGTAGCTAAATAACAGATTGGCTCACAAAATAGAGTATCAGCCATGAATACTGTGCTCCTTTGAAAAATTATCTCCGTGAGGCCAAATGGTCAACAATTACTTGAAAACAAAGATGAGAATATAAGCGGGCAGGGAAACTAGATTAATGGAAACAACAACCAGAAGGGAAATAATGAGAATGTTCACGCATTGTGAAGAATATAGCCAATGTCACTGAACAAGTTGTGTAGAAATTGTTGAATGGGAACCTAAACTGTGTAAACCTTCACCGAAAACACAGTGAAATACTATTTAAATATATATATATAATCTGTGGGTGAGGTCATGTGGGTATCTTGTTCCCCAAAAATCTTTCAGTCAGTGGTTTTAGCATCCATTGATGAGCCTTGCCTGAATTAGTCACTATGTTGGTGGTTGTAGGTAGTGATTTTCTAATTACACGAGTCTTTCTGCATTTATTAGCTGACATTCAGCTAATGTAAAAAAGAGCTTCCTTTCTCATTTATGTTTTCAGTATCAGTATATTTTTAACCTCAGGCTGTAGATGAGGTGATGGTGGTAATTGCTACTGTACACATGTAAACTGTCAGGCATTTCAATAACTCAAGGTCTGTGTTAGTATTAACCCAGTTTTTTTCCCAGTTGCCATCAAGTGGATTCTGACTCGTGACAACCCCGTGTGCGTGTCAGAGTAGATCTGTGCTCCGTAGGTTTTTTAGTGACTGGTTTTTCCAAGCTTTTCTTCTGAGGCACCTCTGGGTGGACTCAAACAGCCAACCTTTTGGTTAGCAGCCGAGCACTGTAACTGCACCACCCAGTGACTGCAAGCTTAGAGATGAGTAACTCCTCAAGGTTATGTGGCTAGGAAGTGGCAGAGCTGGACTTTAAACTAGTACCTCTGCACATTAATACTGGTGTGGTAGTCAGAGTCCTGCCTTTACCACTTTTAGCTATGTGACTGCTGACAAAGAAATAACTCTTACAGTTTAGGAATGACATTGAAGTGTAAATGGGTTAGTAATATGTACCATACATTTTAAGGACCCAGTGAAGTAGTCCATGAAGAGTATTATCTAAATGGTACTTGCTGCACAAAATCTAAAGTGTTAATTAGAGCATTCTTATTATCCATAATCAGACAATAGAGAAAAACAGTTGGACTATGAGTGTGTTTAACTCCAGCGGCTTCAGTAATCCCTCCTGTGCATACCGTGAGAGTCCGCAGGACTGCCTTTTTCTCCCGGATCACGCAGATTTCCGCCTCTGACAGGGTGCAGTCTTACCACTTTTTTGTCACTCTTATTAGTGGAAAATATTTGAGTTTTCCTTCTCTGGCAGGTTTCCACCTTAGACGAGTACTGACTTTCGCAGGTTTTATCATATAATGCATTCCTTCAGGACAGTCCACTTCTGTATATTATTGGGTGTGAGGGAGGGTATTTGCTCAGGTTTTAGGGTATTAACACTTTGCAGGTACTAATCCTAAATGAATAGGAAGGAACTAGTTGTCTTAGGATATATTATGTTTGAATTTGATTTTGCAGAGAAGAAGTTAATTTACATACTTTCTGCATTTCAGTGGACATTTCTTTTACCATTTTTCGTAAATGATACTTCATAACACTCTTTGTAATTTCCAAAAATGTTACTGTACATGACTGGGTAATGAATTAAAGCTGAACGTTTCACCTGTGATGCTGGTGCTGGCTGATGGGGCTGACTGGAACGTGGGCTTTCTTGTCCCCTGCGCTGGGCCATGAGTACACCACAGACCTGAATCCTGTCTGTCTGTCCTCTCAGGTCTCGCGGCAGTGCTGGTGGCCATGGTTCCCGTAGCCAGAAGGAGCTGCCCACAGAGCCCCCCTACACAGCATATGTAGGAAATCTACCTTTTAATACGGTTCAGGGCGACATAGATGCTATCTTTAAGGATCTCAGCATAAGGAGTGTACGGCTAGTCAGAGACAAAGACACAGACAAATTTAAAGGTGAGTTTGGGGGAAATCTTATTATGTATTACTGTAAAGGTGGGTCTGAGAGCCAGAATATATTAGTGAATCAGAGGACTCGCATCATGAATGCATTGTAAATATTTGCCTGGTCTGAGGAGCTGAAATGAGCATAGGTCTTTAACTCCTAGATCTCCAGTTTCACTTGGGCAAAAAATGTTTAACAGATACCTAGTTTGTAGAAATATGTGGCATATGCCCAGGTAAGTACTGCTGTATGCCTAGCCTGTATAGCAGTCCCATCTCTGCCAGTAAAAGAGACAAATAAAACTGAGGACTTTCAAAGAGGTGTTTTACTTTGGCAGACAACGAGATTTTTCTTGATAGTTTTCCTGTTACCTAGCTGTTTATTATAAAATCCAGAAGATAATCTAGTAAGTGTTGTCACTATGTACTCGTGACTTCAAAGCATGTGTTTCTGGGGTGGGTGGATCAGATTACAGGTACGGTTACAGAGTGTCTGTAGATGGCCTCGTTAGGGCACTTGAGCAGGAGAGGAGTGAGAATGAAGGCTCAGATGAACATTATCTTCCCGCTTCCAAGGTTTCCTTAAGGGAAATGTGTCCAGTATTTAAGTGCGTGCTGCAAGGCATAAGGACGTTGGGTTTCCATTATTCTCCCAGAGTACATCTGTGGAAAGTACAGAGTAACTTCTGGCAGGGGTGCCCAAGAAGTAGAGACTGTCTTGCTGACCTGAGTGGTTTTGTGTGTAGGTGGTAGGTACTCTTATCTTTCTGAGAGCTTTTTTACTTTAGAACCTGAGGCCGTGAACAGTACGTGAGCAGTGTGTCAGCTAAGCTTCTGAAAGCAGACATGTGAGTGGACCAGCCCTTGGGCTGGATTTGTAGCAGCAGGTTTAGAGTTGGTCTCCGAGACGATCGTCGTCAGTCCCAGCAGCCGTAGAGTTTGGCGGTCGTTCTTTGTGAAGTACTTGTTAAGCAGATGGTGAACAAGAATAATTTGGTCCCAAGCCGTCAGAGCAGTTACGATCTACTGGGCCTTGAAGATAAAATGTAATTATGACATAGGCTGATGAACGCTCTGGTTGGGGGCGGTGGGTACAGGGTGCAGTGCAAGCATATGGGGGCAGGGGGGTGGTGCTTAATCCAGATTAGAGTCCAGACAGGAGGACGGGACTTCAAAACTGAGGTTTGAGGCTAAATAGAAAATGGGTAAGAGAGGCAGGGACATGGACACGAGTGTTCCAGGTAGAGGGAACAGCTTGTTCTGAGCTTAGAGATGAGAGAGAAGGGGCAGAGCTGTGCCTAGAATTCTCTCCTCCCTCCTCTGCTTCCAAGCTCCGTCAGAATCCAGTATTGGGAAGATGGGTTATTGGTGACACCTGCGTCTGTCTTTTAATAACATCTGGAGGAGGTTGCCCTTGTTTCCTAGGGTCTGTTTTTTAGCTTTGTAAAGCAACTCTTAAATCTACTACCTGAATATTAATAGGCACCTTCAGACTCTTCCTTCAGAGCACTTTAGGTACTGAATTTGACGTTTGTGTCTTAAGGCTCCAGTTAGGTTCGATTAGAGAAAGTCATTCGGAAGTCGGAACTGAGAGCTCTGCAGTGGCCCAAGAAAGGTTTTTGCTGTTATGGTAAACACATAAAGAAGAAAAAGCTTTATAAAAATATAACTGCCATTTCAGTGCCTATTTGTTTAGCACTTTCTCACTGAAGTTCTATTTACTGAAAAGTAAAGTATGTTTTTACAGACTCAAAAATGGTAGTTCTGATGTGGGGAAAATAGTATGGATAGTTATCCCACCATGTCCTTAACCCAGAAGTACTTGAGTTGGGGCTTTCTTTTCTCTCTTCCAGGATTCTGCTATGTAGAGTTTGATGAGGTGGATTCCCTTAAGGAAGCGTTGACATACGACGGTGCAGTAAGTATCTTCAGGCTTTTTCAGTCATGATAGCAGTTGAGATGTTTTTTCTTGCCATTACTTACACTGTTTTCCCCTTATTAGCTGTTGGGTGATCGGTCACTTCGTGTGGACATTGCAGAAGGCAGAAAACAAGATAAAGGTGGCTTTGGATTCAGGAAAGGTGGACCAGATGACAGAGGTGATTGGTACTTCTAAAACTGAACATATAAACTTGCTGTATGCCCACAGATTACAACTCTTGAAAGTTACTAGTAGAACTCTCCCTCATACATCTGATAGGTTTTTGTGAGCTTTTAAAAATATGTATAAAATCCTAGAAAGAATGGATGATGCTTCTGCAGGCCTGGTATTTTTTTTCTCTCTTGACAGCAAAAACTCTTTTAAAATGATTTCATTGACTTCCCATCACATGACTTGTACATCTTCCAAGTGAATTTTTCCATGTTTGTGCAGCAGGGTAATGATACGACCTCAACTTTATCTTTTTTGTGTATCCTCAGGAATGGGTGGCTCTCGAGAATCTAGAGGTGGATGGGATTCCCGGGATGACTTCAATTCCGGTATCAGTATTTACAGTATCACCACATACCTTTTTTCCAGTGGCCTTGCTGCTGTTGCACAATTCTTGTGAGTAGCCCGCTTGGCCGGACTACTTCTCTAGTTCCTTTCACAAGTAAAACTTTCCTAAATGGTACCCAGGCATGCAAGTAAGCCTCTGTTAGACCCTCACTGTTTTGAGTAGGACCTGAAAGTTACCCCTGGGCAAGTAGGACTGATCCACCTCGTCTCGTTACCGTGCCTTGGCCTGCTGCTTCTCTTCTGTTTGTTGCCTTTCTCTCATTCAGAGTCCTCCTCAGGACCAAGGCTGGGGAGATTCCTTGGTGGGGGTTTTGTTACTGCACAAATAGAAGGACCTGTACTTCTAGTAATAGTACAGAGGTTCTAGAAACTTACAGAAAGCCTCATAACTGGTTCCTGGTGACTCCTGAGATGGTAAAGGTAGTCCTGATGGCCTGTTTTTTTCTCAAAGATAGTAGACTTGAATCCCATAATGGCAAACATGATCTTCTTTACCATTTCTTTTCTTAACCAGCCAAGACTGACCCAGGTGCCTCCATGGCTCACTCAAGAGGTCAGTTTGCACATCAGGCCTCTACTTTGAAGGGTTGATCTCCTAAGAACTTGTTAACCTCTAATGTATATATTTTTTAATTATAAAAGTAATTTGTATACATGGCAAAAATATCAGATATTACAGAAAGATAGAAAATGAAAAAAAATCAGTTTCTTTCCCACAAACTTGATTCTCTCTGCAATCACTACAATATAAGATAAGAATGTCAGGATCCCCTCTGTCCTACAATCCCTCCCCCCACCCCCACCCCCGAGTCAGAACAAAATTCAGTGTAAAGTAATTGGTAAGTCTGAGAAAGGCTGCTGCAAGGCATCTTGTGAGTCTAAAATTTTTTAAAAATTCATTTCCAGTACTGCTTTAGTTAAGCAGATGACTAATTATCTGTTCAATAATTTTATTCTTAAAAGTCCTATAGCCAATCAGAAATGAGCTTATTCATAAAAGTACAGCATAATCCAGTAAACCTGTAATTTTATTTATAAGCTAGTCTCTGCTTGAAACATACAACAAACAAATGTCTTCTCAGAGCCAACCCCAGTGCAGTAGCGGATCAGTGAGTATTGGTCTCTGACCCAGCAGTCTCGTGTTCCTTGGTGGTGTAGAAACCACATGGTAAGCTCCCAGGTCAGGAGCTGTGGAAGTTAACCTTGGTGGCTAAGGCCTTTCTACTTTGGCTTAGTTTGGGCTTGGGTTCTCGAGCAGAGACAGACAGTGAACGTAGCCACGGAGACTACCTTGCAACCCATCTGTTAAAATGTGAACTTCAGTGTTTTGGTGACATTTAAAACCAAAAGTGTTCACTTCTAAGTAATGTCTAATTTGATGTCTTATACATTATTTGTGAAAATAGATCTTTTTCCCTCTTTAGAAGAATGGTACTAATTTTTAAAATGACACATGCTTGTTAAAAAAAAAAAAATTCAAGCAATGCAGGAAAGTACAAAGAAAGCAGATTTAAAAATCCTACCACCAGTGTGTTAAACTAAACTTTGTAGCAGAAACTGAGAAGATTTTCATCAATACTGGGCTTCTTAGAAGCTATCAAAAGACTTGATTAAAGATACTTGTTAATGTCATACCTTGCTTTCCCTGCATAATCTCCCTGGTAATGGTATCATAAGCGATTTTGAAATGAGGCTGTCACTTGATATTAATGTCCACTGATTTTTTTCCCTCTGTGGTACTTTGTCTTGCTTGCCATTGTGGGCGTGAGCTTTTATCTGTTTTATGCTAAACTTTGGTAGTGAAAGTTTGCTTAATCTCATATTAAAAGGGAGTATCTGTACTTCATACTCACGTGGAAAGTTACCCTTCATAGTTCAGAATAGTTTGGGGAAATATCAGGTTAAATGTTTCAATCTTAACTTTGTTTAATGAACTGTATAAGGTCTGGTTGTTAAAGAGACTTCGTGAAGAATCTGATACTTGATTATATGCATCCAAATGCTTTTTCATCCAAAGCAGTGCTCCGGTTGGTCCAGATCTTTTTAGAATTATTTTCACTACTTGTTTTGTTAAAATTGATACTTGTTCAGCTCAGTCTCTGAACTGGGTTCCAGATAACTTGAGCTATTTCCAAATACCTTACCACCCTTCAAGACCAGCAGTGTTCCTCGTGTTGGAGGGTCTTCTCAGAGGTGAGGTCCTAAAAACTGTTGCGCATTGGCTCCATCCTGGGAGTAAGTGAAAGTAGTCATCTTTGAGAATTAAAAAAAAGGAGGAAGCTTGTTTGTTCAGTTACCATCTTTATTTCTTAAAGCTGGTTTTACTGAAAGCTCACTCTAACTTTCATAGGCTGTCGTGTTAAAAAGTTTGTTAGCTTGACACCCTCCCCCCAGGAAAGACTTTCACTTAAATACAAAACTAAAGCCTAAGCTTCTTAAAATCCGTGAGGAAATATTCTTCCTTCACCACACTGATGAGAATTGCAACTTACCCTTAACAGTTCTCAATGAAATGCAGTTTGTTTCTTTTATGGTTGTTTGAGCAGATGTGCAAGCGAGTGGAGAAGGTAGAAACCCTTTGCACAGAGAGGAGGCGCAGGTTGGGTCTGAGGCGCTCTTGCTCTCAGCACGCGCCGTCTGGAGGCAGTGGGCCTTACTTGGATAACTGCTTTGTTTACCACACAGGTGCTTTGATTTTAGAATGATCCACATCCGAAAAGCAGCAGGAACAGGAAAATGGGGAGTGTCACCCAGAGGTGACTTCGTTTTTTTATTTTGTCTTCATAGCTAACTTTTCTTGTGATTTTGTGTTCTAAATTGTAAATGCTTCTAAATTTCAGGTTTATCTTTTTCATTGACTAGATTTATGTTAGAAAACAGAATAAAGCCTGCTTTGAGGATTCGTTTTGTTTTGTTTGATGCTGTATTAGAACATCACTCTCGTAGTATTTTTCACTTCCACTGCAAGCTAAGAATTTCAACAACAGCTCATTTTATTTTTCTCTCCTAAGATTCTGATTCTTTTTTGCTTAAAGAGCCTGTTAGTGTTGTAATTGTCCAGCAGGTTCACATTTGGACTCATTTTCGGTGTATTTTCTTTGTTTTGGAAAAACTTCAGACTTTGGACAAGCTAACGAATTTGAAAATTAAACTCAAACAATTCTCAAAATACTGTGTAACCAGCTTGAGACAATAGTTTAAAAATAATTCGGTGTCATCTTCCTTCTTCAGGTTTCAGGGATGACTTCTTAGGAGGCAGGGGAGGGAGTCGCCCCGGTGACCGGCGGACAGGCCCTCCAATGGGAAGTCGTTTTCGAGATGGCCCTCCCCTTCGTGGATCCAATATGGATTTCAGAGAACCAACAGAAGGTATGGCAATAACTTGGAAACAGGGCCTCTTACATTGTAACATTGACTTCACCCCACAGAAGTAATTTGCCTTCAGGTACTAGACAGCTTTTACAGTAGACGGTCCTCTTCATCATAAGTGGAACATCGTCTACCTTTCGTCCAATACCTGCTGTTGGAATAGTCATTCCTCAAGGCTGTTAATTTTAGAAGTTGGCCTGGGTTGTTGAGATCAACCTCTTTGATCATTCTGCCTGGGTAGGGAGTGGGATCCATTCTTTACAAACCTTGTTTTTTCTCCCCCAGAGGAAAGAGCACAGAGACCACGGCTTCAGCTTAAACCTCGAACAGTCGCAACACCCCTCAATCAAGTAGCCAATCCCAACTCTGCTATCTTCGGGGGAGCCAGGCCCAGAGAGGAAGTCGTTCACAAAGAGCAAGAATGAGATTGCGGTTGGGAGGGAATGGGGTGTGGGGAGAGTTAGAGCGAGACAACAGCCTGGTCAGCCCCCTGGACCGGCGGCCCTGCAGTTACCGTTCCTGCGCCTGACGTTTGTCGTCCTTTCTTACAGCGGAGACACAGAGCTTGTGAATGCATGTCAGCCGTTAACAAGTGGTTTTTAGTACATTCTTGGCTTTGCTGTATCTATCTGGTGCCTGTTTTGTGCCTTTTTTTTTTTTTTTTTCCCTACCACCTCTTGCCCATTTTTCCTTCTGTCCTTTTTTCTTCTTGCTCCTTTTTTTCCTCACAGCACATGGCTTTCTGTAGAGGAGTTAGGCAGCCACATGTGGGAGGAGCTCTTTGGGTTGAAGTGCTGCTTCATCTGTCTCCTTTGCGTTCTCTCTCTTACTTTAGACACACTGGCCAGACTCCAGTCGTCCCCTTTGGTTTTCCTCACTGCTTCTCTTCTGACCTGCATGTGGAGTTTTGTATTGCTGTGGCTTCCAAGAAAAAAAGTTAGAAAAGAAGTCACTGACAAATTGAATGGCATCTTGGTTTTGTTCAGATCAACATAGAGAATTTGAGGCACCTTGTTTTCAAAACAAGAAAAAAAATCTGTTGATGCCTCGCAGATTCCTGCCTGTCCGCATTTCTAGGTGGTCCTATCTCCACTGCCCCTCCCCAAATGGATTATTGAAGCAGAATAGACTCACGTTTCAAAAGGCGAAACCTGAAAGAAGAGTGTTGTGAGGTGCTGGTGGGCATTCACGTGGAAGATGGGTTGATTGTGCTCATGGGCTGATGTTTTCTTTATGGGAGCCCTTTCAGGACCACGGTCCAGGCTAGTGACTCTTACCCTGGGCGTGTTGGAGGGCTCCTTCCTCTGGCTAGATGTAGCAGACTGCCTTCTTGTTCCGTTTCTGCTGGGATGAGGCGCTGTGGGGATCGGGGGGTGGTGGTAGAGCTGTGCCAGGCTGACTTTAAAATGCTGACATTGCTTTCCCAAATCCACGTTGTCCGTGTATTTTGCATCTGTCCCTGTGTTTTTAATCTCTTCCCCGGTATAAGTAACGTAATGAGAGATGTACGTCCCACCATCCCTTAAATTTGTAGTAAAAATGGGCGTAGATTCTGGCACTTTACTCTATTTCACTTGATGAATTGAAAATTTTACTATGCAGAACTATCAAGAATCTTAAAATAGCTTCCAGGTAGCTATAAATAACTAGTCTTGCTCCTCGTCTTCGGGACAGAGTTCATTATTCCCATGTATAGTGTTCAGCACTTACCTGTGGGTAGGGGGTCAGGCAGTCAGTTTTGAGCTTGAATACCTATGTGTGAACAACATAAACATTCTTTAAGCCCCAAGTCCCAGCCTGTCCCATTGGGAGCAGTTCAGGGTCAGCCAGCAGCTAGAGTCCTAGGGCAAGAGACCCTGGCCAGCATAGTGGGGAGCTGAATGGCAGCCTGGCCTGTGCAGTGTAGTGTGCTTAGGGTGGGGAGCTGAGTGGTAGCCTGGCCTGTGGGGTGGAGTGTGCTTAGGGTGGGGAGCTGAGCGGCAGCCTGGCCCGTGGGGTGGAGTGTGCTTATGTGGCAGCATACCGCTCACTTTCCAGCCTCGGCTTCTGCTGTGTCTTTGTTACAAGGTCTTGGCAGTTTACAGAACTCTCCTTCCTTGCCGTCCTCCTACCTGTCTTCTCTGCTTCTGAGATAAGAACCATTTGTGTAACACCAACACTTAATTTAAGAAAGACATGCATTATGTGGTTGTAGTCAAACCTGATGCTTTCAGATGACCTACTTACATCTTCAATGTGGAAAAGATTAAGAACAAAACAAATTCATCTAAACTTTTGGGCAATCCAGTTGACTTTTAAATGTAAGAATGGGATTCCAAACACTTAACACATTCAGCTATATGACAGAAAGTAAATCTATGGATATGGTATTTTGTGAATGATCTTTTAAATAAAAGAAAACCTTACATAATATTTAATGCTTGTCTTTTATTTTTTAGTTCTTTTTCAGCTGCTCATAAAATTAAAGTCAGTTTCAAATTTGGGTAGCAGTGTCCAAATTTAGAAGTGCATGCTGTAATTTAAATGAGAGAAGCATCTTGCTTTTGAAAGTTACAAATTTAGTGAGAGATTATTTCAGAAGCTAGTGATTAGAAATATGGTGCCAATCCCCCCCCCCCCCACGCCCCTTTTCCTATCCAGTAACAGTCTGGCAGTAGTTTTTGGTTAGGTAAATGGATGTAATTTTTTTACATAATATGTACCTGCTTTTAGTAACTGCTTGCCTTAAAGAGATTCTAGGTAGTCTCCATGCCAGGGAGTGGTGCTACCTCACAGCAAACCCGTCGTTTGTTTCTCTGGGATGCTGCTGGGTATTTGCAATCTGGCTTATTTTTCTTATCACTTCTGTAGGCAAAAAAAGGCCAACCAAGTGGGAAAGATGCAGAGTTTGAGGTATGTTTGGGAGAGCGCTGGCCCCATGCAGAACCCGCTCCCCTGAGGCAGGGGTGTCATTGGGTGGGGAGGGGGTGCTATTCCAGTAAGTGCCTGGAGTAGCAGTTTGCTTTGACTGCTCCCTGGCTGAGAGTGTTGTGGAAAGGACTTTTGAAGCCTTCTGGTCTTCCTTTTGAGAGGGGAAATATCTAAGACTAAAAAGCTCTTCTCTTGTAAGCTGGGCTGAGACTTTGTCCTCTGTAGAAGTGTCCTGGGGCTGTCTAGCCAGAGGCTTGAAGTTCAGCTTCATGAGACTTTTCCAAGGATCCATTGGATTCCATCTTTGGAGGGCCTGTGGAATGGTCAAATGTTTAAAAGGGTCCACTAGGTCTACCAGTAATCCAAGGTTTCCTCATGATTGAAATGAAGCTCTTGTGTGCAGCTCTCCCTGTCTCCCCCTATTGTTGCTATTTTAGAATGATTGCTTCTCACAGGCACCTATACCCTTGGGATGTACCATATTTTATGCAAATAACATGTGCCTTCTATGTTTGTTTGCCGGCTGCTCCCTTCTCCCATGAGGTATTTTTGTAAGCACTGCCATGCCTTTTTTTTAATTCTCGATTTATTTAAAAAATTGGTATAGCGGCACTTTGTGGAGGAGGGAGTGACTGGCAAACAGACATAGAAGGCACATGTTATTTGTGTAAAAATACAGTAAATATTTACAGAATGCCTTTTTAGTACCTACTTCCCATCTCTAAGTAACTGAATAAAGGGGCATTTATACATCTTCCCCAAATAAGCACCTGAATGAGTAGGGTTGTTTCCATTAGAGTTTGTTCCAACTACATCACTGTTCCAGAGACGGATTGCAACAGGTGGTTAATACCAGGTTTCTCTTTGGCATTCTTGAACTTAACATCAGAGAAACCAAACCAATGTAATGAAGTTCCCTTTTTGTTGTTGTTGAGAATACATGCAGCAAAGCATACACCAGTTCAGCAGTTTCTACATGTACAATTCAGTGACACTGATTACATTCTTCAAGTTGGGCAACCATTCTCACCTTTTCCGAATTGTTCCTCCCCCAGTAACGTAAACTCACTGCCCCCTAGGGTTCCTATCTCATCTTTTGAGTTGCTGTTGTCAGTTTGATCCCATATAGATCGATCTTAAAAGAGCATAATGTTCAAGGCAGTCATTACGAGTTAAACCTAACTACTGTTTGGTTTTAAGACTTCCAGGATATCTTCAGTATAACGTTTAAAGATTATCTTGGGGCAGTAGTTTCAGAGGTTCATCCAGCCTGCATGGCTCCAGAAGGTCTAGAGCTGAGAATTTGAAATTCTGTTCTACATTTTTCCCCTTTTGATCAGGATTCTTCCAAGTGAGGTCCTTTTAATAAGGGCTTAAGTTTCTAAAGAATGTGCTTGCCACTGGGGCCCATTTTGTCATGGACCAGATTGTTTCTCCAAGAGCAGCCTGGCACTGGGTTACTCACTTTTGACAGCATAGTCCTGTGGTAAAGGCATAGTTGGGCTCCAGGTCCAAGGAGGGGGAAGTGTCCACTGCTGACTTCAAGAAACCTGGGTTTCCACTATGATTCAAAAATGTTTTCCTCCTCTTCTTTTTTTTTTTTTCTTGTGCTTTAAGTGAAAGTTTACAGTTCAAGTTAGTCTCTCATATAGAAATTTATACATGCATTGTTATGTGACCCTGGTTGCTCTTCCTATACTGTGATAGCACACTCCTTTCCACCCTGGATTTCCCATGTCCATTCAACCAGCTCCTCACCCTCTCTGTCTTCTCATCTCACCCCTGGACAGGAGCTGCGATTTAGTCACATGTATCTGCTTGAGCTAAGAAGCACACTCTTCACAAGGGCCATTTTATATCCCAGAGTCCAGTCTAATCTTTATCTGAAGAGTTGGCCTCAAGAATGGTTTTAGTTCTGGGCTAACAGAGTTCAGGGGCCATGTCTTCCAGGGTCCCTCCAGTCTCAGTCAAACTATTATTAAGTCTGGTTTTTTTATTAGAATTTGAGTTCTGCAGCCCACTTTTTTCCTTCTCCGTCAGGGACTCTTGTGTTCCTTGTCAGGGTGGTCATTGGTGGTAGCCAGGCACCATCTAGTTCTTCTGGTCTCAGGCTGATGAAGTCTCTGGTTTATGTGGCCCATTCTGTCTGTTGGCCTGATACTTTCCTTGTGTCTTTCGTGTCTTCGTTCTCCTTTACTCCAGGTGGTTTGGAGCAATTGATGCATCTTAGATGGCCGCTTGCAAGCTTTTAAGACCCCAGATACCACTCACCAAAACAAAATGCCTTATTTCTTAATGGAAGCCTTGGTGAACAGAAGGCAAAAAAAAAAAAAGGGAAGAGATCAAGGTGTGTACATCTGCGTGAAGGAGGAGGTTGTTGGAATTGTTATCTAGTGACCCCCTTCCATTTCATGATTCTTAGGGAGTACCCTGGTTTTCTCAATGAAGGAGATTAAGTCTAGGACAAGAAGAGTCCATTTGTTAACTTCAACTTCTGAAGCCACTGTGGCTTGAAGAGACTCACTAGAAACAGCATTTCTTTGCCTTGTGATGAGACAATGCCCTGCAGCCTCTAGAGATTCTTAGACCTGTTTATTCTTGTAACTATTTTTTTAATCTATTTTCACAAGTTATACTTCGAATACTTTTTTATTGTTTTCCCCTCAGTTTTTTCAAATACCAAATGACCCTTGGGGGTTATTTTGGGGACACTGCCACCATAATGGAGCCCTGGTGGCACAGTGGTTAAGAGCTCAGCTGCTGACCAAAAGGTCAGCAGTTCAAATTCACCATCCACTCCTTGGAAACCGTGTGGGTCACTTCTACTCCCCTGTGGAGTTGCTATGCGTTGGAATCGACTTGACGCAGCAGGTCTGGTTTTGGTGTTTCAGGCCACCAGAACGAGATTCACTGTCTGGAATTACAACTGCAGGAGGAGCTGTCAGGGCCCTGTTTGTATCCATTGGGCTGTTTAGTCCAGTGCTGTGTGTTGCAGTAGGGTTGTTAAGGCAGCGCGTTTTCTGTTCAATTGATGTCTTTGTCCCAGTGGAACTTCTCACTGGTGCTCTTTTAGGGAAGTCGAGAGGGGAGACAGAGTGTCATGTCCCGGGCTTCCTAAAGCTCTTCTGCTAGCAGCAGTCCCTGATCCACTTGGAAGATGGCTGTAACCTGCCCCTGCACTCCTGTTGTGTAGGTGGAGAAACAGCCTGAGATGCTGTCACCACCCTCCCCACCCCCAGAAGGGCTCTGCCCAGGCGACTGCCTTTTGCATAGGCTCTTCCTGCTTCCTTGAAGGAGCGGGGGTGGGGGGGTGGCCCTGGTCCCGCCACATCTGTCTCTGGTGAGGCACTCTGCTCTTCCTTTTGTGTTTTCTTGGCCATCTACAATGCTGAAATTGTTCCTTACATGTGAGGTTGACAGGCTGATAAACACCCTCAGCATCTTAGAGTCGTCCCTTGGCGACTTTTTGTCCTGAAAATGAATTAAAACGATGAAGACTATATGCTTAACTATAACCACTACTGTTCTCTTCCCCATCTGTAAGCATGCCATCACTCTGAAAATATTACGTGTACAGATGAAATCATGGCCTTTCGCAGCGGCGGGTTTCTGGTGTTCAGACTGGGCGTTCAGGAGTCTGTATCCTGTACTTGTTCTTGTGTTGACTGTGGGAGATAAGGTAAATGTTCATGAAGTCATACTGGACTAGAAGCTCATGCCGCTGACAGGTTTGGGAGGGAAGGAGACGGAGAACCTTTTCAGATGTCCCAGAGGTTCTGTAGCCAGCACCAAGATTCTTGGAACTGGTAGAAATCTCTCCTACGCATTATGTTCTATTAAAATTAAGACTGTGCTCACTAGCTAACATCTTTATCATGACTTAGAAACAGTGAAAAGACAAGTTACAAACTGAAGAAAGGTAAAAAATACATGAACAATTCTTACAAATCAGAGGAAACACAATGGAAAGTAAGCAAAATATTAAGTTGTTTCATAGAAGAGGAAATACAGCCCAAAAACGATGTTTGGCCTCCTCAGTGATCAGGGAATTATCAATCAAGGCTTCAAAGAAATGAAATACTATTTTACACCATTCAAATGGCAAGAAGCCTGAAAAACCAGTTGGAGAGTTCGTGGATCTCTCACAGATTGATGCACCCTCTTAGGAAAGTAACTTGAAATAGCACCAACTTGAAAGTTGAAGCTTGCAGTACTCTACAATCCAGTGGATCCCCTCCCAGGTATGGGCCCAAGAGAAAAACATCACAGCAGCAAAAACCTGGAACCAGCTTGCTGTCTGCTGACAGCGGTTAAAAATTTATATTCAGATGATGGAATATCATATAGCAGTTTAAAGGAGTGAACTACAGCCCCAGCAATGTGAATGAGTCACGGTGATGTAATAGGTGGAAAAGAAGTCCCAATTGCTTCAGACAGCGTATTTTTTAATAAACACCCTTAGGAATACATGACAAAACAATAGCAGTCACTTAAAGTGGGAGGGCCAGAAGGGTAGGGGAATATTCTAGGTTATGTTAGGTAATGGGTTCACCCCAACAGTCAGTGTCACAAATGGCTAAGGTGATACACTTCACACCTTTGGAGATTGGGGGTGGCGGGGTAGCCAACTTCAGATGCAGGCTCTAGGTTGTGAATGATATACACTTAATAAATCCAAAAGGAATTGATGACCCCAGAAGATTCTCCGCCTTGGGAATTATTTATAGTTCTTTGAGCTGTTATTATTTAGGTACCTTGCTTCTACAGCAAAAGTACACACTACAGCTAGCTGTGAACTGAAAAACCAAATAGCCAGTTATGCCAGAGTATATACTGAGGGACATGAACTGTCTCTTGGGAGTCTAGCTTTTTAAAGCTTGTTTTCTAATTCTCAACTGGATGGTAGATGAGGTTTATAAGTAAAATTGAACTTGCAGGAATTTGGGGATTATCTAGGAAGGTAACATTCTCATTCCACCCGGGTCCAGGAAAAATCTTTGGGTTGATAACCCCTTGTTTTGTAGATGGCAAACAGGTTCAGAGAGGGTCCCACGGTGGGTGGGCCTCCCACAGAGAGACCTCCAGACTGCTAGCAGCAGGAGATTGCTTCTCCCCGCACCTAACCACCTCCGAAGCCCCCAGAGAGCACAGAGTAGGGACCCATTCCCAGTGAGAGGTATTCATGCTCCGTCGTTTGCAGGTAGGAAGCCAGGCACACAGTCCAGGAATAGCCAGACCAGTGATGCAGGCTTGGTCCCAGTAGTGTGAGGAGGAGAGCTGCTGGTGGCCACCCACTGACCTCCCTGCATTCATGGGATGGTGAAAAGACTGCAGGCTTTGGAGTCTGGACTCAAATTCACTTAACTGTTTGAATCTGTTTTCTCGCCTGTACGGAAAAACATTCAGCTGCAAGAGTTACTGCAGGAATTGAACATAGTGATGAACTCAGTGCACCTAACATTGCCTGGCACGGAGCAAGAGGGGCTCTTGGGCAGTAGAGCATAGCGGTTAACTGTCCAGGCACAGGTCTGAAGCCCGATGGATCTGGCTTTTTAATCCCAGCCCCACCATATTTGGGGATTGGACCGAGCTATGGCAGTGAAGATCCACGGGCTCTCCCAGCATGAGCTCCCCGTCCGTCTCCCCCACAGGGTGGCAGCACTGGGCAGGCCCAGCCCCTGGTTTCTGTTTTGATTGCGGCTTGGTCTGTCGCTCTTCACCCTAGCCTTGCCCTCCTGACTTGTGCCTTCCTGACTTGCGGGAAGTCTCAGCATCCCGGGGAAGGAGTGAAGGAGAAACCAGAGCCAGGCCATGAGCAGCTCCCAGGGCTGGAGTCCCAAATTCTGAAAGGCTAAACTTGGAGCTTGGGAGGCCCTTGTGGTCTTTCCTGGTGTCCCTAGCTGGTGGAGGCCGCTAATAGTTCACTGGCCTTGAGCAAGTTACTTAGTGACCAGTAACATAAAGCGTTCAGTAACTGTTTTCTGGGTGGACATTTACTGAGCTCTCCCAGGGTGCAAGGGACTGTGCAAGCACTTTAGGTGATGATCCCCTTCAGTGCTACTCACATTGACCCTGAGAGGCAATAATAGCCACATTGTACAACAGAGGGAAGGGGTAGACGTAGGACAGCCCGCAGCCAGAACGTGGGCTGTTGTCAGACTACCTGTGCTCTAAGCCTGCTCCACATACGCTACTTGACCTTCTGACTTGTAGGATTTTATCTTAAAGAAATGCTCAGGCTTGTCATGCATAAACTTATTTAGTTTATTGCAAGGCAGTCATAGCAAGGCATGCAAATAAGACCTCAAGACATTCCTTTTAGCACCAGAGAATCAGAATTAACAATTACAATTACAGTGTTAGTTCAGTGGTTAGAGTCCCAATCTGTAGTCTTTCAGGCTTTTACGAGAGGTTCTCATAGCTAGAGTCTGAGGTCAGCTGTGGTGGTAGGAGTCTCTGCAAGCTCTCAGTCTTCAGAGACTGAAGAGATTCTTTGCCTCTGCCTTCTTCAAGGTCGAAGATTAGGGGGTTGTTTATTACTTACCTAGTGTCTCAAGGCCACCTTACAGAGATAAATTTTTCATCATAATTCCTTTATTATATCATGTATGTGCTAAGCTAGCTTGGGGAAGTTTCTATCATATCATGTATTTGACAAAGCCAACTTAGGGAGGTGTAGTGCAATGAGTTTCTCGTATATGACCTTCCTGGCCTTGCGTTTATAATTCTGCCAGAGTTGATTGGCTGGGCCACGGTCTTGCAAGGAATTGGTCAATTACTGTGCAAATAGGGGCTTGAAAATCTACCCAGTAGAATTCACTGACTTTCGGTTCAGCTAGGAGATTGATCAGTTTTGCCATCCTGCTAGGCTTATATAAGGGCCAATCCCACAGAGGCTGAGGGAGGACCTCACTACCATCAAGAAGAGTCTGGAGCGGAGTGTGTCCTTTGGACCCAGAGTCCCTATGCTAAGAACGTTCTAGACCCAGAAGGGAGAGCTATAATACTGAAGACAGTTCGAGACGGCGAGAAACAGCAGTAGTAAGCACAGCAGAGCCCAGCAGCAGTACAAGCAGCAAGAACCAAGAGGCTGGTGCAAGATGGCATAGTGGGCTTGCCGGCCCACAGAGAGAAGCAGCTGTGGTGAGCTTGCCAGCCAGCCCATGGAGAGAGAGCTGAGCATCTTCAGGCAGGAGGCTTGCTGGAAGAGGTGAAGACCTGTAATACTTGCCTGAGGACGGCAGAGGCCGAGAGACAGGTCCGGCCTGTGGACACAGCCAAGGGAAGGGCCATTGGCTAGCATGGCTGAGAAGGAGCTAAGAGTTGTCTTGATTGGAAGTTGTCCTGATTGACAAAGTTGATCCTGATCCCGAGTTGTAGCCTGTTACTTCTCTATTAAACCACATAACTGTGAGTATGGCCTGTGAGTTCTGTGTGGCTATTACAATGAATTACCAAACCCAGTAGAGAAGTAGAGAGTGCTGTGGTGGGGGACAGCTGGTGTCAGAAATGGTTAAAAAGTTGAAGAGTGGAAGTATGTTTGACTTCCACCTCATAGGAACTAGCTTTGTGCTGATTCAGATTCTTACCCTTCATGAATCTAGAGAGTTCAGAGAATATTACATTATAGAAGGTTTCTATCATATCATGTATGCAACAAGCCAACTTAGGGAGGTTTAACTATATGTTACATCATTGTGACATACTTCACGTTTTTCTAATTCTAATTTAGAACCCCCCATCTAGTTATGAGTTGCAATTTCTTTATCATAGCACCTGAGTACAATGCCAACTTCTAGAGGTTGTTTACCGCATTCTTCTATTTATTAATTTCTAAAGTCAGAAATTTTCTAAATAACTTTCTGATGACATGGTTTCTAACAGCTTGTAAATTGCTAATGACTTAGAAGTTTTCTGGTCAGAGTGCATCACAGAAGTATATATATTTCTAGTTCTAGCTTCATATTATGAGTGAGTTGTACATAGGCATTTGAAAACATAACAGTATTGAAAGCCTGTGTGATTTGAGAACATTATATAGGCACACATAACAATCCACCCCTTGATCTCAAATCACATTTCAGATTTCAAATCTTAGCACACAATCTTTTTAAAGCAAATTTTAACACAAATATTCCCAATACAATTAGTATGATAAAAACAAAGGCTTCTTTTGTATCACTTAAAATCCATTCCCCAAAATTCCAAAAGCTTTAATTATTTAACTATCCAAACAAACTTCCCTGACAATTCTTTGTCCAGGTAAACATCATTTTTAACACACTTATGGGATTACAAATATTGGTAGCATATTCTACCACATGCACAGATGCCATAAATGCTTCATTTAAAGAAGTCATTATATTGGGGAATTTGTCCTTCTGTTTTTTACCTTTTGGAGCATGGACTGTATATGCTTCGTATCCTGCTTCAAATGGTTGCTCACCCAGTCATACTCGTGTAGGGTTGATTTTACATTAATCAGAGAAATATTTGGTTTAGTTAAATGATAAATTCCATTAGTAATTCTTATTATTCCTTTGTCCTGTATGGACTAGGAATAGTATGTTTTGCCTCCAATAGTAGTATTCAACCCCACACGTCTGTCAAGTTTGTCATACTGTGGTGTCTTGTGTGTTGCTGTGATTCTGGAAGCAATACCATCAGTATTTCAAATACCAGCAGGGTCACCCATGGTGGACAGATTTCAGCTGAGCTTCCAGGCTAAGACAGACTTTGAAAAAGGACCTGGCAGTCTACTTCTGAAAAAATTTGCCAGTGAAAACCTTATGAATAGCAGCAGAACATTGTCTGGTATAATGCCAGGAGATGAGTCCCTCAGGTTGGAAGGCACTGGGAAAGAGCTGCCTCCTCAAAGTAGAGTCAACTTTAATGACATGGATGAAGTAAAGCTTTCAGGGCCTTCATTTGCTGAGGTGGCATGACTCAAAATGAGAAGAAACAGCTGCAAACATGCACTAATAATTGAAACATGGAATGTAGGAAGTATGAATCTAGGACCATTAGAAGTCGTCAAAAACAAAATAGACCGCATAAAGATCAATAGCCTAGGCATTAGTGAGCTGAAATGGACCGGTATTGGCCATTTTGAATCAGACAATTATATGGTCTACTATGCCAGGAATGACAAATTGAAGAGGAATGGTGTCGCATTCATTGTCTAAAAGAACGTTTCAAGATCTATCCTAAATTACAACGCTGCCAGTGATAGGATAATATCCGTACGCCTGCAAGGAAGACCAGTTAATACAACTATTATTCAAATTTATTTTGGCCACTAGGGAAGTTGAAGATTTTTACCAACTTCTGCAATCTGAAATTAATCAAACATGCAATTAAGATGCACTGATAATTACTGATGATTGGAATGCGAAAGTTGGAAACAAAGAAGAAGGATCAATAGTTGGGAAATACGGCCTTGGTGATAGTAAACAACTCCGGAGATTGCATGATAGAATTTTGCAATACCAACTACTTCTTTATTGTAAATATCTTTTTTCAGCAACATAAATGGCCGCTATACACGTGGACCTCACCAGATGGAATACACAGGAATCAAATCGACTACATCTGTAGAAAAAGACGACGGAGAAGCTCAATTATCATCAGTCAGAACAAGGCCAGGGGCCAATTGCGGAACAGACCATCAGTTGTTCATATGCAAGTTCAAACTGAGCAGAAGAAAATTAGAGCAAGTCCATGAGAGCCAAAATATAACCTTGAGTATATCCCACCCGAATTTAGAGATCATGTCAAGAGTAGATTTGACACATTGAACACTAATGACTGAAGACCAGATGAGTTGTGGAATGACATCAAGGACATCATACATGAAGAAAGCGAGAGGTCATTAAAAAGACAGGAAAGAAAGAAAAGACCAAAATGAATGTCAGAAGAGACTCTGAAACTTGATCTTGAAGGTAGCCTGTTATTTCCTAAAGTAAAAATAAAGTAACATTTGCTAAAGCGAATGGAAGAAATGATGAAGTAAAAGAGCTGAACAGAAGATTTCAAAGGGTGGCTCAAGAAGACAGAGTAAAGTATTGTAATGAAATGTGCAAAGACCCGGAGTTACAAAACCAAAAGGGAAGAACATGCTCAGCATTGCTCAAGCTGAAAGAACTGAAGAAAACATTCAAGCCTTGAGTTGCAATATTGAAGGATTCTATGGGAAAAGTATTGAATGATGCAGGAAGTATCAAAAGAAGATGGAAGGAATACGGAGTCACTGTACCAAGAAGATTTGGTCAGCGTTCAGCCATGTCAGGAGGTAGCATATGATCAAGAACCAATGGTACTAAAGGAAGAAGTCCAAGCTGCACTGAAGGCATTCACGAAAAACAAGGCTGCAGGAACTGATGGAATAACAATTGAGATGTTTCAACAAAAGAATGCAGCGCTGGAGGTGCTCACTCATCTATGCCAAGAAATTTGGAAGACAGCCTCCTGGCCAGCCGACTGGAAGAGATCCATATTTGTGCCCATTCCAAAGAAAGGTGATCCAGCCGAATGTGGAAATTATCAAACAATATCATTAATATCACACACAAGTAAAATTTTGCTGAAGATCATTCCAAAGCGGTTGTAGCAGTACATCGACAGGGAACTGCCAGAAATTCAAGCCGGATTCAGAAGGGGATATGGAACCAGGGATATCATTGCTGATGTCTGATGGATCTTGGCTGAAAGCAGAGAATATCGGAAAGATGTTTACCTGTGTTTTATTGACTGTGCAAAGGCATTCAACTGTGTGGATCATAACAAATTATGGATAACATTGCAAAGAATGGGAATTCCAGAACACTTAATTGTGCTCATGAGGAACCTGTACATAGACCAAGAGGCAGTCGTTCGAACAGAACAAGGAGATACCGCGTGGTTTAAAATAAGGAAAGGTATGTATCAGGGTTGTATCCTTTCACCATACTTATTCAATCTGTGTGGTGAGCAAGTAATCCAAGAAGCTGGACAATACAAAGAAAAACATGGCATCAGGATTGAAGGAAGATTCGTTAACAACCTGTGATATGCACTTTCAGCAACCTTGCTTGCTGAAAGTGAAAAGGACTTGAAAATCAAAGACTACAGCCTTCAGTATGGATTGCACCCCAAAGTAAAGAAAACAAAAATCCTCACAACTGGACCAATAAGCAACATTATGAGAAGGGAGAAAAGATTGAAGTTTTCAAGGATTCCGTTTGACTTAGATCAACAATCAGCGCCCGTGGAAGCAGCAGTCAAGAAATCAGACGACATATGGCCTTGGGCAAATCTGCTGCAAAAGACCTCTTAAAAGTGCTGAAAAGCAAGGATGTCACTTTAAGGACTAGCCTGACCTGACAGGGTGTTTTCAATCCCCTCATATGCATGTGAAAGCTGGAAGACCAAAGAAGAATTGATGCCTTTAGATTATGGTATTGGCGAAGAATATTGAATGGACTGCCGGAAGAACCAACAAATCTGCTTTGGAAGAAGTACAGCCAGAATGCTCCTTAGAAGCAAGGATGGCAAGACTACGTCTCATGTACTTTGGACATGTTATCAGGAGAGACCAGTCCATGGAGAAAGACATCATGCTTGATAAAGTAGAGGGTCAGCAAAAAAGAGGAAGACCCTCAACGTGATGGACTGGCACAGTGGCTACAACAACAGGCTTAAGCATAGCAAAGATTGTGAGGATGGCACAGGCCGGGGAGATGTTTCGTTCTGTTGTGTACATAGGGTCCCTGTGAGTCAGAACCAACACAACAGCACCTAACAACAGTAGTATACAAAATACTATTTTAGTGCAACCTTGAAGGGGAAATTCACATTATTCAAATAATGTTAAAAACAACTCAATAAGTTAGATTTATCAAAATTTTGGAGCATGCTACAAAGGTTCAGTTCCTCAAATTATGGACAACTGGTTAAGAAATTAAGACCATAGTTGTAGGAACATTAATGTTTTCAGGGGTTGTCCAGTTATCATGGTTCCATGCTAGTAATTGATCGTGTGGAATGTGTATGCCTTCTCTGTGTAGAGGCATTTGTTCAGCACTAAGCATCCATTCTCACTTTTGAAATCATGGTATCGTCATGGTGTGATAGTCCGATTTCATAGTATTGTTTTTCAAAGCTGATATTTTAATTTCACATGCTCCGGTGGTGTTACATCCATTGTCAAATGTTATATTAATTTTAGACTTGGTGGGATTGTCTGTTTTAGCAGAGCTCCAGTTTCTACCTTTACTGTTATAAATGGTAGGTATTTAAAGTATTCCACATTGCATTTAATGCAGTCTGTAAGAGGTTGCATTGTGCCTCCATTTATAACTTAATCATTCTGTTATTATTTTGTTCCTGTTTAATAGCCTTTCTTTGGATGTCCATAGCGTGACCTGTTGTAGCATTATGTTCTTTAGTTACTGATTTGAGAAAGACCTAATTTGTGCACCTAAATAAACGTGACAAAGCTGCCATAGCATGAGAGTTAAAGTTCTGTTACAGCCCTTGAAAATCATCCAACTTTATAGTCAGGTCATTAATTTGGAATTGTGTTAGCAAGGTCCTTGTCAGGCCTCCTGTGAGACTACCGAAAAATTTAGGGTTTTCCTAGTGTAAGGAACCCCTGACAAGCATAGCATCAAGACAGAATGCTCACAGGTACTCATCTATTTGCCAAGAAGTAATAACAGAGAAAGTATAAGTGTTGTTGTACATGTTTTAAGCTTATGATTGTAGGGTCCACCTAAAGGGTGAATTCTTGTTTTGTCTAGGTGTAGGCTGCCCTGACAGGAACTAGCTGTCTACACAGGTTATGGTTGCCTCACTGGGAGGTTCCTCTGGCAGTGGACTTCCATGAGCCCATCGACTATGTGTATGTGTGGCTCTGTCAGCCGTGTAAATTATTCCTTCCAGCAAACCAGGTATATATTGTGGAAGATCTAGACAGAGACGTTATATGGTATCAAAAGCTGATTGGGTTTCATAGGTATGCAAAGGACCAATGTAATCTATTAATTTCAAAGGATCTGTCAGGCTTTATCTTGCCGGTGTATTCCTTAGGGTGTCTCCATGCCTTAAATGTCCTTCAGGGTACACTGAGTAACTACATATTGTAAAGTGTGTTGTGCTATAGGTAGATTTTGTTTGAATGCCCAGTTTTTGGTTATTATGGTTTAATTATTTCAGGTATGCTTTGTTTAATTTTCCATGTGGCCCGACACTTAGTGTCGTTTTGGTGGATGCGTTGAACTTAGCTTACCTGCTGCATTGGTGTATCGTGCTTCTTTGCTCTTTCTGAGTGATGCACGTAAATGTGTGCGATATAAATTTTAATGGTAGGGTTTGTAATGTGTTGCCGAATGTCTTTTCCCCAGACTTCTTGGTTGCCAATTTTCTAGTCATTTTGTTGACAGCCAAGTGCCAGGGCCATGTGGCCAAGTCTGGTTCTCTGGGACTGTTGTTCTCTGGATCTCTCTGTCTCTGGCTCTGTGTGTGTCTCTGACAGTCTCTGGTCTCTGTCTCTGCCTTTCTCTGTGTCTCTTGGTGGATCTCAACTGGGCTGTCTCTCTGCCTGTCTCTGTTTGTCTGTGTGTGACTATGTAATGTCCATGCACGTGTCTGTCTGTGTTTGTGTGCCTCTCTGCGTCTCTTCCTGCCCATATATCTCTTTTCTGTGTGTATGTCTCTCTCTGGTTCTCTTCCTCTGTGGGTATCTCTGTGTTCACGTGTTTTTTAGTGAGCATGTGTCTCTCCATGTCTCTCTCTCTTTCTCTGCCTGTGTTTGTGTGTTTCCCTCTCTCTCTCTGCCTCTCTCTCTATCTCGCTCTCTCTCTCTCTGCCTTTCTTTCTCTCTTCCTGTCTGTCTCTGTTAATAGCAGAGCCTGTCCGGCAGAGCAGCGGATGTGTGAGGGATGATTCAGTGGCTGACAGGAAGCCCGTCACCCTCCCTGCTGCCCATCAGTGTCTCTGGCATTGGCGTCAGCTCGGGCAGGTGTCTGGGCTCAGGATGGGGTGGCCGCAGTGAGGAGCCCCGACTCTCAGGTAAGCCTTTCCCGGGAGTGCCTGGAGCTGCCCCCTGCTCACCTCACGGGGGAGGGGGGTGGCCCTGCTGGCCCAGCAGGAGCACTTGGTGGTCCTGTTGGGTGGGGTGGAAGGATGCTGCGGGGCCTTCACCCCAGACCCTGTGGCGCTTGGAGGGGCAAACTTTTCTGGGGCTCCAGCCCCCTTTCCACCCTCACACAGCCCGGGGAGGCCCCCAGGTTGGTCCCCATCACTGCCAGATTGCTGAGGGGCAACCAAAAGGCCAGAACAGTGTCTCCAAGGAGGCCCAGGCCCAGGCCCATGAGCCTCAGTTTTTCCGTCTGTAAAATAGATACTAACATCCCTTCCCCAGGGCTGTGAGAGGATGGGTGGGATTCTCTAGGCAGACACTCCTGGTCAGCCCGGCTGCCCCAGGGCCCCAACACACACAACCAGCCCTTATCCCGCCGGCCAGCTCTCTGCTGGGGCATCATGGGGCTGCGTGCTGTAGGCCTGGGGAGCTCTGTCGGAGGGTGGGTCGGGCTCCCAGCCAGCCTGCCTTCACCACCCCCAGGGACAAGGGCTGCCCAGACCTCTCCACCAGCCACCCTCCTGCCCTCTCCTCTGGCCACCTGGCCATTCTGAGCCCCATTAACAGGGTCTCTCAGCCAGCCTCATTTGAAGCCCAAGGTTATTTGGAAAAAAATGGAACAGGCCCCAGAGCAGAGCCCCATGGATGAAACTTTCTGAGGACATGAGGCCAGCTGCCGCCTCTCGCTCCAGCCCCCGCCAGCTCTGCAAGTCCCTTGCCCTCACCAGGCTTCAGTTCCCAACTACAGCGTGGAGAGGACTGGGATACTGGACAGGCTGGTCACCAGGAGCCCTTCTGGGCGGGAGGCGCCCCAGCCAACCCCTAGAACGTTCCCGCAGCCGCTCACTGCAAACCTTGTTCATATGAAAACTGCCCACTTCCCTTTGTGCTATTTTGGCCGGCAGAGCCCCAGGGCTGCGGTGGCCTCTCTGCCCTGCCCCACCCAGCCCTGGCCCCTTGGGGCCCACTTGGGGCTGGCCCTGCCCCTCCTGGGAGCCCTCTGCCTTTCCCTCCCGCCTCATCTGCCCACCTGCTCTCAGAACCTGGTGTCAGAGAGGGGCCAGGACTCAGTCTGGGGGGTGGGCACATAAGTGTTTGCTAAATTAGCCTCTGTTTTGAATAATATTTCAAGATTAAAAAAAAAACGTGATATAAAAAATGGCAAGGAGCGTGGGGTCTGGAGTCAGCCTGCCCTGGGTTAGTCCTGGCTCTGTGAGTCACAGCTGTGTGGCTGTCACCTCTTGGACCCTTGGAAGAGACGGGCTGGGCTGGGGGTCTCAAGGCCAGTGATTGAGGGGGTTCCATGCATTCTCGCCTGCTCTCCTTTAGCTCCCAGCCCATCCTGGGCCCAGCCGCTCAGCCCATGTGGGTCGGTGGAGGGGATGGATGGGTCTGGCCTGTGTGTGTCTGTGGGGCAGTCCAGTCAGCAGGTTCCGGGCAGGGCTGCTCCAAGTTTCCTGTGGGCCGCCCAGGGCCTGGCTCTGACTGGCCACCAGCTGCCCGTTGCCTTCCACGGGGGCTGAGGAACCACAGTGAGGGCCGCAGTAGTGGCTGCAGCAGCCAGATCTGACCCGGCCTGGCTGCGCTTCACATGGCTCCTTTTGTTGCTGGGCCTCATGACAGACGCTCCCCAAGAGTGTCACCATTTTCCCAATCGCCCGAAGGCCAGTGGTGCTGGGATTCAGCAGCTGAAACCAGGTCCGCCCTCTCAGGCTCCCCTCCCTCCCCTCACCCAGTGCCCAAGGTGGGAGGGCCGTACCAGGCGTACCCAGCACCCGGCCTCAGACAAGATCATGGGGTGACGTGGACTTTCCTTCCTCCTCATGGGGCATCCACCTCATCATGTGGCTGGGAAATCTTGCTCTTCCCACTGACTCACTTGACTTTGGGGGGTGGGGGAGACAGGTGCTCCTGTCAGCCCCTGACTGTGGCTCAGCATTCGGAGGTGATGCAGCGTCATTGCCACAGCCATGGGGCCAGCACTGTTTCCCAGGCAGAGATTCCGGAAGTTGAGACTCGCCTAAGGCCACACGGCTGGCAAGCAACGCAGCCCAGGCCCAGCCCAGGCCTCAGGGGCCTGAGTGGTGTTTAATGGGAACCTGAAGCAGGAGGCAGGCAGTAGGAAGCCCCCCTTCTCACCCTGAGTACACCCTGTACCGTCTCTAAGCCTCACTTGCCCCAGCTGTAAGGTGGGGAGAAACCCCCCTCACAGATGGTGGAGGGGGGAAGACAGGTGAGTGCAGAGAGGGGCTTAGCAGTGCAGGTGCAGCGAGTGCCACAGAGGCCCCACTGCCCTCAGCTGCGTACCAGTCACTGCAAGAAGGCGGAGTCTCTACAGCCAGCAATTCCTTTGGAGGCCCACTCGAGAGTGGCACTGTGCACTGGGTGCGTGTGGCTCCCCTGAGGCCTCGCTTCACAGTTACTGACCAGGCTGCGGCCCCACACCAGCCTGGTGTCCAGGGTCTCCTCACCCCTGGCCGTCTCCCCACCAACCCACCACGAGCTACCACAGCAGCCTCTGTTCCACACTCCTCAGACCTTGGGCCTCTGACCTCCCAGCTCCACCACAGGAGGACAGGAGGGATCTGGGCATGCAGAGGGTTAAGAAATGGAAGCCCCCTTCCCAGGTCCCCCAGGAGGCCATGAATTGGGGGGCAGAAAGGTGCCCTAAGCCTGAGGGAGAGTGGGATCTTCCCAGAGGCTCTTGTGCAGAAGGGCCTGGACACAGACTTTGGGGAGCAAGATTAGGTTGACAGGGGCGGTGGGAGGTGGTGGACCAAGCCAGAGCTGGGGTAGGCAGGCCCAGGTTTAAATCCTGTCTTTCCACTCAGCAGCTGTAGGGTTTCCAGCCTCAGTTTCTCTGTTTGTGAAACGGGCGAACCTCTCCCTCCAAGGGCGTTCACATGATTCACGTGGATTAAGTGAGGGTGAGAGTGGACTGTGTACATGTGCATGCGGCTGTCTGGTGGGCCCAGAACCTTCCAGCAATGACCAAGCATTGGTGATGGGGCAGAGTGCTGGTTTGGGATCAGATAGGGGACAGGGCTGGTTCAGGCCCAGCCCCAGGAGCAAGGAGGGAACAGGACTCAGCTGTTGGGCTGTCAGGGACAGCGGGGTGAGAAACCTGAGCATGGGAGCTGGGCGGAGTCTGCCAGTGGGCTTGTGGCCCCTTGCTCACAGCCTTCACCTGCACCCCTGCAGGAGGGCTGCTGGGAGCAGACATGACCACGGAGCCGGAGCTGCTGTGGACCGGGGTGGCGCTGCTGCTGCTGCTGGGGGCAGCAGCCGGCCTGTGTGTGCGGTGCTCCCGCCCAGGTAAGGGCGGGGAGGAAGGGTCACAGAGGTGGAGGCGACCCTGTCAGGTGGAGACCTGGCTGGGGTTGGAAGAGGCAGTTCATGAGCCTCATGAGGCAGGGGTGAGACCCCCATGGGGTGGCCGGGGGGCTCTGAACAGCCCCCTGCAGACAATGGGTGTTGGGGCTGGGGTTTCGCTTTGGGCTTGCCCTGGACCGTGGTGGGGAGGCCAGGCTGCCCACAGCATCCACCTTCTCCAGTCACCTCTCCTAGGAAGTGGCGAGCAGATACCTTTCCAATGTCAGCAGCCATGGGCTGCTCGGCCAGGGTACCCGTGAGGCCTGTAGAGGGCACAGGGGGACAAGGTGAGGGGCCTGGGCCTCAGTTCCTGCCCCAGCACCAGGACCTTGCTAACTTGGGTGTGTTCTTGCAGGTGCAAAGAAGTCTGAGAAAATCTATGAGCAGAGGAGCCTGTGAGTTGCCTCCACGTCCCTACTGGTCCTGAGTGTATTTGTGTGCCCTGGCGTGGGTGCCGAGGGCATCTCTAGCACCTCTTCTCTCACCCCTTCACTGCTAGCTCCTCCAGGCCTCAGTGGGTCCCGAGCAAGCAGGAGCGGGAGGTACCCAGGGCCGTCCAGACCCTGCCCCAGCCTGAGGTCAGGGAGGGCTTCTGAGAAGAAGGGGCACCTAGGCTGTTAGACCAGCCACTTCTCCATCTTGCCCGCGAGGCTCTCCAGAAACCTAGTTGGCCTGTGGCCTCGGCCTCCCTCTGATACCAGCCTGGGAGCCGCTCCCAGGAGAGCTGCTGACTGAGTGCTGGGGCAGACAGAGGAATCCACCCTCTCAGACTCCACACAGAAACGCACAGTACGAAGCAAAATGTGGTATGTGTCCCTTGGGGGACCAGGAGGAGATAGGAAGGATTTTGAGGGAGAAAAAGTTGCAGCAAGAGAGGACGGGACAGCATGGGCAAAGTAGGACCGGGTTGGACACCTGCCTTTGGGGGTGAGGTGTCTGGCGGTGGGTGTGCCTTATGAGACTTGAGGCTGGGATTGAGGGAGGAGGGCCTGGACTGCCAGGAAGAGCCCCTGGCCTTTGTCGAAAGGGCCAAGGGGAGCCACAGGAGCCTGGGGAGCAGGGGCTGATCCACTGGGGGACGGACCACCGGGAGCTCGGGGAGCGGGGGCTGATGTGGAGCAGGAGCAGAGAAATGGGGAGCAGAAGTTCCAAGACAGGATCACTGACCCCAGGCAGAGTGGGGCAGGGTGGAGTGGAGTCCAGGCACCCCAGGCAGAGTGGGGCAGGGGTAAATGGAGTCCAGGCTGTCCGGGCAGCGGATCCTGTGAGCCCAGAGGGATGAGCTGTGCGGGACATCTCAGGCCGGGAGGCTGAAGCCCAAGAACAAGCCAGGACAAGGGCAGCAGCCATCGGTGTCCTTTTAGTGAGTGAGAGAGGGACTAACCACAGGCAGGGAGACCATGCCCACATGCTCGCTCACACACACACACTCACCCTTTCACACATGCTCACCTGCACACAGTTACCTGCACACGTGCTTACGTGCACGCACTCACGCGTGCACTTCTTACACATGCATGCTCAGGCGGGCAGGCACCCATGTACAAACATACACACACATCCTTTCTTATTTCCTTTTGTAACTGAAAAACCACAATGAGATTTGAAAATAGAATCTTCTCATCCCTACCTACCCCTGGGGCCAGGGCTGAACCTTTCTGGGCTTTTATGGCCACTTGTCCCTCTGGCCCAACTGCCCGCAACCTCTGCCAGGGGCGAGCTGAGCCCTCCTGGTGCCCCCATGCCCCTGGCCCTGCCCCTCAGCTCTCCCTCCTCTCTCAGTCCCTGCGGCTCCAGGCTCTGGTTGGTATTGGAGCAGTAGACTGTCAGGGCCAGAGTCTAGACCTCTTCATGTGGGAGAAGGCAGGAGGGGGCCTTGGGCTGCTCCCCTCCCTGGAACACCTTTTCTTGCCGCTCCAACTCCCACCTCTGTTGGGTTCAGTCCCGCCAGCCTGCATGAAGCAGCTACTGTGTGCACCAGTCCCAGCTCCTGCATCACCTCCTCCAGGAAGCCATGCCTGACTCCCTCCTGCGAATTTAGGGCATACCTCCTAAATCAAGTCACCCCTACCCCTGATTCCTCAGGATCTCCTGGAGGGCAGGGCCAGGTCTGCCCATTCTGGTCCTGGGGAGGCCCAGAGACCTCCCTGCTGATGAGCTAGTCTACTCACCATCCTTAGTGTGTGACCTCTGTTCTCAAGGACATGTCATGGTCTAAGATGGCAGCTAGAGCTCCAGCCCTCATCTCTGTATTCCAGGCAGTAAGAAGAAAGAAGGGGGGAAGGCTAGCAGTGGCCCTTCTAAGGAGATTTCCCTGGAAGTTCCAACAACTTTGGCTTACAGCTCATTGTCCAGAGCGTAATCACATGGCACACTTAGATGCAAGGGAGGCTGGGAAATAGTCTGTTAGGGGGGCACATGGCTACCTAAATAAAAACCAGGGTTCTTTTCAAAGGAAGAAGGGGAGAACAGTGTCAGTGTCTGCTAAGCTTTGGTGTTGTCCCATTGGTTATTTGAGAATAAATGGTGTGTTTGAACATCCCAGGAAGGGCATGCTCCCATGGGAATGTTAGATACCCCTGGGGGTGGGGGGAGGTCTCTTTGCCCTTCCTGGTTGCAGTCATTTTCCAAAGTCACAGCTGGGTCCCTGAGCAAGGGGCCAGGGTCAGAGACCTTTTCAGCTGCCCTCATGCCCCCGACGTCAGGGCTGCTTCCTAGCCCTGCCCATAGACCCCTGCCAACTGTCTTCGGCGGGCTTGTGGCCCCAGGCAGGGTGGGCCATGTCGGGGGTGGGTCTGGCTGGCCATGTGAAGGCTGGGCACCCAGTGAGGGCAGCAGTCCAGAAAACTGGGGTATCAGGAGAGGCCCTCCTTTCCGCTCTCACCCTGGTCCATCCCTCCCTTCTCTGTTCCCCGTCTGTTTGTCCATCTCTCCTGTCCCCTATCCCCTGGGCTGGGGGAGGCCAGGACCCAGCTCATCACAGCCCCTGTGTTTACAGACAAGAGAATCAACAGAGCTTTGCAGTGGCTCGGACATACTCCTGTGAGTCCCCTCAGGGCCTGGGCTGGCTCAGGGCTGGGGGTGGTCACGTCTAGGTCCCTTCTGTCCCCATCACCCTGTGGGCCAGATCTGGTAGGATAAGGAGGTGGTGGGGCTACGCCAGCTGGGTGGGCTGGGGACTGACTGAAACCCCCTTGCCCTTTGCAGTGATCAGGCAGGCATGGGCAGACCCCCTGGTGGACGCAGCCCCTGACACGGCACAAACAAGGTAGGAATGAGCTCCCTGTCCTGGGCCCTGAAAAGGTCACAGCCCCACAGGGGGATGAGAAGGAGGGTCCTGGGGGTCTCCACCTGGCTGAGCCCAGGCCAAGACCTCTATCCCTCCGCGGGTCTTAGTGCTTGATCGCGAGGGCCCCACCAGGGAGGCTGTGGGGTGAGGCCCGGGCCTTCAGGCCCCCAGAAGCCTTGGGGCCTATCCCCCTGGCACCTCTTTCAGCCTCTTCCTACCCCAACCCCTGCAGGAAGGACAAGCTGCTGCAATTCTCCCCCAGCGTTGAGGGTGAGTGACCCCGGACACAAGGGTGGGGCAGGGGCAGGCCTAGCTGAGGTGCAATTGAGGTAGGTGAACACATGGCCGGACAGGTACTGCCAGGGGATGCCTGGGGAGCCAGGGATCACAGGCCTGACAGGGAGGCCTTCTCAGAGGAGACACTGGGCTGGGAGGGCCAGGGAGCTGGCCTGGTGGATAGAGGCAGGTGCAGAGGGGTGAAGGCACCTGCCCTCCTGGGGGGTCAGCTGGGCAGGGGCAGGCCAAGGAGAGGGCAGTAATGAGCCTGGCCTTCCTTCCAGGGTCTGCAACCCCCAGGTACCAGAACTTCAGCAAAGGTAGGCGGGCTCCAGGGGTGGGCCGGGGTGGGGTCACAGCCCAGCTCAGGCCTAACTCTCTCCTGCTGCAGGAAGCAGGCACGGATCAGATGCAGCCTACGTGTGAGTGGCCTTCTCCCTGCCCGTCCCCTGTCCGCCACTGCCCTGGCTTCCTCATCTAGAATAGACTCTGGATCCACTGTTGCCCCTCAGGCAACCATACCTTGGTGGGAGAGGGACAAGGGCCTGCTCTGGGGGGAGGGGCATCTATTCAAAGACAAGTTAGGTGAAGCCTGGAAACCCAGGAGGAACGGCCTCGGGGCTGTCTTCTCATTTCACAGATGGGCAAACTGAGGCCCAGGGCAGGCAGGGACCCGTGCTCATAGCAAGGGCAAAGTGGCTAGAGCCAGGCTGCAGCCTCCTCCAGCCCCAGGGTGGCTCAGGGGGGCCAAGGGGGGGAGATAGAAAGAGGAGCGGGGGTGGGGAGATGCTGGCAGAGGCCCCTGGGACCCAGGGAGCTGATGGCTGGAGCAGCCCTAACCTCATTGTTCCCCCATGCTGCCCCCCCACCCCCCACCACGGGCCTGCCATGCAACCCCTGCTGTGTCTGTTTTCCTGGCCAGAGACCCCGTTGCCGTGGACTATTACAACTGGGGGCAGTTCCGGAAGCCCCTGGAAGGTGAGGGAGAGAGCGAGGTGTGGGGTGTGGGAGGAAAAAGCACGAGAGCTGAGCCTCAGAAGCCACACTTTGGTGGCAGAAAAGGTGCTTGGTGGACACAGAGGGGGCGGCTGGGCCCAGGTTTGGGTGGGTTGGTGGGAGCTGGATGAGTAGACAGTGGGAGGCTGGTGCCAAGAAAAGGGGCAGGAGAGAGTGGAGTGGCCCACAAAAGGGAGGAAACGGGAGAGAGAGTTGGAGGTGGGGGCAGGAGGCTGGGCCCTTGTCATCCAGTACATCTGGGGCCTGGGAGGAAGGCTCAGGACAGGTAGCCGTGCTGGTGGACGCCAAGCCCAGCACACTCTGAGGAAGCTGGGACTAAAGACCTTTTAACACCTTAGCTTTAGAAGGGTGGGGAGCACCTGCTAATGGGTACCCTGGCCTGGAGCTTGAATCCAGCTCCCAACCGGCGCTCCTTGCTGGGCCATGCAGGGGAAGGGCACCATGGTGGAGAGAGAGGGGCTCTTCTTCCCCCTGAGAAGGGCTAGGTGGGGCCCCTTTCACACAGCTCCTCGTGACATGCCCCTAAGCCGGGCTCCTGGGCAAAGAGCTCTTAAGCCTCATGGAAGGAGTCTGGCCTCAGGATGTCTCAGGCTGCTTCCTGGTGCTGCCCAGCCCCTCCCAGCACCCAGCGGCTCCCTGGCCGGAGCCTCTGAGGCTGTCACTTCCTCCCTGCCTCTGTGCACAGCCCCTTCCTGATTCCCTCCCCTGTGCACCCAGTGCCCTGGGAAGACAGAGCAGGAGCCAGGTGGAAGCTGCTGGAGCCATGCCAGCACCTGCCAAAAAGCTTCCTGGGGAAGGTGTTTGAGGCCCTGGGGGCCCACAGGGCCAGGAGCAAGCAGGACAGGTCACCTGAGAGGGAGGGAGGGAGGGAAGAGGGAGCCTGCTCAGTGGGCGGGGCCTTTCTGGCAGATGAGGACGACTCCAGTTCCTACCAGAACGTGCTCATCTGCAGGCCAGGAACCCCCGAGCCAGGTGAGGCAGCTGGGCCGAGGGGTGGGCAAGGGGAGTGGGCCTCCGTGGCCCTGTCTGGGCCAGACTGTGAGGGTTGAAGTCCCCCTGCCCAAAGGCATTGTTCTTCTCTGGTGCCTTTGGGTAAAGCATTGCCCCAGGGGTCCTGGGGGGTGGCACCCTCAGCACCTGGTGACAGAGGGGATGTGCTGGGGGCACCGTCCTCCCTCACCGAGCTGCCCGAAATGAGGGCAGGATACCTGGTAGAGTGGGCCCTGAGGAATCACCGTGGCCGTCCGTCTGCCACCCCCATGCTCGCCCCAATACAGATGACAACTCCGAGGACTACCAGAATTCGGCATCCATCCAACAGTGGCGGGAGTCCAGGAGGGCTGTGGGTACGTGGCCTGAGGGCAGAGCTTGCCAGCGGCCAGCTTAAACAGGCTCCAAGAGTGGCTTGGGGTGAGGGCGAGGAGAGTCTGGGGGGCTTGGAGGAGCTGGTCTTGGAGGTCCTCCCTGGCCAGCCCAGCCAATCCCATAGTTCCGCTCCCAGAGACCCCCGCATGGAGACAGGACAGACAGCACCCAAGTCCTATCCAGTGTGTCCTTTCACACGGGCTGGTTCGTGGAGTCTGTCTGCAGCTGGAGCACTCAGCAGGGGGACTGGGGCCGTGTGTCCCGTGACTCATCTGACCACCCACCTGCCCATCATCCACAGAGCTTGTCCTGGGTGAAGCACCTCCTTCCCTGGCAGGAAGCCCCGACGAGGACGACAGTGAGCCAGACTATGTGAATGAGGTCACGGTGGCCAGGGACACCTAGCAGAACCACAGGAAGGTACAGCCCCCTGGGGCAGCCTCACTGGGCTCCAACAGAGTTTGGCTGCAGGCAAGGTCTCCTGGGGGAGCACACGGTGCTGGAAGGGGCGGCCCGGCAGGGTGAGGGCTCTGTATCTCAAGCAGAGGGGAGATGCCCCCAGCATGCCTGCCTGGCTCCCCCTGCAGCCGCAGGCCTGGCAGGGGCCCACAGCAGCGCTTGGCCAGGCGTCTGGGAGTTGTGAAGTAAAGGGGTGGGTCTCCTAGTTCCACTCTCGACTCACTGCGCGCCCAGAGAACGCACTTCCTCACTTGCAGAATGGAGCTGTTGGTGTCTACCTCTTAGATAAGACTGCAGGTGAAGCATCAGGCAGGACCTGGTCATGAGGGCAGGAATCAGGCAAGTGGAGAGGTGGGGACTGAGAGGTGCTGGTGCTGTTGACAAGTGGCTGAAATGTGTTGAGGCGCCCCCGTGGGCCAGCATGGCCCTCAGTGCCCCACACACGTCTCTTGAGAGGCTGGGTGGAGAAGGGGACAGGGACCCAGCAGCCAGACACTGGCACCAGGCTATGACCAGGCTATGCTTGGGAGGCAGGACGACCACGCAGACTTGGGCAGGGCTGCCCACAGGCCTGACGTGGAAGAAAGGGCGCACATATCAGCCGGCAGGCTGGAGGATTCATAGTCACGGTGCCCCGGGGGCCAGCACGGCGTCAGCCACAGGAGTTTGAGCCCAGGGTCCAGAGCCCCGCCATTCATTCATTCATTCATTCATTAAATATGGGTAAACACCTGCTACGGGCAAGTTTAGGTTCTGGGGACACAGTAATCAACAAAACGCACAAAATTCCTGACCTCTTAGAGCTTACCTTCTTGTGGGAGAGATCATAAATATTAACAGAGTAAGTAAACCCAGTGTGGAATGGTGATAAATCCTGTGAAGATAAATAAGGCAGGGAAGGGGAGCAGGGAGTAATATGGGTGGGGGGAGAGGCAGTGTTGTAATATAAATGCCCTTCTTTCTGTCTGAGCCCCTTCCTCACCCCTCTGGGGAAGGGCGTTCCAGGCAAGGGGAACAAACAGCACAGGCCCTGAGGCAGGAGCATGCCCAGCAGGTGGCAACAGCAAGGAGGCCAGGGAGTCCCTGGAGTGCAAGCAGATAAGGCACTCAGCGGGTAACCAAAAGTTGACAGTTCGAATCCACCCAGAGGTGCCTTGGAAGAAAGGCCTGGCGAACTACTTCCAAAAATCAGCCATAGAAAACCCTGTGGAGCACACACAGTTCTACTCTGACACGTGGAGTCAAGTCAACAGCATATGATTTACTGGTTAAGGGGGGCAAGGGGGCTGGAGCAGGGGGAGTAAAGGGGAAAGTAACAAAGGTCGAGGTAGGACGCGGGCATAGGAACCTGAGTGTTTTCTGAGTGAGAAGGGGAGGCATCAGGAGGTCTTAAATGGAGTGCCTCAATGTTTTTAAGGCCCACTGGCTGAGAAATGAACACAGGGGACAAGAGCAGAAGCAGGGAGACCAGTAAGGAAGTGAAGGCCCCAATTCAGGAAAAGCGGTGACAGCACCCTGGAGCAGGGTGGAGGCAGCGCAGCCGGTGAGATGTGCGGCTGAATGCACTTTGCAGGAGGGCCAACAGCACTTACTGCTCTGCTGGATGTGAATGAGGTGGGAGAGAGGAGTGGAGGGTGGCTGAAGTTTTTGCCTGAGCAAATGAAGGATGTTGTCAGCCACTGGGATGTGGACAGCGAGAGGTGCAGCACGTTTGATGGGGAAGGCCAGGTGATTTTTGGACACAGAGTCACTGTACCAAAAAGAATTGGTTGACGTTCAACCATTTCAGGAGGTAGCATATGATCAGGAACTGATGGTACTGAAGGAAGAAGCCCAAGCTGCACTGAAGGCATTCACGAAAAACAAGGCTCCAAGGACTGATGGAATAACAATTGAGATGTTTCAACAAACAGATGCAGCGCTGGAAGTGCTCACTCGTCTGTGTCAAGAAATTCGGAAGACAGCCTTCTGGCCAACCGACTGGAAGAGATCCATGTTTGTGCCCATTCCAAAGAAAGGTGATCCAACCAAATGTGGAAATTATTGAACAGTATCATTAATATCACACACAAGTAAAATTTTGCTGAAGATAATTCAAAAGCGGTTGTAGCAGTACATCAACAGGGAACTGCCAGAAATTCAAGCTGGATTCAGAAGAGGACGTGGAACCAGGGATATCACTGCTGATGTCAGATGGATCCTGGCTGAAAGCAGAGAATACCAGAAAGATGGTTACCTGTGTTTATTGACTATGCAAAGGCATTCAACTGTGTGGATCATAACAGATTATGAATAATATTGCAAAGAATGGGAATTCCAGAACACTTAATTGTGCTCATGAGGAACCTGTACATAAATCAAGCAGAACAAACAGAACAAGGGGATACTGCATGGTTTAAAGTCAGGAAAGGAGTGCCTCAGGGTAGTAGCCTCTTACCATACTTATTCAATCTGTATGCTGAGTAAATAATCTGAGAAGCTGGACTATATGAAGAATGAGGCATCAGGATTGGAGGAGGACTCATTAACAACCTGTGTTATGCAGGTGACACAACCTTGCTTGCTGAAAGAGAAGAGGACTTGAAGCACTTACTGATGAAGATCAAAGACCACAGCCTTCAGTATGGATGACACCTTAGCATAAAGAAAACAAAAATCCTCACAGCTGGACCAATAAGCAACATCATGATAAACACAGAAAAGATTGAAGTTGTCAAGGATTTCATTTTCTGTGGCTCCACAATCAACATTCATGGAAGTAGCAGTCAGGAAATCAGATGACGCATTGCAATGGGCAAATCTGCTGCAAAAGACCTCTTTAAAGTGTTAAAAAGCAAAGATGTCACTTTGAAGACTAAGGTGTGCCTGACCCAAGCCATGGTGTTTTCAGTTACTTCATATGCATGTGAAAGCTAGACGATGAATAAGGAAGACCAAAGAATTGATGCTTTTGAATTGTGGTGTTGGTGAAGAATATGGAATATACCGTGGACTGCTAAAAGAACGAACAAATCTGTCTTGGAAGAAGTACATCCAGAATGCTCCTTAGAAGGGAGGTTGGTGAGACTTCTCTCACATACTTTGGACATGTTATCAGGAGGGATCAGTCCCTGGAGAAGGACATCATGCTTGGTAAAGTAGAGGGTGGGTGGATTGATACAGTGGCTGCAACAATGAGCTCAAGTATAACGATCATGAGGATGGCGCAGGACCGGGCAGAGTTTCATTCTGTAATACATAATGTCGCTATGAGTCGGAACCTACTCGACCGCACCTAAGAACAACAAAGGATGAGATAGACGCATACTGAACAGCCAGGTGGAAGCAGGAAGTGGGCAGCTAGATATCTGAACCTGGACTCGGGGGGATGGTTCAGGCTGGAGACACAGACTTGGTTCAGTAACCTGAACAGATGGTATGGAAAGGCAGAGAAACTAGAGAGAAAAGGCCCAAGCACTGAGCTCCGGGCCCTCCCATGTGCAGGGCTGTCAGCGAGGTGAGAAACCAGCCAGGGGAAGTGTCCTGGGGGCCAAGGACAGTTTCAGGGAGGTCGTGAAGATGAGGACTGGGAGCCGAGCACCGTGTTCACTGGTGACCCGAGCTGGCGGGTGGAGTGGTGGTGGGGAAAGGCCTGTTTGCACTCCACAGAGAACAGGGGAGGAGTCAAAGACAGGGAGTAGAGATCATTCTGGAAGTTTCACTTTAGAGAGAAGCAGACTAGCTGGAGGGGATCGTGAAGGTTCTTGAGATGAAATCAATCGCAGGATGCTATATGCTGACTGAAATGACATAGTAGGTAGAGGTGTTTGGGTCAGACTCTGGCAACCAAAAAACCGAACTAGCTGCCCAACTCATGGCTACGCTGTGTGTGCAGAGTAGAACTCTGCTCCATAAGGTTTTCAATGGCTGATTTTTCGGAAGCCAGGCCTTTCTTCTGAGGTGCCGCTGGATGGATTCAAACTGCCAGCCTTTTGATGAGTAGTCGAGTGCCTAACCAGGACTCCCAGGCTACGGCAGGATGGAACCATTCACCTCCTGAATCACATCCAGGCACAGAAGGAAGGGCCTGATCCCACATTTGAGCATTCCCAGTGGGCCCCAAGAAAACGCTGGAGTGGCCCAATCACTGTTCTAATCTGAAGGGCTGTCAGTAAGGCAGACGACAGGTGAGCTGAGTCCATCAAGCAGAAGACAGCACTTGAGAAAACTTGTAGGTACTGTCTGTATATTATGGGAAAGGACGGATCTCGAAGAGGTGCACCCTGGCATGGGACATGTTCAGGAAAGGCCACCAGCAGTTCTGCAGAGGAAGTGCCTGCAGTAGGTGCGAGGGCAGAACCACCACAGCCTTTGCCGAGATCAAGAGGTATAGTTGAGACTTCAAACTAAAAGCAGAAGTGCCTGGAGTAAGAAACACAGGTCAAAGCTGCTTGATGGCAGGTGCTCCTCAGCCGCTGCAGGGGGGGCGGCTGAATGCTGGGGGTCACTGGGTAGCACCTGCTCCCCTCCCTCAGCCAGCTGCTCCAGTGCTGAGGGAACAAAATCCCAGCAAAGGCAAACCTTTTCCTTTTAACAAACTCTTTGCTTCTTCAGTGCAGGAGCCAAGGCAAAAGAGCAAAGGAAGTCGCTGAGCTCACAGAACCGCTTGCTGCCTCTCAGGGATCACTTTGCCACAACTGCTCCAGTTTACACACCTAGCCGCGTCGTTCTGGAAGGGCCGTGGGCAGCACGGCCTGGGAAGAGGCGCTAGGGATGGACAGTTACTCTGGGAATTGCAGAGCCCTCTCCCTGACCTGGGCTTCCACAGGGCGGGGCCGAGTGGTGCGAGGGAAAGGTGGTTCCCACTGTGATCTGATGCCAAGAGTGAGGGCAGGTGCACCGCCCACCCCCTAATCTAAAACATCCTACAACACTTGTATTCGCGTCCTTTTTTGCTTTGGATTTGGATCCTAAATTGATGATTACTGTCGGCTGCTGCCATTTCTTAGTGACTGATAAGCTTGTACAGTTAATTTATATAGGTGGAGCTATATTTAATATTCTACACTTCAGCCTAGAGATTTTTGTCTACTTTGTCGCCTATAAAGCATTACATGGACTTAACTTCAGCATATTGATTTGGGGGAGCCTTTTCTCTCCTTTACCCTCTGTGGGGCACTCTTGTCTCTGGGCCTCAGAACACTCAGGAAATGCAACTATAACCATCTTTTATAGCGTCGTGTGCCTTTGATGGAAATGTTTCTGTGGACAAAATGTACATCACAGTCTTGGGAGGCAGCGGTCAGACAGTGGCCAAGGCCCCTGGACCAGGAGGGGATCCCGACAGTTGCCCCGAAAACTCCCCTGCTCTGGGCTGGCTGACTGGGCAGTAACATGGCTGTCCCAGGGGAAAGGCAGGGCCCAAGGGGACCATTCTAAGTCAGAAAAACCACAATCAGGAAAAGAAAGCGCCTCAACCTAAACCTGTCAATAAACCATTTCAGTTTAAGAGCAGTCGTTCTCCTGTGTTCTTTCCCGTTTCATGTAAACAACCAGACTGAGAGGCCTAGAGTGGCCTGTAAAACATGGATGCGCAGGGGCATCTGAGCTCTTCTAACTTCACAAAGGGAAGGAGAGAGACTCATTATCAGCGTCAACAGCCCAAGGCTGATTCCTATGAAGCAGAGGTCAGACATACCTCCTCTCCAACCTTTTTACCAGTTCTGACACCAGCCAGCCCTCCCATGGCACTCTCTACTCCTCTGCTGGGTTCAGTAATTCATTGCAGTGGCCACAGAGAACTCACAGACAATACTCAATGATTATGGGGTCAATATTATTACGTTACAATTCAGGATCAGGAACAACTCAGGATACAGTTCTTCAGTCAGGACAGCTTCTTGGCCATGCCCACAGGCAGGCCTCTCGGCCCCTCGGGCCTCTTGGCCCAGCCTCTGCCCTGCTCAGGCAAGTGTTACAAAGCTCTTTTGCTCCACTGATAAGTGCCCAGAGTCACCCCACCCTGCCGGCAAGCCTCCTGCCCAAAGGCACTCAGCGCTCTCACTCCGTGGGCTGGGAAGCCCACCACGCCATCTCCTGCTGGTCTCCTGGTTCTGCTGTTGCTGGTTCTTTGCCACGCTTGCCACCACTTCTTGTCGTCTCGTGCTGTCTCCAGTGTTACAGCTCTCTCTCTCTCTGTCTCCTGGGTCTAGGAGGTTCTCAGCACAGGGACTCCAGATCCAAAGAATGCGCTCTGCTCCCTGTCTCTTCTGCTTGGTGGTAGTGAAGTCCCCCCTTTCCACCTCCGGGATTGCTCATTTAAGCCTAGCAGGATGGCAAAACCGACCAATCCTCTCATTAGGGTTTCATACACCTTACTTCCATTGTCTCACCCGTACAAGGGTGCCATGCACCTTATTTGCATAATTAGCAAGCTATCCAACTCCCTTGGTGGACCACAAGCACCTTATTTGCATAGTCCCACTCAATCATTTGGTGGGGGTTACGAGATCATGGCTATTAAGGCCATATAAAAGTGATCCATTGCACTGCAGGGCCTCAAGGTAATCAAGGTCAAACCTCCCATTTAACAGAAGGGACCCAAGGCCCAGAGAGGTGGGGCTGGGACAGGATCCTGGTCCCTGAGCCTAACACCCTTGCAGGATGCCCCACCATGCATGAGAAGAAGTTAATGCCACAAGTTCAAAAACGCAAAAAAAAACCCATCTAGGACACAGCTGTTGGCTACTTGTCACTTTCCACACTGAAGTCCTGACCCCACAAGCTCAGAGGCAAGAGACTCTAAACCAAGGTTCAGTGTTGGGCTGTGGTAATTATGGACACCAGCTCTGGAGCTAAAACCCCAGGAGTCTTGGCTCTCCCACTGCAGACTGTTGGACACAAGACCCCTCTCTGGGCCCAGTATTCTCACAGACAAAATCATTCCTTCACCTCACAGGGAATGTGAGGCTCAAGATAAAAAAAAAAAACTGAAGACTTAGAATCATGTGAAAGTGTTTTGTAAAACTTTACCTTGCAATTTTTGAGGGCCTTATTTTTTTCCTCTTAATTAAGACCCTAACTCAAAGTGCCAGGAATCTTGGAGCCTTTCCTGGGTCCATTTTGTGTCCCTATTTGACAGTGCAGTCTGGGAAGTGACTGAACCTACCCGGGAGGGATGGCACTAAGTAGGAATGCTAGCAGGTCCCTCCCGCTCCAAATGAAGCTGGGGCTGGGAGTGAAAGGGACAAGAGAAAGCACATGGGCCAGCCCAGCTGCCCCAGCACTATCTGCAGAGGAGGATATGCAGCCACACCTCTGGGAGCCCGCAGGGTGGGGGAAGCCAGCATGACACACAAGTATGTTGTCAAAGCTTTGCACATGAGGCCACCAGTCATGGAAGATATGTCACCTCCCTCCCCTTAAAAACATCATTTTAAAATGATGTCTAGTCCTTGCTTCAAAATAACCTGGGAGTTGGGTTGGGTGGTGGAAGTACACAGGAAACAAGATGGGCCATGTGCTGATGAAATTGTTGAAGGTGAATGATGCATATTGAAGGGTTCACTATCATCATTCTATCTCCTTCTGTATAGAGGGCAGTGGGGGTTCTTACCTTCCATGCGGGAGACTCGGGTTCCCACCCAATGTGTCTCATGCACAGCCACCACCCATCTGTCAGTGGAGGTTTGCATGCTGCTATGACCTTAAACAGGTTTCAGGGGAGCTTCTAGACTAAGATGGACTAGGCAGAAAGGCCTGGCAATCTACTTCTGAAAATCAGCTAATGAAAACCCTATGGATCCCAGAGTCTGATGACAACCAATCATGAGGACAGTGCAGGACTGGGCAGCATTTCATTCCATTGTGCATGGGGCCACCGTGAGTCGGGGCTGACTGGACAACAGCTAACAAAAACTTTTCTATACAACTGAAATTTTTCAAAATTAAAAAAAAAGTACCTTCCTAAGAAAAGCAATTCTACAAATTCATATAAAATCCCCTGGGGGGTTCTACAGCTGTCAGCACAGATCACTACACAGCAGGGACGGTGCCGTGGCTGGAATTTCCCTGAGCATATGCTCTGTGTCCCCTTTAGGAACGGCTCATCGCCCCGAGCAGTTCTGAGAAGTCAAACAGTCAGCAAAGTACACCAAACCCTGCCCTCACCCCAGGAACCGGTCCCTTCAGGCTTCCAGGGACACTGAGATTAGCTTGTCCACTCTGTTATCTAAACCACCTTTTCTACTGTCGGAAGCCGGGGGCAAGCACAGAGACAGGCGGAGGTTTTCCTCGAGACCTTGTGTTGTCCCCTTATTGACACGAGGGGAGACTGTACCCACTTGCAGATGCTTCTCCACAGACCTTCTCCAGCACTAAAGTCAAGTCTGAAGGCAGGGCAGGAGAGAGAAGAAAGCTCCCAAACTGTCCACATTGAAAGGCTTTATTATATAATGCCAGCACACACAGAGATCCCATGCCGTGCCCCTGAGTCTCTCTGGGGACTTTCTGCCTGTCACACACCTGTGAGTCTAAGCAGCTGAGAGATGTGAGATGCGCCAGCAGCAGTGGTAGTTTAAAGGAGACACACTCCAGCACCAGCCTGAGGCATCGTCTCCAAGTCAGAAGGCTGTGACCCCTGTCTCTCAGGAACGAGGACTCACGCAGCCCAGTCAAGGACGACGCCTCCGCACTAACTGGCAACTGGGGCCATTGTCTTCTGACACAGCCTGGCCAGGAGCCCAGCCATCTGCAGGAGGGAGTTCACACCTTCTGCAATTTTCATATGAGTGTATCCAATTTCCTGGAAAACACACCAAATTTAAATCTGGTTAACAACTGAGAGTGGAGTTTATTCTTTAAATCTGATCCAGGGGTTTATTCAAAACCAATGCAACGAACTCAAACTCTAGTTGGAAAATGAACTCTAAGATGTAATGGATTATGTTTAACCAAAGTTCAATTTATTTCCTAAAAGGATGCTGATATTTTATGACAACCAAGCAGAAACTTCTTAACCTTGGACTTTGGAGGGTCTGAGAACTGGCTCTGGAAGGTTCCTGAGAACCTCTGAGATGGTGTGCAAGGCTGAGTTCCTGTGTGGTGTTCTGTGGAGAGGACCCACAGTCTCAGATGCAAAAAGGTCAGGCCTGAAAAAAGGGTAAGAGCCCCTCAAACCAAAACCATGGCCTTCAAAGGCAGACCCACTTCAGGTGGAGCAGATAAGTCAGGCCACCTCATTCTGAGGTAGCCAGTGTTCAGGAGTCACCCATCGAGACCACCCTGGGGCCCTGAGAATTCCTTCATGAAGAAACAGAAAAGACAAGCAAGCCTGTAGTGAAGAGAGGGCTCTGCTTCCACCAAGGATGATGAGGGCTGGAAAGGACGTCACTCCCATCCTAACAACAAGAAAAGCCGATGATCTACAAAATTATGACTTTTCTTCACTGAGTGAGAAATCCAAGAGACACCGAAGTCTGAAGTTCCAGGGAAGACAGGCACCTCCAAGGAGAGCTGCACGTTAGCACTGGCTCACCTGAGGGAGAGCACAGGAGGGAGAAACACAGCCTGTACAGGGCAACAAGTTTAAGCAACTGCTAATGGCTAAGTTTGTGTGGCTCCATGGAGGGCTAGATCAGGTGAGACCGCACCCCCTCGAAGCTCCTCCTGTGCTGGCAGCAGGACAGGAGAAACACAAAGCCTCTCCTGGACATGTCTCCCCTGAGTAAGAAAAGCCTTAAGTCACTGAGGGCAGGGCAGCCTTAAGTCATTGAGGGCAGGGCAGCCGGCAAACCCTGTCACCACTAGAGCACGGGTAGTGACCCATTGTGGTCCCCCACACCAGGCTAGCAGATACGGAGTAACAACCAACAGGGGTCTACCACTGAGGAGGGGCAGGAGAATGGCAAGAGTCTGCCCTGAGGAGAAGGTGCACACAGAGGGCCTAAAGCTGAGGGCTACTGTTGTTGTTAGCTGCTGCTGAGTCGGCCCCCAACTTAGGGCGAACCCACATACAACGGAATGAAACGGTACCTAGTCCTGTGCCATCTCCATGATCACTTGGGGACTGGACTGTGTGATCCATGGCTGATTTTTGGAAGGAGACTGCCAGGCCTTTCTTCCTAGTCCATCTTAGTATGGAAACTCTACTGAAACCTGTTCAGCATAGCAACACGAAAGCCTCCACTGACAAGACGGTGGGTGGCTGTAAATGAGGTGCACTGGCTCAGAACTGAACCCAGTCTCCTGCATGGAAGGGGAGGATTCTACCACTGAACCACCGCTGCCTCCCAAAGCTGAGAGTAGAGCAAAAATATTGAGGAAAAAGTACAAGGTAACAATAAAGAAGTCTGAAGCTGGTAGTACAATGGAGGTAATCATAACAACCCAAAACCCAAACTCAGTTCAACTCCTGACTAGTTTGACTCAAAGCCCCACACGATGCTCAGCAGAAGAAAAGGTGTGCCCATTTTCAGGCATAAATACTATTTATCTCCGTTTTTTACTGTCCTATACAATGTCTGGCATTCAACAGAAATTATAAAACTCACAAAAAAGCAAGAAAAACAACCCACTATCTAGAGACAAAGCAATCAACAACCTGACTAGATAGGACTCAGATATCAGAGTTATCAGACTGGGAATTTAAAATAATAATGATTAATATGCTAAAGGCTCTCGTGGAAAAAGTGGACAACATGCATGAAAAGATGGAGAAACTGTAAGAGTAAAATGAAAACACCAGAAAAATAAAACTCAGTAATAACAACAAAAAGATAAACAAGCCAATTAAAAAACAAGTAAAGGATCTGAAAAGATATTTCTCCAAAGAAGATATACAAATGGCCAATAAGCACATGAAAATGTGCTCAACATCATTAGTCATTAGGGAAATGTAAATCAAAACCACAATGAGATACCACTTCACACCCAGTAGGATTGCCGGTGGGAATGTAAAATGGCATAGCCACTGTGGAATAGTTTGGCAGTTCCTCAAAAAGCTAAACATAGAACTACATATGACCTAGCAATTCCACTCCTAGGTATATATCCAAGGGAACTGAAAACATTATGTCCACAAAAACTTAATGTTCCTAGTTGCATTATTCACAACAGCCAAAAAACAGAACAACACAGATGTCCACCAATAGAAAAACACAGTGTGGTACACCCATACAATGGAAGATCATTCAATAATAAAAAGGAACGAAGTTCCAGACTTTCTGGAGCCATGGGGGCTGGATGAGCCCCTGAAACTACTGCCCTGAGATAATCTTTAAACCTTAAAACAAAAATATCCCCTGAAGTCATCTTAAAACCAAACAACAGTTTAGCTTAACTGGTAAAAAATGTCTGCCTTGAGCATCATGCTCTTTTAAGAACTATCAATATAGGATGAAACTGACAACAGCAACTCAGTAGAACCTTAGGGGACAGTGAGTTTATGTTAATGGGGGAGGAACAACTCAGAAAAGGAGGGTGAGAATGGTTGCACAACTCAAAGAATGTAATCAATGTCACTGAATTGTACATGTAGAAACAGTTGAATTGGTTTATGTTTTGCTGTGTATTTTCTCAAACAACAATAAAATTAAAGAAAAAAAAACAAAACAAATGATTGAGGACCCAGAAGTAAATCCATCTACCTATGGACAGCTGGTCTTCAGCAAGGGGCCAAAATCCATTAAACAGGGAAGAGATAGTCTCTCTAACAAATGGTGCTGGCACAACTGGATATCCATTTGCAGAAAAATGAAACAGGGTCCATATCTTACACCATACACAAAAACTAACTCAAGATCAGTCAAAGACCTAAATGTAAAACCTAAAACTACAAAGATCATGGAAGAAAAAATAGGAGCAAACCTAGGGGCCCTAATTTATGGCATAAATAGACTATCACACATAACTAAAAATGCACAAACAGCACAAGATGAACTAGACTGGGACCTCCTAAAAATTAAACATTTATGTGCATCGAAAGACTTCTCCAAAAGAGTGAAAAGAGAACCTACAGACTGGGAAAAAATTTTTGGCAACATATCTGACAAGGGACTAATCTCTAAAATGTATAGAAAACTTCAACCCCTCAACAACAAAAAGACAATCCAATTAAAAAGTAGGCAAAGGACATGAACAGACACTTCACCAAAGAGGACATTTGGGTGGCTAACAAGAGATGCTTGTGATCATTACCCATTAGAGAGATGCAAATCAAAACCACAGTGAGATACCACCTCACCATGGTAATAATAGTAATGATCAAAAAAACAGAAAACAACAAATGCTGGTGGGGGTGCCAGGAGATCAGAAGTCTAATACACTGCTAATGAGAATATAAAATGTTACAACCACTGTGGAAATTGGCATGGCACTTCCTTAAAAAGTTAAAAATAGACACCTTATGATGCAGCAATCCCACTAAAAACTCACTGCCATTGAGTCGATTCTGACTCAGTGACCCCATAGGGTTTCCAAGGAGCAGCTGGTAGATTCGAACTACCAACCTCTTGGTTAGTGGCTGAACGCATAACCACTGTGCCACCAGGGCTCCAGCAATCCCACTACTAGATATATATTCTAGAGGAGTAAGAGCCATGACACGGATATATGCACACCCACGTTCATGGCAGCACTGTTCACAATAGCAAAAAGATGGAAACAACCTAAGTGCCCATCAACAGATGAATGGATAAACAAACTATGGTACATACACACAATGGAGTACTAAACAACGTTAAAGAATCTGTGAAACATCTCACAACATGGATCAACCTGGAGGGCATTATGCTGAGGGAAATAAGTCAATCACAAAAGGGCAAATATTATATGAGACCGCTATTACAAAAAGTCAAGAAAACACACACAGTAAGAAACATTCTTTGAGGGTTATCAGGGATGGGAGCGGAGGGGAGGAAAATCACTAACTAGACAGTAGACACATATTAACTTGGGTGAAGGGAGAGACAACACACAATAAGGTGGATGTCAGCACAACATGATCAAGGCAAAGGAAGACACTGGGAGGTACACAAGAGCAAAGGGCAACACTTGCCATTCAGCTAAGCAGTCTCATTCCAGGGAATTTACCCAAGGAAAATGAAAACTTACGTTCACATTCACCCTGACTCCTGTATGCAAATGTTTATAGTAGCTTTACTGATAATCACCCAAACCTGGAAACCCAAATGTCCTTCAACTGGTGAACAGATAAACTGCGATACATCCACACAATGGAATATTACTCAGCAAAAAAGAAGAATCAACCATTAAGCTAAGTTAAAGACACCAGACTCAAAAGGCTACATTCTGCATGATTCCATTTATATGCATTCTAGAAAATTCTGTGGCCAAAATTATAGGGACAGAAAATAGATCACTGGTTTCTAGGGGCTAAGGAAAAGAGCTGACCATAAAGGGGCCCAGTAAATTTTTGGGGGGATGACAGAGCTTTTATATTTTGATTGCTGGCAGTGTTTACCCAACTGAATGCATTTGTAGCATAATGTACCTATAAGCAATTAAACTATACCTCAATTAACCTGACCTAAATAAAAATATTTTTTAAAAGCCCTCTAATGAAGAGTCATCCTACGGAACACTCAGGCCACTGACTGGCAGAGCTGGCTTAAACAAACACCTGGCCCTCAGGACAGCCGACCACCCTCCCTTCCATTGCAGTCAGGAAACACTGAGCATCTTCCAGGTGCCAGGACTGTGAGCAAAACAAAAAAGCACACACCATGGTCCACAGTCTTGAGGAAACAGGCATGTCTATACTCTTACTGACCTTAATAAACTCCAGTTTCAAGTATTCTGCCATCTGGAAGGTTTTACACACTCGAAAAATGTTACCAATGATGTCCTCTGGTGAATAACCAAGATGCCACAGGTGAGCAAGAATCTAGACAAAAGAAGATACTGTGAGGCTGTTTAACACTGTAAACTATAAGGACTCTAGGGTGAAATGAAGTCAAACCCATACCAATCTTCAGCCTATCACACCATGAGAGAGTGCCTACTGGGAGCAGACAGATCAACTCAGACAACTCATGTCATTTTGAGAATCGCCTGAACACCACAGAGCTGTTGGTGGGCCAAGCAACACCTCAGTTTGCCAGGCCTTTTAAATCATGAGGTGTAACGTAACTGATTCTCCCAGCAGACGCAGGTAACATTGCAAATGTTTTAAATTATACTGTGGATGGTCTACTACCATACCACGTAATGAATGCCCTTACCTAAGGCTCTTAAGATGCGTAATTAATCATCTTACTAAGAAGGACATCTGCTATGCTTTCCCCAGCTGCTGGAGGCATAACGCACGCCCCGTAGGGTTAGGCCCAAACAAATCCTGACCATGGCAGAGATTAACCGTAGTCTCAGCCTTGTACCTTCTCAAATCCCAGAACCCAGCTCTAGAAACCGCATCCCACCCCCACCCAGACTGTAGGGTCTGGAATCAGTCTTTTTTGCCTTTGCTTTGGCATCTTGGGGTGAATTCAGGGGGCAGGGAAGCTCTGTGGCCATCAATGTGAAGCCTTCCTTCGGGCTCACTCGGTGACCCTGTGCCTGGGTCTATGCCTCAGCATCCCTGCCCTGCACTCCAGTTTCACACTAGGTCTGGCTCTGCCCTAAACCCAGTCAACTTCTACCCTACTTTAGCTGGGGGCAGGAGGGGAAAGGCAGGGAAAGAACCTGCTGTGATCAGACCAGTGGCCTTAAATCACACCACTGCCACCCATGTGACTTGAAGGTCACCTAAACCCAAATCATGCCTGCAGTATCTGCTCAGAGCCAGGCTCCATAATCAGGCTAGAATCCCCCTAGTCCCTCTTCTCCTGGTGGACCAGGGGGATACTAGCCTGATTACAGAAGGCCTGTTCTCGTATTCCCCAGGAGGACGGAGACGGAAGCCTCCCCTCACCAGAGAAAAAGATGGCTTCACTGGACAGGAAGGAGATGAACTGGTCCTTCCTCATATCTTAGGTTGATAAATTCCTCTTGTAGAAGACATCATTATAATATAAAGAGCTGACTGTGAATTCCAGGTCTGCTACTTCCAAACACTGCGATTTAGGGTAAGGAATTTAACCTCTGAGTCAGTTTTCTCCTTTGTAAAGTGAACCCAACTCCTAGAATTATTTTAAGAATTAAATGGAGCAACACATGTCAGGGTTCCTTCTAGCAGCTCAAGAGACAAAAGGTTCCTCCTGAGTCAGGGAAGAGGCAAACCTTGTAGGCTTCGTCGATATCAGCATTCACACAGTGCTGGATCATCTCCTTGACGAGCAAGGGGTGGGGCTCATCGCAGACCTGCCCAAACAAAGAACAAAGGCTTGTCAGGAGTGGGAGGAGCCAGCAACGGAGGCCCTAACAGGCCAACTGCTGGGCAAAACATGTGCCAACTTCTCAACTTCTCTTTTCACGGAATTCTCCAGCAAACAAAACTGGGTCTGGGAAGGCCCCTTTCACCACCGAAGTCAACCCAAGAGAAAAAGTACATGTCAACCTGTTGCAGTGAGGAAAAGCTTTCAGCACCATAGTTACAAATTTCTCAAACAACAGATGAATTAACAGCAAAACAGACAATGGTCAGTAGAGAGTCTTTGCTTGGGGGCAGCTTTAAGACCATTAATCACCTTCTTGGATCACCTGGGGAATCACCGGCCCAGAACCACTTCGAATCTTCCTATCTTAAGAATTAAAAGGTCATTTGGGCTAAATTTCCTACCCAGAGTAGGAATATGCTTTCCGCGCAAAGGGTCCTCAGACTCAGCATGAAGGCCTGAAGACAGGGGACCCTACACCCCACAGGCGACCCGCTGAGTGGTGCTTCAGCTCCCGACTCCCAGGGCCGCCTGCCTGCAATTCCCTCCATCGGCCTTAGGTTCTGTCTCCAGTGCAGCATCACATTTTACATCTTCTAAGTGAGAGAAAGCCTTCTGATATCTCAAGATGGTGCCCACTCCTGCCCTTGGTCTTCTCATCCCCATTCAGTTACCTTCCCTGAGAAGCCACAGTTTCCAGAGCCCTCAATGCTCACTTCGGGGTAAAACATGACCATAACTATCTCCACAGGTTACGAAGCAAGTTTCCCTCCCACAAGTGTCCTTGAAGACACAGTCACTGCTAAGGTGGGTTTAACACAGCTTTCTTCCCCCAAAGACTTGCTAAGACAGAGTCGTGGACTGAAAGCAAGGGCACTCTGCTCAATTCTTCCCCCCAAGTAAGGGAGAAATCAGTCTCCAAAACAGCATTTAGATGCTGAGTGTTAGGACATAGTAGCCAGTTATCAAAAGAATTTCCACCAATCAACAACAAAAATGAAATAAATTATTTTTTTAAAAATTTGGAAAAGGATAGTGATGAGGGCTGCACAATACAGTCTTGTAACTAAAGTTACCAAATTATACCATAAAGATGGTTGAAAAGGCAAATGCTTTGTAATATATATTTCACCACAGTAAAGACAAAAATAAATTTATAGTTAAAAAAAAAAAAAAGAATTTCCAAAAGAAAAATCCTTCACTAACGTGGGAGAGTCTTTTTCCGCAGTTTGGCTTTGAAGAGGACGGCTATCTGCTCCCCGGGAGCCGAGCACGGCAAGCAGGGTGCCCGGCTGCAGAAGGATGTCAGGAATGGGAATGGGGTGTGAAGTTGCTGAGGGACAGTGCTGTGCTCCCTCCCGCCTGTGTGGTCTCGGGCAAGCTACCTGCGTGACCTGAGCCCATTTCCTCATCTACCAGGTGCTGGTAAGAATCTCCGTGTCGCTGTCACTGAACATGTAAAGAATGTTTAAAAGGCAAATGCTTTGTTACATATATAATTGCTATAATTCCCAATGTTTAAAATCACATATATTGTTTTAAAAAAAGAATATCTGCATGGTGGGTATGTTGTGAGATTACATAAGACACATTGAGAGCACCCAGCACTGGGCCTGACACACCACTGGTACTTCCACTGTCCGACACTGGTGACATCCCAAAGTCCCCCAACCCTCCGGTGTGTGAAAGTAAAACCGATGACGGAGACAGAACAACTGGGAGAAGGGTCGGCTCCTGAGCGCCCCTCCCCCGGATGGAGGCTTCAGCCACAGTGACACAGTAGAGCGTCCACCCTTCCTTCCATCAAGTCCCCCTTCCTCACCACCAGCCCCAGCAAAGGAACCTGCTTTTGTAGACTGTGATGTCCCAACCAGTGTTCTTACCTTGAAGACATTCTCACTGTTAATGAAGCCAAATCCCAAGAAGGTGGACTGCAAGTTGTTCAACGCCTATTGACGAACAAAAATGCATCAGGACAGGGAACACAACAGAGAGCCCCTGATGGAGCAGAAAAGTAGGGTGCAGAACTCAAATTCTAGTAAAAAGACCAGACTTAATGGTTTGATTGAGACTGGAGGGACCCCGGAAGACATGGCCTCCAGACTCTCTGTTAGCCCAAAACTAAAACCATTCCCAAGGCCAACTCTTCAGACAAAGATTAGACTGGACTATGGGACATAAAATGATACTCGTGAAGAGAGTGCCTCTTAGCTCAAGTAGATACATGAGACTAAACGGGCAGCTCCTGTCCGGAGGTGAGATGAGAAAGCAGACAGGGTCAAGAGCTGGTTGAATGGACATGGGAAGTACGGGATGGGAAGGAGGAGTGTGCTGTCACAGCATAAGGACAGCAGCTAGGGTCACACAGCAGTGTGTGTATAAATTTTTGAAGGAGACTAACTTGAACTGCAAACGTTCACTTAAAGCACAACGTTAAAAAAAAAAAAAGAACGCGTCAGGGATGACTTTTAAATCTCTGCCCTTCCTTCCCCTCTTCCTGGAGGCCAAGAAGAGCTCCCCCTCGAGGCCTGCTCGCCATCGGCCGCGCTCGGCAGTGCTGAGCACCGCCACTCTGACTAGCCCTGTCCCTGGGCAGCAGGCACTTCTCTCCTCCCCACAGAGCAGCCCAGCAGGCCCATGCCTGAACAGCAGCGGCCGCTCGTACCTGCCTCATGTCTCCCTGGGCAGTGAAGATGATGGCTTCCAGGCCGTCGTCAGTGTACCGCACCTTCTCCTTCTCGATCACGTTCATTAACCTTGCCAGGATCTGCGCGTCTGTCAATTTTGTGTAGCGGAGCACTGCACACCGGGACTGAATGGGCTCTGAACAGACAGGAAGAGTGAGGCATCCCTGGCAGCCGATGGCATGCCCTCTTAGTTCCTTAGTCACCAGAAAGCAGCTACACAGTCCACAGGGCCCAGCAATGCCACCACGTCTCTTTCCACTTGGCAGGTACTCAAGAGGGACTTGGTAAACAGGGCTACACTTCAATTTTGTGACCACCATGCCACAATGGAGGCCTCAGCCAGCACTGCCAAGGACGGCCTTGGTGAGCCATGGCTTCCAGAAGGGGAGAAGATCCCCTAGGATACAGACACCCATGTGCCACGAGTCCTCAGGTGAGTCAGCACCAGCCCAGGTGGACTCCACCTGACTGCTCGTCCGAACTGGCTGCCCAGGAGGTATCAGGCCTTCTAGGCAGATACAACTCAGTCTGGGCTAAGAACGGCCCTGCATGGCTTCTTTACAGCTCCGCAGGAGATTCCCTGTGCAACCACAGCTGAGAACCGCTGCACAGACAAATGCAGAATCCTTTACTTTTGATTTAGACTGTTATAGCAGCTGCTCGGTGATCACCAAGCCCCAACTTGACCTCTGACCCACGCTCTGCACACTTGCCACGCTGACCTTCCTAAGGATCTGACCCGTCACTGCTTCCAGCCAAGGCAACCCTTCAGTAGCCTTATGCTACAGCCTACAGTGCAGCTCTTCCTTGTCGGTAAAATCTTCCCCCAACCTCATCGTCCTCTGCTCTCCTAAAGCCAGCTCTGGTACCCTGTCTCCCTGGAACAAACTGGCTGTGCACTTGCCTGGCAGTGTTCCTCCCACCTGTGGTGTCCTCTTGTCCAAGTTCCTCCCATTTAAATCACAACCATCTTTGAAAGCTTCTCTCAAACCCAGCACCTCAGGGAGCTGTCCCAGACCACCTGGACTAAAGCAAGCTCTCTCCTTTGTTCACACAAAGGAACATATAACCGCTGACCTCCCTAGGTGTCGAGGATGCAGCAGATGACTCTTATGACAAAGTTCTGGCCCCTCAGCACCTAGGCTTACTAGGATAGAAAGAGGCAAAACAGAAGCAGGGCTACAGAAGGGGTACATGGGAACAGCACTGGAGCCCAGACTAAGAACGACCAGCTCGGCCTGGAGGAGATGAGGTTCACAGTGGAGGGGAGTTGTGGTGAAGGACAAGGTTTCCCAGGCTGGAAAGGTGACGCAGGCAAAGGGAACAGCATATGCAGAGACAAGTGATGAAAGGTAGTGAGTTCAGGGAACAGCGAGTTGCTACGAGGCTACAGTGTGGAAGAGCTGAGGCCGTGGGCAGACTGGACCCCCACATGTGAGCTAAGGAGGGGCACACGTCTGGGTCAGCAATGGGAAACCACGAAGGACTACGCAGGGGAGGGGCAGGTCAGCCTTGTTCTTAGAAGACTCCCAGGTGGCCATTTGGGGACTACAGGTGCAAGGGAAGCCAACCAGCCAAGGCAAGAAAAAGTGAGGGCACAGACCTGGTGAGGGAAAGAGGTTCAGAGGACACAGCTAAGGGAGGACCGCCCAGATTTGAATTTGGTGAGGGGCTGGGTACGGTGGTGAGCAGAAAAAGGAGGATTTGGGATGACTCAGGTTGGGGGATTCACTCTCCCATCCAAGTGTGCGTTCTGGGGGGCAGGGGCTGAGCCCCCTAGAAACTTGATCCTCTACTGTGCCTTGTGCTAGCAGACGCTCTGCACATAAAATGGTCCAGTGTCTGTCAAATGAATGAAAAGAGCCCCTTTCCCAAGAATTAGTCCATTCCAACTCATCTGAAATCAGGAAGCTTCACAACAGAACCTTACTTGCATATTTAGGATTATCAGATGAGAAAGATCTCTTAGAAACTGGAGTTCCTATCTAAAAGCAACTGATATTCAAACGACAGTACAAGTTTCCTTTACTAGATTTTTCTCTTTTGAAAAGCACCAAAAGCTTAACTTGCAGGATTTAAATATATTTCAGAGTAAGGTAGCCATGGCCTTTCTCAAAGAAAATACACCTCACACTCTCAACTGGTGTGAGTCTAGGAGCCCAGTGGTGTGACTTGGGCTCAGAAATCAAATCTGCAGCCATCTGACCATGAACCATTTCCTGTAAAGTGTAAAAATAAGCCCTTTCTTTAAGGAGTTCATTCACGTTTGTATATTCCTTTAAAAAAATCATCAGGATGTTCTATGTGTCAGAAAAATTAATTTCATGAAAAAGGAAGGTGTGATGGTTAATTTCATGTGTCAGCTTGGCTAGGCTATGGTTCCCACTGGTTTTGCCAAACACTAGACTAGTTGCTGTTCCATAACATCATCCAATACAACATAATGTAATCACCTTCCATAATGTAATCTAAACAAACAAAAAAACCCAAACCAATTGCCGTCAAGTCGATTCTGACTCATAGCAACCCTATAAGACAGAGCAAGGAGCTCCTGGTAGATTCAATCTGCTAACCCTTTGGTTAGCAACCGTAGCTCTTAACCACTATGCCACCAGGGTTTCCATAAATGTAATCTAGTGGAATATAAATCAATCAGTTAACAGGGGCATTCTTTAGGGTGTGGTATGCCTTCAGACTATAAATATTTTGGCAGATATCTCTCTCTCAACTCTGCACTCTTCCATTACCTGACCTACGAATTTGGGGACGCAAACCTACAGAAGTCTCCAGCCTGCTGCCTGACCTGCAAATTTAAGACTTTTCAGCCCCTACAATCGCACGAGCCAATTCCTTGAAGTAAATCAATTTCTCTGTGTGTGTGTGTGTGTGTGGGGGGGTGTGTGTGTGTGTGTGTGTGTGTGTGTATATATATATATGTATACATGTATATATATGTGTATACATACATATATATACACACACACACACATATCTCACTACTTTTGTTTCTTTAGAGAACCCTGACTAAGACAAGATCAAAGCTTTCTTGGCCAACAACTGCAATTTCAAATCACCGAACAAATTCATTAACACTCAGCCCTATGGTGGCTGCACTGGGAACACGTCTATAACAGTGTCCTGCCCTCAAAGACTTGTCTTGTGACTGGTTACAAGGAGACAAGCTACATGCACATCTGTTAATCAAAAACTTTTACTAGTTTTCTCCACTACACCATTGGTGTCTGGAGAGTAGGGGAATATTTCTCATTAACTCTGTATACTCAGCACTAGCATGTGACACCTACTGAGAACAGTGTACATGTTTATTGAATGAATAAATGAACAAATAAATGACTCAGTGGGGACTGTAAAAGGACATTGAGGATTTCTGGCAATACTGAGGCTGGAAGGCACGACTTTGTGGGGACAGCATGTTTGTAGTGGACTTGTCTGCAGCAGCTACAATAGCCTGGGTGCAGAAGGGGAAGTCGGGTGGCTGAGCTCACATGGGCTGGGGCTCAGCAGGACAGAAGTGAGGCAAGGACAACAGGACAAGGGAGCCGTGAGAAGTGATGAGAGAGAAGCTAGACAGTGTACATAGTCTAGATCAGAAAGGGAAGGATGTGAAATCAACAGGAAGTTGACAAACTCAAAGCAGTGAGGAAGTGGAAAGGCTGCTGGGAGGGAGGGAGGCAAACAGGGAGGGAGGGAGGGAGGCAAAAAGGGAGGGAGGGTGGGAGATGGAAGGACAGAACCCTGAGGTCAGAGAGAAGACAACATTTAAGCCTTCAAAGGGGAGGCAATTCCCGGTAACAACGAAGCCCAGTGTGCAGACACAGTATATGCCAAGTGCTTGGAGCAAACAAGAAGTACAAGTGCATATCTAGGGAGGAGCAGTGACTAAGTAAGACACTGTGTACAGGACATCAGAAACATCATGTGTACCTGACAGAGCGCAAGTCAGACAGGCTGAGGGCTTCCACTTGCTCTGTGGTTTTGAGCAAACAACGCAACCCTCTGAGCTCCAGTTTCCTCATCTCTGAAGTGAAGTTACTAATACCTCCTCATAGAACTATATGACGATTAAACGAAAAAGACGATTATATACTGCTTGACCCTACTCTTCCACTGCAAAAGGGCCAACGTGAACACCATGTGAACCCCAGGTCACCCAGAGCTCACCACACCTATGATTTTATCTGAAGCATTACAAGCAAGGGCAAAGCGCGTCGTTTTGGAGTAGATTTCCATGGTTCTCCGCAAGGCCTGCTGGGCACCATCAGTCATGCTGAGAAGAAAACAAAGGGAACAGTTTGCACCTGGGACCCAAAGCCCCCCAGGGCACAAATCCCTCCCTGTGAACAAGAACCCAGGACACTGGACATGTCCAAAGTCCTGGACTGTTGTCTCAGAAGTAATCACATCATCCCACAAATGCCAAAACCCACAGGCTGCACCCTCCAAGACTACCCAAGCAGATTTACTGCCCAGACGCACAAAATCACCATCTGCAGTGGCTGCATCCACGTGTGCAGGAGTCAGGCCTCCCTGCAGCTCCGCCATGATAGGAAATCCAAGAGAATTGTCTTATGACATCAGCTGCCAACTTTTCTAATAAAATGCTGGGAGCCTTGACCCCTCACTGAGCATGCTCAGCTCTCTCCAGGGCCCCCGTTAGGGTCTTACACAGGCACATTCTGCAGGCATGAGCAGAGGCCCCGCAGTCCGACTGCCTTCGCTTGGCTAAGCTGTGTGATCCTAGGTCTCAGTGTCATCACCTGTAAGATGGACACAGTGCTACTACTGAGCTCAGAGGGTTGTTGTGACAGTTACACGTGACACTAACACACCACAGCCAAAAGGCAGAAACAACCCCAGCGTCCATCAACAGGTGAATGAAAAAACAAAATGGTAAACCCATACAATGGGATATTATTCAGCCTTAAAGAGAAATAAAGTTCTGATACATGCCATGACATGAATGAACCTGGAAACCATTATGCTAAGCGAAATAAGCCCTTCATAAAAGGACAAGTATTGTAAGACCCCATCCACGATATATCTAAAATAGACAAATGCATAGACAGAAAATTCACTATGGTTCCCAGGTGCTGGGGGGAGGGTAGAATGGGGAGTACTGTTTGATGGGAACAGAGTTTCTATTTGGGGTGATGAAAAAGTTTTGGAAACAAAGTGGTGATGGCCGCACAGCATAGTGTGATGAATGTCACTGGGTTGTACACTTTAAAAATGGTTAAAATGGCAAAGTTTGCGTTGTATATATTTTACCACAATTAAAAAAAAAAGATCAAAATAACAAGAACAAAAAAGTTTTCACATGCAAAGTGTTTATTAGAGTGCCCAGCATACTATAAATGTTCACGGTAAATATTCAATAAATGTTAGCTGCTGTTATTACTATAAATAATATTACAGTAAGAAGGCTAAGGTGCATCCACACTATGGGATATAACAAAGCTATTAAAGACTATGTCCACAAGACTACAACGATATGGAACGCTGTTTTTAACATTAAAAGGAAGAACCAGAACATAAAAGTATATGTATTACAGTCTCAACTATGTAAAAAATTTCTATCGGTAAGAGAAGAAATGAAGCAAGGTGTTACCAGTATTTTCCAAATTTTCTTCAGAACATGAATTACCTTTATAGTTTTAAAATGTCATTAAATTTTTTCATCTAAATTGTTCATGGAAGGGACGCTGGGACAGACCACAGTAACCTCCTCTCTTAGACAGACATCTCTGAGTGACCTGATGCAGATAAGGCCTGAGGCACAGGCCCCACCCACCACAGAAGTGCAAAGGTGACAGCTTTTCCTCCCAATTCAACAAAGCTCTATAAGAGATTTACAGATCAAGGTCAAAATTTATTTGGCAAAGCACTCTACCTGTCTGCTTCATCCAGGATGATGATCTTATGCCGACCTTTGGGAAGGGTGACTTTCTGCTGGGCAAACATTTTGATTTTATTCCTCACAACATCAATGCCCCTGAAACAAGAAGGCAGAATTTTCCTGTTACCTTCCAAGACAAATTCAGCTTCCTTCAGTTTCCTCTCAGTTTCTTTTGGGCAATTCTAATTATTTGTAAAGACTGATATTTAATGACTTGTATTCCTTCTTACAGGTCTTCCAAAGAACAAAAAAAAATCGACTTTTTTTTTATTAGAGTAAAACCCATTTTATCTTGCAATTACCACGTGGATCCACTGGACCCCTTCATAGTCTAAGATACATTTTGGTGTCTTAGTGATCTTATTCTTCCTATACTTGAAACATGCTAGTACTTATTTCATCATTACTCATTGATTACCCTCAGCTATGCTAAAAAAGAATGATGGAATTGCCTAGAAGAATACGACAGTAGTGGGGGAAATGGTCACTACTACATCATCCTTCAGTTTTGTATTGTGTTGCTTGAGGTCCTGCATTATTTTCAAAAAAATATAAAACAGTCTAGATCTACCATCTTTGTTGTCGTTTTTAAGCTTTCATTGAACATAGATAAGAACTTAGAATTGTTGAATATGGCTGAGAATTCAGAATTTTTCGTATTTCTTCCCAAATGGCAAAGACAAGAAAACTGACAGAAGACTCATAATTATTAGACAAATCACAAAATGACTACAGAGAGATAAACAGCAGCACTCTAGACTCTAATCAAACCCAAAACACCCTCTGCTGTCAAGCTGACTCCAACTCATGGCAACCTCATGTGTTACAGAGCAGAAGTGCTCCATAAGGTTTTCTTGGCTGTAATCTTTACAGAAGCATACTGCCAGGCCTTTCTTCCACAGTGTCACTGGATGGGTTTAAACAGCCAACCTTTTGGTTACCAGCCAAGTGCAAACCCTTTGTGCCACATTAGAATCTAGACTAGACTCTAATGACGATGGTGAAATTGATTATAGAAGCAAAATCTCAGACTATGAGCCTTCGGCTGCCAACATCCTAGATAAAGTTTCTCAAACTCAAGAATTGAGGAGTGAACAGAACATTTCTAAGGACAAAAAGTAAATATATTTTCATCCAGTTAGTCACTCAATAGGAAGGACGTCATTCCACAATTTATCTTGTGACAAGAATTTGGACCATCCTGCTTTGCTAAAGAGACGTGACAGTATTCTTTCATCTTTTATGATCTTTGTACACCAAAATTTAAACAGTATAATTTGTAAGTGACTGAAAACGGAAGGCTTTTGTGTACACAAGGTGATTAGAAAGAAATAAATGACATAGAAATGGGAAAAGAAAAATCACCGTATTGATAATTCTAAAATTGAAATTATTTTGCAATTATGGACCACCTTCTCTTCGACAAAATTATAAGCCATCAAAGTTTTCAAAAGTAGTGAGTTTTGATGCAAGTGTGAGAAGAACAAGAAGTAATGATTAACTAGAACCCGTTCGTATTTGACTTCTGGAATCAGTATTCACAAGTAGATATATCACAGGCTCACGCGTGGTAGCTGATGAGCAGTTAGCTGCATTCAAAGGACATTGGTCATTTCAGGTAAAGAGCTCCATAACCCAGAAAATATGAAAGAGCTGAGAACAATGTCCTCAAGGAATAATCAAAAGTAGACTTTGCAGACATTATATTCAACAGATCCTTATTTCATAATTCATCTACTATTCAGATGAAAAGTAAACCAGCAAGTCAAAGGCTTATGATACCACATTGACAAGCAAGCAATTTTCAACCTCTTTTACTGGAAAGGATTAACAGAAAACACATCATTGGCAAGGCAAGCTCCACGTATAACATCAACTGAAAAAAGCCATGTCTACAACAATTCAAAATGCCAAGCACACGCCACCCTTCAGTCTTGACTCCCAGATGTACCTGTCATTGGAAGCATTGAGTTCCAGGACGGCATCCTTAAGTGCCGGGCCCAGCAAGGCTCGTGCCAAACACAGGATGCTTGTAGTTTTCCCAGTTCCTGGGGGGCCCTAGGAGTGAAATCCCCAGTAAGTACTCCAGGCCACCAGAATGAATTCAGTGTATCCCTTGCTTTGCTGTTCACCGCTGTTTCCACTCACCTCCCCTGAACCCATCCCACCCTATTCCACAGCAGACGCCAAATCCCTAGAGCAGCCACCCCACAGGCCCTCTGACTAACTTGCTGAGGGGAGTGAGAAGAACCCCTCTGAGAAGGAAGCATCGTGCCACTGAAGCATTTAAGCAGTCAGTAAAAACGAGACTTGGAGACAGACAAAACCACCAGGACCAGGACGGAGTACTTACAGCAATGATAATGTTGGGCACGTTCCCTTCTCTGGCAAACACCTGAGGAAAAAAATGTTAATTAAAATTGGTTAATCTGTAAGCCTTAGGAGCGGGTCCCCCCAGCCACAATGACCCACGTAGGAAGCATAGCTACAAATTTCTCCAAAAAGATGCCCCGTAGAACTCTCACCTCAGCATATTCCAAACTGAACTCATCATCGTTCCCTACAAAGCTGGGGCCCCACCGATGTTCCCTCTTCGGTGGACTGTCAGTGCATCAACCCAAGTGCTCGATCCAGAACCTGGAGGTCAGCACCGTCCTTGTCTGGCCTCCTCCCTTAGCCTACCAGCAGCTCAGTGGCAAAGGCTGTGCTTTCTGTTCCTTCCTCTCCAGGGGCCACTGACTTCTTTCCTAGTCCCATTGCCACTTTCTTAGTCCATTATCTCTTGCCTGGGTTGCTTTCAACAGGCCATTAACTGGTCTCCTTGCCTCTAAACCTGCCCCACTCTAATCCATTTCCCACGGTGTAACCACAACCATTTTTCTAAAATGCAAATGTTTTTAAGAATTTACCTAACTGAAACCCTTGGATGAGCCCTTACTGCCCTCAACATGAAGCCCAAACTTTTAAACAGAGCTCACAGGCCCTACAGTTTGGGTCCTGCCTACTACACCAGGCTCACTTCTCACTACACCCCAGAACACATCCCTGGGTGTGCAAACGGTTAACGTGCTTGGCTGCTAGCTGAAAGGCTGGAGATTCAAGTCCCTCCAGAGGTACCTCAGAAGAAAGCCTTGGTGATCTACTTCCAAAAAAATCAGCCATTGAAAACCTGTGGAGTACAGTTCTACTGCAACAAACAGGTCGCCATGAATTGGGGTTGACTTGATAGCAACTGGTTTTTTGGATAGCCTTGTTACTCAAAGTGGGCGTCCATGGACCAGCAGAGTCAGCATCACCTGGGAGCTTGTTAGATGAGCAGAAACTCCACCCCCACTCCAGAACTACTGGGTCAGAATCTACATTTTAACAAGATCCCCAGGTGATTCATATGCCCACAAATGTTTGAAAAGCACTGATGTGTATCCCAATCAGATAGCATTTGTTCCCCAGAACAAGCTAAGCTCCCTCTCACCTCCTGGCCTTTGCACATGCCATTCCTTCTGCCTCCCCTCCCTGCCGGCCCCCTCCAGTCTAGCTAACTCCTGCTCATCTTTTAGCTTTGGAGTCACTTCTTCCACTGGGGAATACTTTGAGCAGGTTACTCAGAGGTTGCTGACCTGTGAGCGGGTTACTCCTCCTCCACCCATATGTCCCACAGCACCTGAACTTCCCCTCGCAGAGTACTGACCACATTACCTGCTGACTTTAGTGTAGCCCCCATTAGACTGTAAATCCCACATGGGCAGGGATCATGTACATTTTGTCCATCAGATATCAACAGTTCCTAACACTGTGTCTGGCCCAGAGAAGATAATCAAATCTATGTTAAATGATACAGCAAAAGGGACTTGGTAGCTATTAAAGTCTAAACCGCCAGCAGCACAACTGGAAGACCGTAATCGATGTCACTGAATTGTGCATGTAGAAATTTCTGAAATGGTGTATCTTTGGCTATGTATATTTTCACCAAAAAAAAAAAAGGTCAAGAAAGCAGAGTGTTGACATGTCATGGGGTTGTTAACCAATGTCATAAAGCAATATGTGTACTGACTGTTTAATGAGAAACTATTTGTTCTGTAAACCTTCACCTAAAGTACAATTTTTTTTTAAAAAAAAAAAGGTCCTCCAAGGTAGAGAAGGGAGAATGTTGACATGTCGTGGGGCTGTTAACCAATGTCGTGGAACAATATGTGTACTGACTGTTTAATGAGAAACTATTTGTTCTGTAAACGTTCACCTAAAGTACAATAAAATAAAAATAAAAAGTAAAGTCCAAACCCCGCTGACTACAGAGACCTCCTCTGTTGTGTGTCAAATAGCTGGGCTTCTAGATTATTCCTGAAGACCTCTAGGGCTGGAAATTCAAAGCCTTCTGGTGCAACCCCACTTGCTTGCTCCACTGCTAGACATTTCTGCTTGCTACAAAATCCGTCCTCACATCAACCTGAATTCTGCTGACCTATTAGAGCACTGTTTTGTCTTCTGGCCAGAGATCAGCAAACTATGGTAGGGTGGGGGTGGGGGCCCGTTTTTATAATCCCCCAAGTTAAGAATGGTTTTTACATCTTTAAAGGTTTATATATATATATATATATTCCACGGAGCCATTAAGTGGCTCATAAAGCCTGAGATATTTATTATCTGGCCCTTTACAGAAAAAGTTTGCCACCCCTGCTCTAGAGGAATACAGAACAAGTCTGATAACCCCTCTCCAAAACACCAGCCCTTCAAACTTTGAAGTCATCCACCACGGCTTCCAGGGTTCTCCAAACTCATTGTCTCCCAACCCTTCAATTCTTCTGATTCGTGGTTTGCCTTCCCCTCACTATCTTTGCTGTCTCCCTCCAAATGTACTCCAGCTTGTAAAAGCCCCAGTAACGACACAAGATCATCCTGTGAAAAGTCACCCACCTCCAGCCTGCTCACAGTGTCTTCATTCCCAACAATTTCATTCAGCTTTACTGGTCTATACTTTTCAACCCTGTTTTTAAAAAAAGAAAAAAAAGCACAAAAATGTTCACATGGCTATTTTCACACTACCCAAAAGAGAGCACTGAAGGGCAATCCTCAGAGCTTCATCAGATTACATATATTCAATAAAAATATGCCAAACAGTTGCAGACTTTAAATTCAATGAGGTGCCCAAGTGCCATCTGAAAAGCTGAGTGCATGAGAACTGTACAACAAAGACTTCAAACCCACCAGAGCAGAGAAACACCTCTCGTTGCTGGAGAAGGGCCAGGGTGGGCCATCTGGAGCAACTGACACTGTGCAGCAACACAGCCTGTCCGTCACAACAGGGGCCCAGCACATCCAGACTGACATCCTTTGGTGTGACAGACATGGTGTAGCACTGCCCCTTCCTCATCCCTTACCTGCCCGTTTCGGCAGGTGTGCACCAAGTTCTCAGCAGGGCTGGCTGGACAGAAAACACACGACTATTCTGTAATCCGATTTGGCTGGTAGAGGGGACAGGCTGGTGGCTTATTTAGACCAATGGTTCTCCTTTTTATTTTTATTGTGATTTAGGTGAAAGGTTACAAATTAATTTCTCATTAAACAGTTAATACACAAATTGTCATGTGACACTGGTTGCCCATCTCGCGATGTGTCAACACTCTCCCCTTCTCCACTCCGGGTTCCGTTTCCATTCGTCCAGTTTTCCTGTCCCTTCCTGCCTTCTCATCTTTGTTTTTGTGCTGGTGTGCCCATTGGTCTCGTCTACATGACTAAACTATGAAGTATGTCCCTCAGTGTGTTACTGTTGGCCCTATCGACCTGGCTAATCTTTGGCTGAATGGTGAACCTCAGGAGTGACTTCAGTACTGAGTTAAAAGGGTATCCGGGCGCCATACTCTCAGAGTTTCTCCAGTCTGTCAGGCCAGCAAGCCTGGTCTTATTATTTTTTTTTTTTTAAACGTATTTGAATTTTGTTCTACATTTTTCTCCCACTCTGTCTGGGACCCTCTATTGTGATCCCTGCCAGAGCAGTCAGTGGTGGTAACTGGGAATCATCTAGCTGTTGTGGGCTCAGTCTGATGGAGGTCATGGTAGTTTGTGGTCCATTATGGTTCTCCTTTTTAAATTGATAGGCTGTGTTACAAAAGAAGTGAGTCTTCCTCCAGCTCTATGAACACAAGTGGCAGTAGACTTGCAATGATTTTACCATCAGAACTTCCTCTGACCTTTATTAAACTTCCTGGTTTGCCCTCCACTTGCACCCTGTCCAGGGACTGGCTCTGCTCCAGAGGTAGCTGCATGTGAAGACACTCACCTGCTGCATACCCAGAGACAATGCAATAAGCTATAATGCCTTCCATTTAGATATCTGCTCCAGTCAAGAAGGGTGAGGTGGAGGGACAGGAATTCACAGAGGACAAGAGTAAACAGCTACCAGGAACTGCAGAAAGAGTTCTGAGAGGTGTGTACACAGGGAGTGGGGATGCGAATGGAGTGTCCAAACATATGTGTGCCAGCAAGGAGCTCTTTCCAAGTCTCCCTATCCCTCCAGCTACTCAAGATGCTGTCATTTAAAATGAGCAAGCAACAGAAAGGAGGCCAGCACCTTCTCCGTATAACCTGTGTCTGACACTTCCTAACACGTGACCATCAGAGATGTCCCTGCACAGGTAGTGGCCAGGGCAGAGTAGGGTAGCTGTTTTTTGTTTTTTTATTTGAATTGGGAATTTTATTTTTTACACGTAGGTATAACTACTGCCTTGAAAATGTTAATCTAATTAATCCTAAAAAAATTGAATGACTGTAAGAAGTTATTAGTACGCCGAAAAGAAATTTAATATAAACTCCTTTTCCTTTTTTTAAAACTTATGGTGGCAGGGAGGCGGGGCCAAGATGGTGGAGTAGTCAGATGTTTCCGGTGGACCCTCTTACAACAAAGACCCGAAAAAACAAGTGATTTGATTATATATGGCAATCTGGGAGCCCTGAACATCAAAGGCAAAGTTGAGGAACCGGACTGAGTGGTGGGGGAGGGAGAGACAGTTTGGAAGCAGCAAGGAGTTGCCAGACCTGACCCAGCAAGAGCCTGAGCCCTTCAGGCCTGATCAGCTTGGGGGTGAGTGGTGAGGCAGGCAAGCAGTGGTGCTCGGGAGGTGCATTTTCTGCACCGGGAGAGACCCACCGCCAGAGAGCCTACACAGCCACCCAGAAGTAGTGAGAAGCAGCCCTCATTGGCAAAAGATAAGTACTTGCGTACAGCTTACCGCACATATCAAAAACACCTGCCTTAGGGAAAAATCACTCTCCCATTTACCTCCCCTCTCCCTGCTCTGCACTGGGGCCTGGACTGGCTTCAGCAATTGCTGAGTCCTCTGGGCTGGAAACAGGATCCATCACATGCCCGGAGACATTCTCCCTGCCTTGGAGAGTGAACAAATTAACAAACAGGGAAAAAGTAAACTGCTGGCTCCCCTAAGCGAGGAACCCAGGGAAGGCACAGCTCCTTTGCCTAGGCACAGGCATAAGGGATCCACAGACTTTGAGTGACTTTCCAACTGCAGAGACTTGTGTGGGCCCATTTCAACAGTGTAGGCCCTCATTACTGCAGTACAACAGGGTATATACCGGAAGTCTAACTTCAACTGTTTCAGCTGTGAAGTGGCAGGTTCTTGACATTTGACTGCTCTGCCCATTAAGCAGGGTCTTCACCTACCCACGTCAGGTGCCTGAGGACTGGTGGCTCCACCCACACCACCTAACCACCTGCGATAGGGGCCCATGAAAAAGAGATGCTCGTCAGTCCTTACAGCCAACAGCATTAGGTGCTCATAGTCCAGCTGCAGAACCCACCCACCCACGTATGCGCTCTAGGGAACAGGGACACACCTTACACCTGGACGCTTGGGAGCGGCTGTCACACCCTGCCTTGCTCAGAGTGTGTCCCCCTGCTGCAGCCAGATGCCTATGCCTACAACAATCACCCATGCCTGTCTAGACTGTGAGAGCCTACACAACACACTTGGTGGCTATCTACCTGGGCACCTGAACTGAATCCATACAGGAGGAGTGGGCAGACTTCTGAGCTCACATACCTAGTAACAGATCTAACCACCTGGTGACAGGACATTAGAGCTTCAAAGGTGCCAATAATAAAACTAGCTCATATGAGCAGCCTATTTGGGCATATCAAAACAAAACAAGAAGCTAGGACACAGTAAGCAAACATAAAATAAATCAATATAATAACTATTGATGGCTCAGAGACAACAGTCAATATGAAATCACATAAAGAGGCAATCCATGATGGCTTCAGCAAGCTCCCAAAATAGAGAATCTAGAAATTTTCCAGAGGAGGAAAATTTCTTGGAATTACCAGAGGCAGAATACAAAAGATTAATATACAGAACTCTTCAAGAAATTAGAAAGGAAATAAAGCAAAACGCAGAACACGCAATAGAGGAAATTAAAAAGATTAGAGAAGAGCATAATGACAAATTTAACAGGCTGTAAGAATCCACAGAGAGACAGCAATCAGAAATCCAGAATATTAACAATAAAATTTCAGAATGAGACAACTCATTAGAAAGTCACAGGACCAGAACTGAGGCAATGGAAGTCAGAATTAGTGAGACTGAAGATAAAGCACTTGACACCAACTTATTTGAAGAAAAATCAGATAAAAGGATTAAAAAAAATGAAGAAGCCCTAAGAATTATGTGGGACTCTATCAAGAGGAATAACCTACGAGTGACTGGAGTACCAGAACAGGGGGGATAACAGAAAATACAGAGAGAATTGTTGAAGACTTGTTGGCAGAAAACTTCCCTGATGTCGTGAAAGATGACAAGATATCTATCCAAGATGCTCATCGAACCCCACATAAGGTTGATCCCAAAACAAAGTCAGCAAGACATATTACAATCAAACTTGCCAAAATCTAAGATAAAGAGAGAATTTTAAGAGTGGCTAGGGAGAAACAAAAAGTCATCTACAAAGGAGAGTCAATAAGAATAAGCTCAGACTACTCAGTAGAAACCATGCAGGCAAGAAGGCAATGGGATGACATATATAAAGCCTTGAAGGAAAAAACCTGCCAGCCAATAATTACATATCCAGTAAAATTCTCAAATATGATGGCAAAATTAGAGCATTTCAAGATAAATAGAAGTTTAGGGAATGTGCAAAAACCAAACCAAAATTACCAGAAACACTAAAGGGAGTCCACCAGTTAGAAAATCAGTATCAACAGAAAACAACCCAAGACTAGAACACACAACAGAGCAACCAGATATCAACCCAGATAGGGAAGTCACAAAAGTAAATCAAAGCTAAAACACTGAAAATGGGAAAACAGATGTATGATGGTTAAGATTGTGTGTCAACTTGTCTGAGCCATGATTCTCAGTGTTTTAATGTAATCACTCCCATGATTGAATATACTGTGAATAGCCAATCAGATAAAAGGGAGTCTCCTCGGGGGTGTAGCCCGCATCTGTATATAAGCAGACGTTCTGGCTTTTTGCTCTCTCTGGATCCTGCGGCTGCTTCCTGTCGTCTCATCTCCTGTTCTTGGGACTCGAGCTGTCAGCTTATCTGCCGAACCTGGGATTCACTGATCTGCACAGCCTGTGAGCAGGAGCCCTGCTCTCCGACCTGCTGATCTTGGGCTTGCCAGCTTCTGCAGTGATGTGACTTGGGAGAGGCCTCTACCCTGATCCATGGACTTGGGATGTTCTAGCCTCTACAATCACGTGAGCTGTTTCCTTGATATAATCTCTCTCTATGTATATACTTATATATTTTACTGGTTTTGCTTCTCTAGAGAACCCAGCCTAAGACAAGATGTCAATATGTAACAGATGACAACATTAAAACAACAAAAAAAAGGGACTTAACAAATGTAGACGTAGATTTTTCATTTGGAGAGGAAATCAAGGCGATACATAGAAATATAAGACTGGTATAAACTTAGAAAAATAGGGGTACATATTAAGGTAACCAAAAGAAAACTAACAACTGTACAAGTCAAATAAAAAACTAGAAAAATATAAAGACTCAGCAAACACAAAATCAACCAAATCAATACCAAAATCAACAATAATGAAAAAAATGAAAAGAAAACCCATAAAGAAAAACAACTCAGCACAGAAAACTAAGTGTAACAAAGAAACTGTGAACAACACACAGAAAAAGACATCAAAATGACAGCACTAAACTCATA
>NW_004444013.1:2131813-2133433 GCF_000243295.1 Trichechus manatus latirostris
TAAACATACAAAAATCAGTTGGATTCCTTTATACCAACAAAGAGAACCTCGAAGAGGAAATCACCAAATCAATACCATTTACAATAGCCCCCAAGAAGCTAAAATACTTAGGATAAATCTAACCAGAGATGTGAAAGATCTATACAATGAAAACTACAAGACACTACCGCAAGGAACCAGAAGAGGCCTGCGTAAGTGGAAAAACATACCTTGCTCATGGATAGGTAGACTCAACACTGTGAAAATGTAAATTCTACCCAAGGCGATCTACAGATACAATGCAATCCCTCTTTTTTTACTGTACTTTAGATGAAGGTTTACGGAACAAATAGTTTCTCATTAAACAGTCAGTACACATGTTGTTTTATGACATTCATTAACAACCCCAAGACACGTCACACAACACTCTCCCTTCTCAACCTTGGAGGACCTTTCTTTTTCGTGAAAATATACATAGCCAAAGTCACACCACTTCAGAAGTTTCTACATGTACAATTCAGTGACATCGGTTACATTCTTCCAATTGTGCTGCTATTCTCACTATCCTTTTCCAAATTATTCCATCACCATTATCTTCAACTCACTGCCCCTTAGCCTTCCCATCAAACCTTTTGAGTTACTGTTGTCAATCTGAAATCACATAGATAATTCTTTCTTTTTTTTTTTTGTACCTTAGATGAAGGTTTGCAGAACAGTTTCTCATTAAACACTTAGTACACATATTGCCCTATGACAATGGTTAACAACCCCACGACATGTCAACACTCTCCCTTCTCAACCTTGGGTTCCCTAACACCAGCTTTCCTGTTCCCTCCTGCCTTCTAGTCCTGGTCCCTGGACTGCTGTGCCTCATTAGTCCCGTTCTGCTTTATAAGGCTGTCCAATCCCTAGCTGAATGGTGGACTTCGGGAGTGACATCACACTGAGCCAAAAGGGTGTCTGGGGGCCATACTCTCGGTGTTTCTCCAGTCTGTCAGGCCAGGAAACCAGGACTTTTTTTTGGTGAGTTAGAATTTTGTTCTACATCCTTTTCCAGCTCTGTCCAGGACCCTCTATTGTGATCCCGCTCAGAGCAGTCAGTGGTGGTAGCCAGGCACCATCTAGCTGTACTGGACTCAGTCTGGTGGAAGCTGCAGTAGCTGTGGTCCATTAGCCCTTTGGACTAATCTTTTCCTTGTATCTTGTTCTCTCATTCTCCCTTGCTCCCGAAGGGGTGAGACCAGTGGTGTATCTTAGATGGCTGCTCATAGCCTTTTAAGACCCCCAGACGCTACTTACCAAGGTAGAATGTAGAACATTGTCTTTATAAACTGTGTTATGCCAACCGAGCTACATGTTCCCTGAGACCATGATCCTCACAGCCCTCCGCCCAGCAATTCAGTCACTCAGGTAGTTTGGAAGTGTCTATGGAGCTTCCATGACCCTTCCTTGTACAAGTTGTCCTGGCTTCCCCATTATTGTGTACTGTCTTACCCTTCACCAAACTTAACACTTATCTATTGTCTATTTAGTGCCCCACCCCACTCCTCCCATCCCTCATAACCAACAAAGATTGTTTCTTTTTGTGTGTAAACTTTTACATGAGTTTTTACAGTAGAGGTCTCATACAATGTTTGTCCT
>NW_004444013.1:2134430-2136343 GCF_000243295.1 Trichechus manatus latirostris
GAATAATTTGAGCTTAGTCTTATTGTTTCTCCTCTGTATGTGACTTTTTATTTTTTCTCGAGTTGCTCTCAGGAGTCTTCGTCTTTGGTGCGGGTGATTATGATATGCCTTGGTGATTTTCTTTTGGGGTCTATCCTATACGGGGTTTGTTGAGCTTCTTGGATGGTCAGCTTTTCATCTTTCATGATATTGGGGAAGTCTCCTGTCAGCAATTCTTCAAAGATCCTCTCTGTGTTTTCTGTTTTCTCTTCCTGTTCTGGAACCCCTATCACTCGTGGATTTTTGCTTTTCAATGTATCCCACATAATTGTCAGGGTTTCTTCATTATTCTTCATTCTTTTTCCTGATTTTTCCTCAGAGTTGTATCCAAGTATTTGTCTTCAATTTTGCTGATCCTACCTTTCATCGTTTCCTCAGCCCTTATAGGACGCTGTTCATTTCTGAAATCTTGTTGTTTATCTTTTGGATTTCTAATTGTTGTCTTTATATGATTTCTAGTTGTGAATTTAATTTAGCATTTTGTCCTATAATATTTTCTTGAATTCTTCTGTTTTTTTGTCTGTATTTTCCATGAATTTGTCTGCCTTTTCCATGAATTTGTCTATTTTTTCCTCATTTTTGTCTGCTTTTTGCTTTAACTCTTAGATAATTCTGAATATTAGAGATTTGAATTCCTTATCAGTTAGATCTAGTGCCTTTTCTTCTACCAGAAAGTCATCTGGTGTTTTATTTTGGACACCTACTGGAACCATCCTTTCCTGTTTTTGTAAATGTTTTGATATTGTCTGTTGTCTTTGGGGCATTCAGTGGTTATTTTCCTCGTTTATTGACTGTGGATTTGTTTGTTTCGTCCTGCTTTTTTATTTGGTTATGTCTGAGCAGGCGGGCTGTGCGTACTTTGTTGTCTGCTCATCTGTGGGCACAATACTTTTCACCTCGTTCTCCAATGGGCAGGGTCAGTCACTCAGGTATGGTACAGCAGAGCAGGTCCAGCTGGAAGGAGACTTGCTGGGATGGGTTGTTTGTGGCACGAACCACAGCTGACAGTGCAGACCGGGAATAAGTGCAGGGTAGGTTCCAGTAGGCCGTCCCTGTGCTGCTTGGGAGTGTGATGTTCAGTGCACGGTGCAGGTAGGCAGGAAGGACTGGGTAGACTGTGATGTGTGGAGCTAAGATCGGTATGGGAAAGAGGAGAGAGGAGAGAGGAACAGGAGCCAAAAACAAACAAACAAAAAAGAGTGCTAAGGAAGCTTGATATTGGAGTAGAGAGATGAGACAGTGAGAAATGGGGAAAAACAAAAGTGAAGAAAAAAAAGAAAAAGGTTAAAAGAAAAAAATCAATAAATCGAGAAACTGGAAATGAAGAAAGACAAAAAAGGGAAGAAGAGAGAGAAGAAAACAAAACAAAGAAACAAAAAAGAAAACAAAAGAAAAACAAGAAAAAAGAAATGCCCCCAGGGATGTCCCTGTGAGTCTGCCCAGAGTAAGGGAGTAGCTTCCAAGCCACGTGGTACTGCCCAGCTAGAAGGGGCTCCCAAGCCAAGAAAAGAAAAAGAACACAAACAAATCAAAACAGAACAAATCAGAGCAAACAAACAAACAAAAAAGCCCTAGGGGTCCCACCAGCATGGCAGCACGGGCCGGGAAGCAGTTTCACAGTCAAGCAGTGTTTCGCAGCCTTTCAGGAAGAAGCAAAGATGGCACACAGAGCCAAGTATTTAAGAGAAAGGAGGGGGAGGGGGTGAGAGGTAAGGAAGAAATCTAAAGAAGCAGGAAAAAAGCAACACCAGCAGCCAACAAAAGGCACTCAGGGAGCCAGCTAGTGCGGGCAGGTGGAATCGAAGCGACACCAGGGTGAAGCCGGTGCTTTCTGGCGAAGAGACTGTGGCTGCAGGAAGCAGAGGAGGCTAAGT
>NW_004444013.1:2142206-2150465 GCF_000243295.1 Trichechus manatus latirostris
CTGTGGGACATAAAGTGATACTCGTGAGGAGTGTGCCTCTTAGCTCAAGTAGATACAAGAGACTAAATGGGCAGCTTCTGTCCAGAGATGAGATGGGAACTCAGAGAGGGTTAGGAGCTGGTTGAATGGACATGGGGAATCAGGAGTGGGAAGGAGGAGTGTGCTGTTACAGTATGGGGAGAGCAATTAGAGTCACATAACAATGTATGTACAAATTTTTGTACGGAAAAAAGAAAAAAATTTAAAAAAACTTCTGGTGGCAAATATATATATAACAAAACATTTGCCAATTCAACAAATTTTACACATACAATTCTGTGACACTGATTACGTTCACCGTGCCAAAAACCATCACCACTATTCTTTTCTAAATTATTCCACCACCATTAACAGAAACTCCATGCCCCCTAAGCAATGACTTCCCCTTTCCCCCACCCCTAGTAGCCACTAATAAACTTTAAACTCTATACATTTGCCTATTTCACGTAAGTGGGATGTCCAATATTTATCCTTTTGTGATTAGCGTATTTCACTCAGCAGGTTTTCAAGGTTCATCCATGTTGTGGCATGCACCAGGAGTAATTTCTCTTTATGGCTGAGTGGTACTTCCTTGTAAGTATGTATCACATTTTGTCTATCCATTCACCTGCCGACAGATATTTAGGTTGGGGGCAGCTGTTACTAGCATTGTTCCCCCAGAAACCCTGTTTCCAGAGTTCAGACAGGCCACCCTCCACCTCAGGTGGGTTCAGTGACCCAAGTCCTTCGCCTTCTCCAAATAATAATCTCCTCGCCAGCACGCCTGGCCAACTCCTCCCCTCAGGATCCCCCAAAACGAGCTCTCGCCCCTAGGTGCCTCAAGAACAAGGCCCGCCACTCGTCCCATCCTCACGTCGAAATGCACCCATTATTTATGACCTGCGTCCTCACCATGGCAGCTCGTAGTGACCGGTGCTACTGGGGGCCTTGCTGGGCGCAGGGGACGGGTCTTGGGCCCCGAGCTCTTCCGCTCCACCGCTGCTTTCCTGCACCTCCATTCTCCCACCGCCTCTTCCCGCCGCCGAGGCCCCGCCCCTTGACGTCATCACGCGCACCCCGCTCCTGGTCCCCGACAGACGCCGGGCGCGAGCGGAAGCCCTGTGCTTGCTCCCTGTCTGCGCCTGCGCGAAGAGCACAGGTCTGGCGGGTGCGCGTTGTTAGCGGCCGGGGTTGCTATAGGAAGCGTAGGGTTAGGTCTGGGAGTGAGAGGAAGGCGAGAACCGTCTGCGTTGGTTTCCGAGAAGGCAGGTCGCACCAGGAACAGATTTTGCGTGGTTTGTCTGGGCACCCTCTCCGCGCAGCTGGAGCTGGGTGGCGCATCGTGTCCCGGGCAGGGAGGAGCAGGGTCCTCTGGCCATTGCGGCCCAAACGCAGGACCCTGACGCGCGTACACGGACAAGTACTGACGTTCGGGGGGTCCTGGACGGCGCAAGGCCAGAGCTGATGTCTGGGGCCTGCCTGTGCCGTTTTCTGGATTCCTCAGAATGCCCGACTGAGTAACACATCTCCCATTAGGTGAGCTCTGCGCCCGGAGCCAAGTTTGGTATTTGACGTTTATTATCAGGAAGTTCTCACAACGCTGCGAGATGAGAATTGTCCCCGTTTTGCAAAGGAGGAGACTGTCCCTCTGTCAGATGTGACCCAAATTTTATTCCAGAAAAAATAACACCACACCAGTTGTCATCCAGTCGATTCAGACTCATGGTGACCCCACGTGCGTCAGAGTAGAATTGTGCTCCATAGGGTTTTCAATGGCTGAATTTTCTGAAGTAGATCGTCAGGGCTTTCTTCTGAGGTGCCTCTGGGTGGACTCAAACCTCCAGCCTTTCAGTTGGCGTGCATTAACCATGTGCACCACCCAGGGACAACTCCAGAAAAATAGGTACTTCATATTTACAAGTGCTTTCAGCGTTCTTTTGGGCTGTTTTTCTACCTGTTGAACTAATCTTTCCTACCACAGCCCAAATGTCACTTACTACACCCTCCTATGCACTGTCCGAGGTACTCCTGTCATCCTCATTTTGCTCAGGAATGAGTAAATAATTTGTCTAATGTTACGTAGGTTGTAAGTGGTGGAGCCAGGATTCTGCCCCCATCATGTTGCCAAGCACTTAGTATAAAATCCTATTATTGCACTTACCATATTGAGGTAAAGCTGGCTTTAACATCTGAATTGAAGGCAAGGATTGAAGCCTATTTATCTCTATCTCCAGTGCTTAGCACAAGGTCTGGCACACCGTAAATGTTCAGTTGAGTGTCGGTCCCTGCCCTCTGCTTCCTAGTTTCTTCTCTTTGTTCAGAGGCGCTGCCAAGCATTACAGTTATGCAGCCAGGCTGGCAAGGTCCAAGCAGTGACTGCCCAGCTAAAGTTGTGTCCTTGAGATGAGACAAGAGCACGTGCTGCCCCATTCTTTTCCCGTTGTTTCCAGTTGAGCAGACATCTCAAAGGACCCAAATCCTGAAGCAGTTGGTTTCAGTGACAGTAATTATTAAAGACTGCAGGTTCAGAACCTACTCAGTGTTTTTCTTCTCCCTTTTTGTATAATTTGGAAAAGATGTTTGAAGTTGACTGTCTCTCATGGAGCCATCTTATATATTTTAAAAATCACTGTTCATAGGTTCTTTATTTTCTAGAGGAGAAAATATAAACTTTTCTTGAAATGTCTCTGTGATTTTTCCTTGGGATTTTTTCCCATGTGGTAATATTCATGTTTCCCTGTAGTCAGCTGTCACACACACACCCCTCCCACCACATACACAGTTTATAAACTGAACGTTTTCAATAAATGCAGCAAATAGTGTATAGTCCTTTCTCGTCTGTAGTCCTGCCCCCAAAGCCCCATTCTACCGCAGGCCCTTTGGCTCTCCCAGGGAGAGTCAGAGAAAGAGGTGACCTTGGGGTAGAATTGCACTCTCAGGACATTTTTCTTTTCTGTAGACTGATCCTTCTGTGACTCCTTGGACTTGGGCCCAGACAGAGCTCAGAGGTTAACACTTTAGCCCCTCCCTAGGGCCAAACAGCAGCAGTGCTGGTGCTAGGCCCTAGGGAGGGCTGGAGAAACCAGGCTCTTGTGAAAGGGCAAGGAGTAGCCACAGCAAATTCCTCCTCTCCTCCTACTCAAAACCAAACCAAACCTGCCCATCGATTCCAACTTTTAGCGACCAAGTAGAACTGCCCCATAGAGTTTCCAAGGAGTACCTGGTGGATTCGAACTGTCAGCCTTTTGGTTAGCAGCCATAGCACTTAACCACAATGCCACCAGGGTTTCCCTCCTCCTGACAAATCTGTGAAATCCCAAGAAATGGAATTCACACCCAGGCTAAACTCTCAGATTGTTTTATCACCGAGAGCAAGGCAGTTATACAAAAGAAGAAGAATGTGAGAAGGAGCCGTCCCATCAAATGATCAAATAGAGCAGGCCACAAATCTCAGTTAAAAGGACAGCCTGACTTATACCATTAGTGTAGCCAGCTTCCTGTGACGTCGTAGGACATGGGGATGAAAATCTAGTTGCATCCAGGACTGGGACTACCAGATATCCTCACTCCCCCCCCCCACCCCGACTTGTAGCCTCCATTATGCAGAATGTGTTGATGCTGCTTGCCTTGTTTACATAGAATTTTTAAAATTTATGACCTGTAGTGTTAAGAAAAAATAGTGCTACTATCATGGAAATCACTTTGTTCTCAGACGTATTCCATTACGGTTTTAGTTTTTCTAGCATTCTCATTGATGTGTTGTTAGGTGCCTTTGAGTAGGTTCTGACTCATAGCGACCCCATGCACGACAGAACGAAACACCGCCCGGTCCTGTACCATCACCACGATCCTTGTTATGCGTGAGCTCCTTGTTGCAGCCACTGTGTCAGTCCATCTCATTGAGGGTCTTCCTCTTTTTCGCTGACCCTCTACTTTACCAAGCATGATGTCCTTCTCCAGGGACTGATCCCTCCTGACAGCATGTCCAAAGTATGTGAGACATAGTCTTGCCATCCTTTCTTCTAAGGAACTTTCTGGCTGTACTTTTCCTACGACAGATTTGTTCGTTCTTCTGGCAGTCCATGGTATTTTCAGTATTCTTCACCAACATCATAATTCAAAGGTGTCAATTCTTTGGTCTTCCTTATTCCTTGTCCAGCTTTCACATGCATACGAGGCGATTGAAAACACCATAGCTTGGACCAGGAGCATCTTAGTCCTCAAGGTGACATCTTTGCTTTTCAACACTTTAAAGAGGTCTTTTGCAGCAGATGTGCCCAGTGCAACACGTAGTTTGATTTCTTGACTGCTGCTTCCATGGGTGTTGATTGTGGATCCAAGTAAAATGAAATCCTTGACAACTTCAATCTTTTCTCTGTTTGTCATGATGTTGCTATTGGTCCAGTTGTAGATTTTTGTTTTCTTTATGTTGAGGTGTAATCCATACTGAAGATAGTCTGATTTTCATAGTGAGTGCTTCAAGTCCTCTTTACTTTCGGCAGGCAAGGTTGTGTCATCTGCATATCACAGGTTATTAATGAATCTTCCTCCAATACTGATGCCAAGTTCTTTTTCGTATAGTCCAGCTTCTTGAATTATTAACTCAGCATACAGATTGAATAAGTATGGTGAAAGGATACAACCCTGACACACACCGTTCCTGACTTTAAACCATGCAGTATCCTCTTGTTCTATTTGAACAACTGCCTCTTGATCTGTGTACAGGTTCCTCATGAGCACAATTAAGTGTTCTGGAATTCCTATTCTTTGCAATGTTACTGTCATTTGTTATGATCCACACGGTTGAAGGCCTTTGCATAGTCGATAAAACACAGGCAGACATCTTTCTGGTATTCTCTGCTTTCAGCCAGGATCCATCGGACATCAGCAATGATATCCCTCGTTCCTCCTCTTCTTGAATCTGGCTTGAATTTCTGACAGTTCCCTGTTGATGTACTGCTGCAGCCACTTTTGAATGATCTTCAACAAAATTTTACTTGTGTGTGATATTGATATTGTCTGATAATTTCCACATTTATATATTCTCATTAGCATTTTCAATATTAAAAAGCTCATTATGTAATGAAAAGCATATTTCCTAAATATACCTGCAGTAAAAGGATTTCCCATCTAGGCAACATTGTCCCAGGTATTGCTCTGATTCAGTTCATGGAATTTGGAAGCTGGTAGAAATCATCTAGCCCAACTCTTGGTTTCAGTCTTTAACAAATATGGATTGAGTGCCTACAGCCACTGGGATAGGCACAGGATACCTGGACAAGACAAGCTTCTGACCCTCAAGGAGGTTACATTTGTAGGGAGGGAGACAGACATCAAGCAACTAATTATTCATTTATTTTAATTATAACTCTGAGATCAGACGACTGATAGAAAAAAGGCTGGTTGTGTGTTTGGAGATCAGAGAGGGCTTTTTTGGGGATGGCCAGTTGACCTGAGATCTGAGCCCTGAGTCTGGGATTCCAACACCTGTCAGCTTTGCCTCAAGGTACCTCCTGACACCCTGCATTACTCTCTACCCTTCCACCCTCTTTGTTTCATTATTGCACTTACCCACAATCTATAATTGTTTGAATTTGTTTGTTGTTTGTCCCCCCACACACACAGTGACCACTCTCTGCGAACAGGAACCTTCCCTGTCCTGCTCACTGTGTATCCCCTTTGCTCCTAGTGGCTGGCCCACCATTGTTGGAGTTAGCTGCCATTGAGTCTGTCCACCCCCATGCCCCCAACTCATGGCGACCCCACGCACAATGGAATGAAGCGTTCCTTGGTCTCATGCCATCCCCACGATCAGTTGCTGATCAGACTGCTGTGATCCATAAGGCTTTCATGGGCTGATTTTTTTGGAAGTAGATCACCAGTCCTTTCTTCCTAGTCCATCTTAGTCTGGAAGCTCAGCTGAAACCTGTTCTGCATCATAGCAACACGCAAGCCTCCACTGACAGACAGGTGGTGGCTGTGCTTGAGGTATATTGGCTGGGAATGGAACCCAGCAGGTGCTCCATATTTTCTGACGGGATGAATGAATGAATGCCAGAGCTGCTGGAGCACACAATGGCTGTGTCATTCGGGGCTGGTGGGGGTGGGGGGAGTGGAAAGAGATGAGGCTTGCAGGGCCAGATCATGAGAGAAGCCCCTGGAGGATGTTAGGCAAAAGGGACATGACCCAGTTTGCATTTTAGGTCACTCTGGCTGCCATGTGGGGAGTAGTCTGGAGGGGGAGGATGTGGAGGAAGTACAGGTAGAAGTGTTTATTTTTGTTTTATGATCTTTTAGTCTCTAATTTTTAAATTATGAAACATTTGAAACTTACTGGAAATAATATCAGTATTCATATACCTACCACCAAGACAGATGTTAAAATTTTGCCATATTTACTTCAGGTCTTCCCCCTTTTTTTTAAAAGGAAGCAAAACATTATGGATACCACTAAAGCTCTCCACTCCTATTCTTTTCTCTTCCCTTCCTGCTCCCATTTTACAGAAGAAGAAACTGAGGCACAGAAGTTCAGCCATGGTACTCAAGGTCTCTAGGTAAGTAGGAGGTAGAGTCTGGGTGTAGGCTCCGTGGTCTGAGCCCAGAGCCCCTATATTCTGTGTGCTTTGATAATGTTACGAGATATAGATTATCTGTTAATATGATGTACTATTGTTTAGTGGTTTTTTAAAAAATAATATTGTGTTTTTGGTAAAAGTTTACACAGTAAGTTGTACCCGTTTGACAATTTCTACAGAAACTGTTCAGTGATGTTAGTTAAATTTTTCACAATGTGTCAGCATTCTCCTTAATTGTGTTTTGGTTGTTCCATTTCCAGCACTCTAGTTTCCCTTCCCCCTTATCTTCTCATCTTTTCTTTAGAGTAAATGGTGACCTTTTGGTCCCATATAGATGGGTTTCTAATGGAGCACCGTACTTACAGGTCATAGCCTTTATTTTGTGTGCCACTCTGTTATTTTGCTAAAAGGTGACCTCAGGGGATAGCTTTGGTTCCAGGTTTAAAGAGTATCTCAGGGTGATATTCTCAGAGAGTCGTCTGATCTCAACTGGTCCAGTAAGTCTGGTCTCCTTGTTTAGTGGGTTTTTAAAATTTCCATAAATTAAATCATTCTGTGTATAACTTTGCCATTTGCTTTTTTAACTTTGTATTATGTTTTAGAGATTTATCCCTGTAGATATGTTTTATCGACTAGGGTGTAAATTCTGTGGGAGTAAAATTGTTTGTTTTCTTCGCTGCCTGGCATAGAGTAGGTGCTCAACAAATACTTGTGGAATGAATGAATGAATGAATTTGTTTTCATTGCTGTATAGTATTCCACTGGCTAAATAAAGCACAATTTATTTACCCATTTCCCTGCTGATGGACAGAGAGTGTACTCCATTTTTCCCTTTCTCATTCAGGGTTTCAGTGACCATCCTTGTACATTTCTCCTTGTGTTCTTGGGACGGTTGCTCTAGGGTAGATACCAAGAAATGGAATTGCTGAGTCCCAGGTAAGAGCAACTTAATAATGATCTTTCATTAGAATGACTTTCTGGAGGTCTCTAGACAAATCCTCACAAAATATTCAAGGTCAAGGTCTTTAGAGTAAAAACCCAAGCCTTAGAAGGCTCCATCCACATGTCTTGTCTTTGCATGGCCACCTCCCTGACCTCCCCCAGCACCCTCTTCCTCATTCACTTGACTCCAGCCACATGGGCCTCCTGGCTCTAACTGGAAAGTGCCAAGCACCTCCGCACCTCAGGACCTTTGCACTTGCTGTTCCCTTGGCTAAGAATGCTCTTCCCCTGGATGTCCACATGGCTTGCCCCATTCAACTCAGTGTCATCTCCTCGTTGGGGCTTCTCTGCTCCCCTCCTCCCAGCATCTCTGTCCTCCTTACCCTGCTTTCTTTTTCTATTGCAGGCATCACTAGCTGACAGATATGTATGTACTTAGTGTGTGTGCATCCCCCCATGTGTGTACTTAGTGTGTGTGCATCCCCCACGTGTGTACTTAGTGTGTGCATCCCCCACGTGTGTACTTAGTGTGTGTGCATCCCCCATGTGTGTACTTAGTGTGTGTGCATCCCCCGTGTGTGTACTTAGTGTGTGCATCCCCCGTGTGTGTACTTAATGTGTGTGCACCCCCCATGTGTGTACTTACTGTGTGTGCATCCCCCATGTGTGTACTTAATGTGTGTGCATCCCCCCATGTGTGTACTTACTGTGTGTGCATCCCCCC
>NW_004444013.1:2150742-2150952 GCF_000243295.1 Trichechus manatus latirostris
GTGTGCATCCCCCATGTGTGTACTTAATGTGTGTGCATCCCCCCATGTGTGTACTTACTGTGTGTGCATCCCCCCATGTGTGTACTTAGTGTGTGTGCACCCCCCATGTGTGTACTTAATGTGTGTGCATCCGCCCATGTGTGTACTTAATGTGTGTGCATCCCCCCATGTGTGTACTTAATGTGTGTGCATCCCCCATGTGTGTACTTA
>NW_004444013.1:2151224-2178522 GCF_000243295.1 Trichechus manatus latirostris
GTGTGTACTTAATGTGTGTGCATCCCCCATGTGTGTACTTAGTGTGTGTGCATCCCCCATGTGTGTGCTTAGTGTGTGTGCATCCCCCCTTGAGAGCATGAGTTCCATGATGGCAAGGGTTCTCTCCATTGTCACTGCTATTGCCAGTGTCTTGAACGGAGTTTGGCATTAGCAGAAATTAGTAAGTATTTGTTGAATGAATTAGTAACTCCAGGGAGTTTCAGAAGTACAGATATGATGAAATAAATCAAAATTTTGTATTAGTGTTTTCATGTCAGCTGCTAACCAAAAGATTGGTGGTTCGAGTCCACCCAGAGGCACTTCGGAAGAAAGGCCTAGTGATCAACTTCTAAAAAATTAGCCATTGAAAACCCTATGGAGTACAGTTCTATTCTGACACACGTGAGGGCACCATGAGTTCGAATCAACTCTGTGCCAACTGTTTTTTTTTTAATGTAGCATTTATACATAATCTGTGTATACTTGATATTTTAAGGATTTGAAATGCTTTAGAGAACTTGGCACTTTAGTGTCAAAAAGAAGAACCTTATGATTCTAATTTAAAATGTGAAATTTAATTAATTGAGTTAAATGTATGCAGTGCAATGAATTACTTAATATGGCCCTTCTAGCCATAGTCTTTGTGACTCACACACAGTGATTAAGTGAGACTATGCGAGTAAGGTATATGGAAACCTAACGAATGGATTGGTCAGTTTTGCTATCCTGCTAGGCTTAAAATGAGCCATCCCAGAGGTGGGAGGGGAGGATCTCACCACCACAAAGAAAGAAGAGCCAGGAGCAGAGTGCGTCCTTTGGACCTGGGATCCCCGCGCTGAGAAGATCCTGGAACCAGGAGACCGAGAGAGAGAGCTGTAACACCAAAGACAGCAAGAAGCTGCAGCAGAGAAATGGCAGCAGCAGAGGCAGGAGACTGGCAGGAGACTGCACAGTGGGCTTCCCAGCCCACAGAACAAGAAAGCTGAGTGCCTTCAGGCAGGAGGCTTGCTGGCAGAGTAAGGTGTCTCCGGGTTCATGGTGGAGCTAGGTTTGCCAACCCACGGCTCAGCTGAGCACCTTTAGGCCAAGGCTTACTGATGGAGTAGGGTGCCTTGGAGCACTTATCATTGGCAGAGCTAAAAGAGCTTTGTAACACTTGCCCGAGCAGGGCAGAGGCCAAGCCAAGAGTCTGAGGGCCAGAGAGAGACCTCCATGTGGCCACAGCTGAGAAGAGGCTGTCCTGATTGAAGAAGTGTATCCTGAGTGTTCCTGAACTGAACTGTAACCTGTTACTGTTCTTGAGATGGTCTCTAAATTCAAGTGAGAGATAATCAAGGTTGAATTTTGGCTCTTGTGGACTTGTTCTAATTTTCTTCAGCTTTAACTTGAACTTGCATATGAGCAATTGATGGTCTGTTCCGCAGCCTGACCCTGGCCTTGTCCTGACTGGTGATATTGAGCTTTTCCATCATCTCTTTCCACAGATGTAGTCAGTCTGATTCCTGTGTATTGCATCCGGCGAGGTCCACATATGTAGTTGCCATTTATGTTGGTGAAAAAGGTATTTGCAATGAAGAAATCATTGGTCTTCCAAAATTCTATCACGCTATCTCCAGCATTGTTTCTTATCACCAAAGCCATATTTTCCAACTACCGATCCTTCTTTGTTTCCAACTTTCACATGCCAATCACCAGTAATTATCAATGCATCCTGATTGCATGTTTGATCAATTTCAGATGCAGGAGTTGGAACAAATCTTCAATTTCTTCATGTTTGGCCTTAGTGGTTGGTGTGTAAATTTGAATAGTAGTCATATTAGCTGGTCTTCCTTGCAGGCATATGAATATTATCCTATCACTGACAGCGTTGTACTTCAGGATAGATCTTGAAATGTTCTTTTTGACAATGAATGCAATGCCATTCCTCTTCAAGTTGTCATTCCCAGCATAGTAGACCATATGATTGTCTGATTCAGAATGGCCAAGTCCATTTCAGCTCGCTAATGCCTAGGATATTGATATTTATGCATTCTATTTCATTTTTGACTATCTCCAATTTGCCTAGATTCATACTTCATACAGTCCACATTCCTATTATTAATGGATGTTTGTAGCTGTTGCTTCTCATTTTGAGTCGTGCCACATCAGCAGATGAATATCCCAATAACTTGACTCCATCTACGTCATTAAGGTCGACTCTACTTTGAGGAGGCAGCTCTTACCCGGTCCTATTTTGAGTGCCTTCCAAACCAAGGGGCTCATCTTCCAGCACTATATCAGACAATGTTCCACTGCTATTCATAAGGTTTTCACTGGCTAGTTCTTTTCAGAAGTAGACTGCCAGGATACAGGAAGCTCAGCTGAAATGTGTCCACCATGGTGACCATGCTGGCATTTGAATACCAGTGGCATAGCTTCCAGCATCACAGCAACACACAAGCCCCCACAGTACAACAAACTGACAGACGTGTGGGGGATTGCCACCTAGCTGGTGCCATAATCGTGTATTTAGAAGGCTACTTCATCATTCTGTCAAGCTAGCTGCTTCACGATGGGGAACGTGGTAAAACCAGTGAATTCCATGAGCATGGGCCCATTGCCACTCTTCATTTGCTACAAAGTGAGTCCCGTGATCTGAGGCGACGCTGTATGGGATACTATGATCATGGATAAGGCATTCTGTAAGTCCACAGATGATAGTTTGGCAGAAGCATTGTGTGCAGGGAAGGCAAATACATATCCAGAGTAAGTGCCTATGCCAGTAATAACAAAATGCTGCCCTTTTCATGATGGAAGTGGTTCAATGTAATAAACTTGCCACCAGGTTGCTGGCTGATCACCTCGAGTATTGCTGCCATATCGGGGACTCATTGTTGATCTCTGCTGCTGGCAGACTGGGCACTCAGCAGTGGCTGTAGCCAAGTTGGCCTTGGTGAGTTGCTGAGCCCATGCATAACCTCCATCCCTGCCACCATGACCACGTCTTTCATGAGTCCATTAAGCAATGACAGGAGTGTCTGGGGAAAGAGGATGAGTGGTTTCCACAGAATGCATCAACCTATCCACTTGATTATTAAAATCCCCCTCTGCTTAGGTCACCCTTTGGCGAGCATTCACATGAGATACAATTATCTTCAGTTCTTTGGCCCATTCAGAGAAGTCTATCCACATACCTCTTCCCCATACCTCCTTGTCTCTAATTTTCCCATCCTGTTCCTTCCAATTCCTTGACTATCCAGCCAAATCATTGGCCACAACCCATAAATCAGTATACAGTCACACATCTGGCCATTTCTCCTTCCAAGGAGAGTGAACAAACAGGTGCACTGCTCAAAGTTCTGCCCATTGAGAGGATTTCCCTTCACCACTGTCCTTCAGGGAGGTCCCGGAAAGGGACTATAGTGCTGCCGCTGTTCACTTTCGAGTGGTGCCTGCATATGACGCAGAACCATCTGTAAACCAGGCCCAAGTTTTCTCTTCTTCAGTCAACTAATCATAAGGAACTCCCCATGAGGCCATAGGTGCAGACTGGGAGATGGAAGGTAATGTGACAGAAGTGGAGACCATGGGCATTTGGGCCACTTTCTCCTGCAGCTTCCTTCTGCATTCAGGTCCTGCTCAGGCCTGATCTCACATATACCACTTCCATTTAACAATGGAGTTCTGCTTTGCATGTCTAACTTTATGACTCTATGGGTCATACAACACCCAGTTCATGATGGGCAGCTCAGGCCGCATGGTGACTTGGTGTCCCATGGTTAAGCGTTCAGTCTCTTCAAAGGCCCAGTAGCAAGCCAAAAGCTGTTTCTCAAAAGGAGAGTAGTTATCTGCAGAGAACAGCAGAACCTTGCTCCAAAATCATAATGGTCTGTGCTGTGATTCACCAGTAGGGGCCTGCCAAAAACTCCAAACAGCACCTCTATCTGCCACTGACACTTCAAGCACCATTGGATCAGCCAGATCATATGGCCCAAGTGGCAGAGCAGCTTGCATGGCAGCCTGAACCTGTTGCAGGGCCTTTTCTTGGTCTGGGCCCCACTCAGAACTAGCAGCTTTTCGAGACACTTGATAAATAGGATGGAATAGCACACCCAAATGAGGAAAATGCTGCCTCCAAAATCCACAGATGCCTGCTGGGTGTTGTGCCTCCTTTTTAGTTTTGGGAGGGGCTAGATACAATAACTGATCGTTCACTTTAGAAGGAATATCTCGACATGCCACACACCACTGGACCCCTAGAAATTTTTCTAAGGGGGAAGGTGCCTGAATTTTTGTGGGATTAATTTCCCACCCTCTAGCACGGGAATGTTTTACCAGTAAGTCCAAAGTCATTGACACTTCCTCCTTACTAGGTCCAATCAGCGTAATATCATCAAAGCAATGGACCAGTGTGACATCTGGTGGAAGGGAAAGGCAATCAAGGTCCCTCCGGACTAAATTATGACATAGGGCTGGAGAGTTGATGCAGCCCTGAGGTAGGACACTGGAGGTGCATTTTTGGCCTTGCCAGCTGAAGGCAAAGTGCTTCTGGTGGTCCTTCAGAACAGGTATGGAGAAAAAGGCATTAGCCAGATCAACAGCTGCATACCAAGTACCTGGAAAAATGTTGGTTTGCTCAAGAAATGAAACTACATTTAGAACAGCAGCTGCAGTTGGAGTCACCACCTGGTTAAGTTTCTTATAACCTGCTGTCATTCTCCAAGATCCATCTGTTTTTTGTACAGGCCAAACAGGCAACAAGTTGAATGGGGATATGGTAGGAGTCACCACCCCGGCATCCTTCAAGACCTTGATGGTGGCAATAATCTCTGCAGTCCCTCCAGGAATGCAGTATTGCTTTTGGTTTACTATTTTCCTAGGTAGGGGCAATTCTAATGGCTTCTACTTGGCTTTTTCTAGCATAATAGCCCTCATTCTATTTGTTATGGATCCATTGTGGGGGTTCTGCCAGTTGCTGAGTTTATCTCTTCCGATTATGTAGTCTGGAACTGGGAAAATCACTACAGGATGGGTTCAGGGACCTCCTAGACCTACTGTGAGACAAACCTGAGCTAAGCTTCCATTAATAACCTGATCTCCATATGCCTCCACTCTGACTGGTGAGCCACAGTGACATTTTGGGTCTCCTGGAATTAGTGTCAGTTCAGAGCCAGTATCCAGTAATCCCCAAAAAGTCTGATTATTTCCTTTTCCCCAGTGAACAGTCACTCTCATAAAAGGCTGCAGATCCCTTTGGGGAAGACTGGGAGAAAGATTAACAGTAAATTTTTGGCAGTTTATTGGAGTCCTTCCTCAAGGGAACCTGGCCTCCCCTTCATTCAAGGGGTTGTGGGTCTTTAAACTTGCTCAAATCTGGGAAATGATTGAAGGGCCATGACTCTCTATTCTGGCGATTCGAGTTAGACTGCTGTTCCCTTGACCTAGAATTCTTTTGCTTGTACAGATTAAGTACATATTTAGTAGATTTCCTGTCTGTTTCACTCCTAGGAACACCATGACTAAGTAGCCAACACCATAAGTCCATAAGAGTCAGGCTATTCTGATTTCTGCTTTGATGCCACTGTCCATTACAGTAACCACACTCACCTTGCCTTTGTCGATTGAGTGCCGCCTCTTGGCCCCTACTACCGAGGGGTCCAGTCAAGCCCCATTGGAGTTAGGTGTCTTAATTCAGTTAGGGCAGTTCCCACTGTCAAATCTGACTTACATAAAATAGCAATCACAGCAGTCTTCAAGGATGCTGGGACTCCCTTCACAAATTTGTTCCTCGCAGTTGTAAAAGGTGTGTCCTCTGGGCACTCCATGTGTGGATCTGTGGGTTTAACCTGATAAATCCACTCTAGCATGCCAATTTCCCTAAGCCTTTGGATTCCTTCTGCTACAGTATACCTACCAAGGCAGGTCTGATTTAATGCAGGCTACTGCGTAATCCATGCTTCAGTGACCCAACCAAATAAACTGTTAGATCCTTTCTTAACCTCTTGAGCTGAAACACTGAATTAAGAATCTCTGCTTAGTGAGCCTATATCAAGAAACTCAGACTGATCCAACTTTATGTTCCTTGCACCATTATCCCACACCCTTAATAGCCATTCCCACACATATTCCCCAGGTTTCTGTCTGTACATATTAGAAAAGTCAAGCAGTTCTTTTGCAGTGTAGCATACCTCCTCCTGGGTCACACTTTGTACTTCACCTTTTGGGGCTCGCTGGGACTTAAGTCTAGCTATAGGTCTAGGAGCCAAAACGGGTGGTGAGGATGTGTTTTGAGAACATTCAGCATTGTCTTGTAAGGCATCTGCCTTAGGTGATGCCCCAGGCAATGACTCAGACAAAGGCTGTTTAGACACAGCTGGGTTAATTTCATTAGATGGTGGAGGGGATAATGGCTTTACTGGAGAGGGTGGCTTAGCAGGCAAAGATGGAGTAGTCTCTCCAGATGGGAGTTAGAGGGCTGGTTCTGCTGGCAGGAGTGATTCAACGGAATTTAGGGGCTCAGTGTCCCCAGCTTCCTGATTATCTGCCCATATGTCCCCATCCCAAGTTTCAGGATCCCATTTCTTCCCAATCAATGCCCTCACTTTAACTTCAGACACCACTTGAGGTTCAGAGTTGAGTTGGCATTGTAATTCAGCCACTCTTCTGATATGACTCTGGGTTTGGTTTTTGGCAATTTCGGCTCTGTTAAAAACCAAAAACCTGTTGCTGCAGAGTTGATTCTGACTCATAGTGACCCTATAGCTCAAAGTAGAACTGCTCCATAGGGTTTCCAAGGGGTGGCTGGTGGATTCAAACTGCTGACCTTTTGGGCTGTTGCTGTTAACCACTGCACCACCAGGGCTCCTCAGCTCAGTTACTACAATAAAGGTTTCTTTCAAGGCACACCCAGAAACTCTGAGGTTGTTTATACAGTGCTTGAGCTTTGACTCTGAAGCTCTGAGCTCCTCTCTTTCTTTCACCAGTTTGTCTAGTGAAAGTAGAACCAGCCAGCTAGCTTCCTTATACTTCTCATTATGACAACATTGTAGAAAGGTATCAAATGTGCGATCACCGAGAGCCGCGCCTTTCACCAATACCTGATTTACTGATGGTGATGTTTTGTGTATTTCTATTGCCACCTCACACCATGGATTAGCAGTGCCCTTTTTACTGCTGCAAGCAGAGTTATCAACATCTTTAAGACTAACCAGACTTGAGAACCAATTTAGTAAACTTATCCTTACAATTTTGTTTCTCTAGAACCATTCTCCATACCCAATGTCTTAGGCTGGGTTCTCTAGAGAAGCAAAACCAGTAAAGCATATAAATATATATACATAGAGTAGGTTTATATTAAGGAAATGACTCACGTGATTGCAGAGGCTAGAACACTGTTCAGGCTGGAGGCTTCTCCTGATTCACGTAGCTGCAGGGGCTGGCGAACTCATGATCAGCAAGTCAGACAGCAGGGCTCTGGCTCACAGGCAGCAAAGACCAACGAATCCTCCCAATTTCCACAGGCAAATGGCAAGTAAGCTGCTAGCTCAAGTCCCAGGAACTGGAGGTCAGACAAACAGGAGGCAGCTGCAGGATCCAGTGCAAGCAAAAGCCCGCAAGCCTTGCCAGAATGTCCACTTACATTCGATGCAGGCCACCCCTCCAAGGAAACTCCCTTTCAACTGATTGGCTTCTCATAGCAAATCCCATCATGGAGGTGATCACATTATATCAAATCTCATCATGATCACATCATCATATGACTGCCAAACTACATCAAAACTGCCAAACCACTGAATATCATGGCCCAGCCAAGTTGACACACAACCTTAATGATTACAATAACATAGGGAGAAAACTATGGGACCTAATTTTTTTCAGAAATAAATTATCAAACACGACTACAAATGCATGAGCAACAAAAGACAAATTAGATAACTGAGACCTCCTAAAAATTAAATACGCTCATCAAAAGAGTAAAAAGAACTTACAGACTGAGGAAAAAATATTTGGGAATGGCATATCTGATAAGGGTCTAATCCCTAAAATACATAGAAAACTTCAACAACTCAATGACAAAAAGACAAACAATCCAGTTAAAAAATGAGCAAAGGACATGAACAAACCCTTCACCAAAGAGGACAATCAGGCGGCCAACAATCACGTGAAAAGATGCTCGCAATCATTAGCCATCAGAGAGATGCAGATCAAAACTACAATGAGATAACATCTCACCCCTGCAAAAATGCACTGATTAAAAAAAAAAAACAGAAAACAAATGCTGGTGAATTTGTGGGGATATTGGAACCCTTATCCACTGCTAGTGGGATTGTAAAATGGTACAACCACTTTGGAAAACGGTATAAGCTTCTTCAAAAAGCTAGAAATAGAAATACCTTATGATCCAGCAATCCCACTCCTAGGTATATACCCTAGAGATCTTATAGCAATGTCATGAATAGACATATACACACCTACGTTCATTGCAACATTATTCACGATAGCAAAAAGACGAAAACAACCTAAGTGCCTATCAGTAGATGAATGAATAAACAAAATGTGGTACATACATACAGTGGAATACTATGCAGCGCTAAAGAATGATGATGGGTTCTTGAAACATAACATGTATGAATCTGGAGGACATTCTGCTGAGTGAAATAAGTCAATCATAAAAGGACAAATATTGTATGATCTCACCTTTATAAAAAGACAAGAATAGGTATACATACAGAAATCAACATTCATTGGTAGTTACCAGGGATAGGAGGAGGAGGGAGGGGGAATCAGTCTTTGGATAGTAGACACTTGTTTTTAGTGATGGAAAGGCAATACCGAATGTGGGTAAAGGGTGACAGCTTAACCAAGGTAAATGATGACACTTAAGAACTTGACAGGAATAAGGGACATTTTTGATAAATGCTTTAACATATACAAGTTCACAGCAACAGTAATAACAAACAAAAAATATGTGTGTGGTTACATAGGTAGATATGTATGCATATGTGTGTTTAGGAATGTATATGTATATATATACGTGTGCATGTATAGGTGTATCTGTAGGCATATGTATATACATGTATGTGTGTGCTGCATAGATATCCATATATATAATAAGGCACATAGGGGCACAGTTACAGATACCTTCTAGACATAACCATTACACCTCGCAGGATTGGTTTACTGGGTTTAAAGGTTTAGGACCATAGTCTCCTAGGACAACTCAGTCAATTGCATAACGTAGTTCATAAAATTTATGTTCTACATCCTAGTTTGCTGAGTAGCATCTGGGGTCTTAAAAGCTCGTGAGCGGCCATCTAAGATACAGTTATTGGTTTCTACTTATCTGGAGCCAAACAGAAAGAAGAAAACCAAAGACTCGAAGAAGAAACTAGTCTGCAGGACTAATAGCCTACATGAACCATGGCCTCATCTGTCCTGAGACCAGAAGAACTAGATGATGCCTGGCTACCACTACTGACCATTCTGACCAGGGACACGATAAATGGTCCCTGACAGAATGGGAGAACTCTTGAAAAAGGCTAGACTTACTGGAATGGTGGAGACTAGAGGAACCCCTGACACTATTGCCCTGAGCTACCCGTGAAGCTTTGAACTGTAACCACACCCAGAGGTAACCTTTCAGCTAAATAACAGATTGGTTCATAAATAGTATCACCTGTGATACTGTGCTCCTTTAAGAAATCACCTTCAATCAATCCTGACACCAGACGGTCAACATTTACCCTAAAGCAAAGATGAGAAGGTAATGGGGGGCAGGGAAGCTAGATTAATGGAAACGGAGCAACCAAAACAGAAATAATGTGAATGTGGACACGTTGTGAAAAATTTGACCAATGTCACTAAATAATATGTGTAGAAATTGTTAAATGGGAACCCAATTTTCTGAGTAAACTGCCACCAAAAATACAATAAAATATTTTAAAAAGATGTTTAAGAGAATTTAACTATATTATGAACAAAAACTCTTAAATATTACCATCAAAAAGCTTTTTAAGATTTTTTACATTTGTAACTTCTTTTACATAAACTTTTTGGTGTACAAAAGTCATCCTAGGGCACAGCAGCAAACCCACCTTCCCACTAGGTGTTGCCCCTTTGCGCCCTGAAGGGTTGGACTAACGTACACTCCTGCCAGCTGTGTATAGGAGGTAATTTTGTTAAAGTGCTATTCAAATGGCCAAGTACTATTATTACAAATGAGAAAACTGAGGGCCACCGAGATTCAGTGAGGCCATCAGCAAACTCAAGACTCCCAGCTGCCCCCCTTGGCCTGCCACTCCCCCTGGGACAGTGCCTCTGTGTCTGCCGTCCCAGTGTCTTCAGGGCCCACTGAGGCTTAGTTATAACAAGTAACAGTCGGCCTATAAAAGGGCTTTACACTGACTCATTGACACAACCACCCTGAGGTTATTATCACCCCCATTAGACATGTGGAAACTGAGGCACGTGGTACCTGTTATGGACTGAATTGTGTCCCCCCAAAATATGTGCTGGAATCCCAACCCTTATACGTGTGGAAGTGATCCCATTTGGGAATAGGATTTTCTTTGTTATGTTAATGAGACCATATCATTATAGGGTTGTCCTAAACCTAATCACTTCTGAGTTATAAAAAGAGCAGATTAGATACAGAATCGAGCATAAAGGGGGGGGGGAGTTAAATGCCATGTGTAGATCACCGAGGAACTGAGGAACCGGGGCTACAGAAGCAGAAAGAGACAAAGATCTTGCCCCAGAGCTGATAGCCTTCTTCCAGAGCCAGTGCCCTGAATTTGGATTCCTAGCCTCCGGAACTGTGAGAAATACATTTCTGTTCTTTAAAGCCACCCACTCGTGGTATTTCTGTTGCAGCAGTGCTAGGGAACTAAGCCAGTACCCCCGCCTCTTAGTGAGTAGGAGGTGGAGCTGGATCCAGCCTCGTGGTCCACCCAGAGCCTGTGGTCCTCACTGCATCTCATTAGCCACTCTTACCTCCTGAGCTCTGAGGAGCCTTTGTGGACTGGGGTTAAGGCCATTCTGTCCACACAGGAGGCACACTGGGCACCTGAAAGGCCCCTCTCCACGCCTGTCTCCGCCTGTCCCCAGTCGCCTGACTCTGGTGTGCTCTTCTCTCACGGACTCTGAGTGTGACTTGCTGTTGTCATCGAAGTTAACTAGGTCACACAGTGACCTCTGCAGTCTCTTGCCACAGGCATCCAAGGGGGGTGGCTGTTTGAGAGGGAGCAGGCCACTAGGCCAGGACTTGACACCCACACAGCCAGTCTACCAAGAGGGCCTGCGTGAGTCCAGAGCTGAGCTGGCACTGAGGGAGAGGCAAAGGTGAGTCAGAAGTCCATGGTACAAGTGTCTACTGTGCCACTGGTGGGGTGAGAGCTGGAGAGCAGGGAGGGGGAGGGCCAGTTGTGGCTGGGGTGGGCCAGGCCTTGGGTGAGATGACACTTGAGCCATTAAAAGGAGAACAGCACATGTGTAGGTCCAGTACCCCTGACCAAACATGTCCAGAGGGGACTCTCTGGTAAAATATTACAGCCCTTGGCAGAAAAGCTCTGTTCCTATCCCCGAGGACAACTCCATCTTTGAGGGATGGGGAAAGATGTTGAAGCATGATTCTTAGATGCATCTTTTAAAAGACATTTTCCTCACAAGGTGGCATTTTAAAGTGGTGAAGGCTAATGATTTCAAGCAGAGCCTGTCCTGCTTTAAGCAATCCTGAATGTTGTTGTTGTCCTGAAGTCTGCTGTGATTCCTGGAGACTGTGTGTGCAGAGGAGAACTGCTCCATAGAGTTTTCAAGGTTGTGACCTTCAGAAGCAGGTCACCAAGCCTATCTTCCAAGGCGCTTCTGGGTGGGGTCGAGCCACCAACCTTCTGGCTAGTAGTTGAGCGCTCAACTGTTTGTGCCACCCAGGGAGTCCATTAAAACCTGAATAGTAATTCTTTAATAGCACTCCCAGAAAAAGTACCCTCTTTATGCCAAGTTTTACATTTTAACTATTTTGTTTAATTTTAACAATTCGGAAACTTTAAAAATTGCTTTACCCATTTTCTAGCTTTCTTACAAAAAAAAAAAAAAAAGGGTACAGAACTTCCTGATGCTTTAGAGCCATCCCTACAGATGTCCCACGTTTTATGTGCTATGATAGGGAAGGATTCCAGAGACTGCTTGCCCCTTCACTAAATAGACCCGATCATTAGGCGGTTTGTATTCTTCTCTCTACTTCTAATTTGGCTCTGTTTTTTTTACTCATCCAAGCTCTCCCTTCTTCCTGTTCTCAATGACCTGTCTGCCCTGCCCTCCCTGTGGCGACTTCTAAATCTGCTGGTGGATGGGGGGCTAGAGCATCCAGCTTGTTCCAGCTGTGCCCGTTTATCCCTCCACCAATGGTGGGCGAGAGTGCGCGTCTTTGTTTGCCAATCTGGAGTGCAGATATACAGATACATGTATGTATAAATAATATGTATATCAGCGGGCTCAAACATATCAACAGGTGTGAGGACAGTGCAGGACAAGGCAGTGTTTCCTTCTGTTATACGTAAGGTTGTCATGAGTCAGAGCCAACTCGACAGCAACTAACAACAATGTATTATACATGTGTATATTCCTAATGCTGTTTTAATTTTCATTTCCTTGGTAAGCATATTTTAAAATGAGCACCCTTTGTGTATTCTCTTCTGTGAGTTGCTTGTTTGCCCAGTTTTCTATTCTGTATAAACTGTAAAGCCCTTTTGGAGGGCAATTTGTCAGTTTCTAGTAATGCTTTAGAAGTCCGTACTCTTTGACTCAGAACTCCACTTCGAGACACTTGTCTTGTAGAAATGCTTACACATGTGCACAAAGATATGTGTACTAGGATATTCACTGCAGCGGTTTAGATAGGAAAAAGAATAAATGCTCTAACTAGCCACCAGTAGTGGAATGCATCAGTAAAGTATGGTGCATTCATGTTATATGCTGCCAGTGCCTTCAACCAAAAACATGAAGTCCATCTCTGTGCACTGACAGGAAAAGTTCTCCATGCAAAACAAAGTTGCATAAACCATACATGTAAAAAATGTTGAACAGTCCCAAAGCAATCTACAAATACAATGCAATCCCAATCCAGATACCAACAGCATTCTTTAGCAAGATGGAAAAATTAATCATTAACTTTACATGAAAAGGAAAGAGGCCCCGGGTCAGTAACGCACTATTGAAGAAGAAGAATAAAGTAGGAGGACTCGCACTACCTGACCTCAGAACCTACTATACAGCTACGGTAGTCAAAACAGCCTAGTACTGGTACAACGACAGATAAACATTAACCAATGGAACAGAGTTGAGAACCCAGAGGTAAATCCATCTACCTATGGTCACCTGATCTTCGACAAAGGCCCAAAGTCCATCAAATGGGGAACAGTCTTTTTAACAAATGATGCTGGCAAAACTGGATGTCCATCTGCAAAAAAATGAGACAGGACCCATACTTCACACTATAAACAAAAACTAATTCAAAAGAGATCAAAGACCTGAATATGAAACCAAAAACTATAAAGATCATAGAAGAAAAAATAGGGTCAACACTATAGGCCCTAATACATGGCATAAACAGGGTACAAACCATAACTAACAATATGCAAATACCAGAAGATAAGCTAGGTAACTGGAATCTTCTAAAAATTTAACACTTAAGCTCATCAAAAGACTTCACCAAAAGAGTAACTGGAGATAGGGAAAAAAAATTGGCTATGATAAATCTGACAAAGTTCTAATCTCTAAAATCTATGGGAAAATCCAAAACCTCTACAACAAAAAGATAAATAATCCAATTAAAAAATGGGCTAAGGATATGAACAGACACTTCACTAAAGAAGGCATTCAGGCAACTAACAGGCACGAGGAAATGCTCACGATCACTAGCCATTAGAGAAATGCAAATCAAAACTACAATGAGGTACCGTTTTACCCAGACATTACTGGCATGAATCAAAATAAACGGAAAATAACAAATGTTGGAGAGGCTTCAGGGAGATTGGAACCCTCATGCACTGCTGGTGGGAATGCAAAATGGTAGAGCCATTTTGAAAAATGATAATGGTGTTCCTTAAAATGCTAGAAATAGAAATACCATACAATCCAGCAATCCCACTCCTAGGAATATATCCTAGAGAAATAAGAGCCATCACACAAATAGACATATGCACACCCCCGTTCACTGCAGCATTATTCACAGTAGCAAAAAGAAACAACCTAAGTGTCCATCAGCATGTGAATGGATAAATAAACTATGGTACATACACACAATGGAGTATTGTGCAACGATAAAAAACAACGATAAATCTATGAAGCATGTCACAACATGGATGAATCTGGAGGGCATTATACTGAGTGAAATAAGTCAAGCACAAAAGGACAAATATTGTATGAGACCACTATTACAAAAACTCATGAAAAAGTTTACACACAGAAAGAAACAATCTTTGAGGGTTACGAGAGAGGAGAAGGATGGAGACGGAAAAACACTAAATAGACAATAGATAAGTGGTAACTTTGGTGAAGGGTAAGACAGTACACAATACTGGGGAAGCCAGCACAACTGGACCTAGGCAAGGTCATGGAAGCTTCATAGACACATCCAAACTCCCTGAGGGACTGAATTACTGGGTTGAGAACTGAGGACCATGATCTCGGGGGACATCTAGCTCAATTGGCATAACATAGTTTTTAAAGAAAATGTTCTACATCCTACTTTGGTGAGTAGCATCTAAGGTCTTAAAAGCTTGTGAGCAGCCATACTCCACTGGACCCAGCCTATCTAGAGCAATGGAGAATGAAGAAAACCAAAGACACAAGGGAAAGATTAGTCCAAAGGACTAATGGACCACAACTACCACAGCCTCTACCAGACTGAGTACAGCACAACTAGATGGTGCCCAGCTACCACCACTGACTGCTCTGACAGGGATCACAATAGAGGGTCCTGGACAGAGCTGGAAAAAAAGGTAAAACAAAATTCTAACTCACAAAAAAAGACCAGACTTATTGGTCTGACAGAGATTGGAGAAACCCTGAGAGTATGGCCCCCGGACACCCTTTTAACTCAGTACTGAAGTCACTCCTGAAGTTCACCCTTCTGCCAAAGATTAGATAGGCCCACAAAACAAAATGAGAGAAATGGGCACACCAACCCAGGGGCAAGGACAAGAAGGCAGGAGGGGACAGGAAAGCTGTCAATGGAGAACCTAAGGTCGAGAAGGAGAGAGTGCTGACACGTCGTGGGGTTGGCAACCAATATCACAAAACAATATGTGTATTAAATGTTTAATGAGAAACTAATTCACTCTGTAAACCTTCATCTAAAGCACAATTTAAAAATTATATTTTAAAAAAATACTATTACATACACAATCCTGCAATAACAGTAACAACAAACAATAATTTGTGAGTAGATACACAGGTAGATACGTAAACTGAAGGTGTGGGATGGTGTATGGGACTACACCTACAAGCATATATAGGTTTGGCAGAGGATATTTCTACATATGTATTTGTAAGTGTTGCAAAATTATATCCATGTATATAGTAGAGCAAACAGGGCAAAGTTCTGAAAACTTCTTAGCCATAACCAAACACCTTGAGGGACTGGGTCACCGGGCTTGAGGGATTAGGACCATAGTCTCTGGGACAGCTAGGTTAATTGACATAACATAGTCCATGAAGACAATGTTCTACATCCTACTTTGGTGAATAACACCTGGGGTGTTAAAAGTGGCCGTTTATGATACAACTACTGGTCTCTTCCCATCTAGAGCAAAGAAGAGTGAAGAAAATCAAAGACTCAAGGAAACAATTAGTCCAAAGGACTAATGGACCACACGAACCACAGCCTCCACTAACTGAGACCAGAAGAACTAGATGGTACCCGCCTACTACTACAGACCGCTCTGGTTGGGATCACAATAGAAGGTCCTGGACAGAGTAGGAGAAAAATGTAGAACAGATTTACTGGTCTATAGAGACTGATGGAACCCCCAAGACTATGGCCCGTAGACACTTTCAAACCTGGAACAGAGCCCACTCCTGGGGATCACCATTCAGCCAAACAATAGACAGGCCTGTAAATTGAACAGTAACACCAGTGAGGAACAGGCTCCTCAGAACAATCAGCTGTACGAGACCAAAAGGGCAGCATTTTCCCAAAGACAAAGTTCAGAAGGCAGGAAAGATGGGCAAATGGAAACAGGAAACCCAGGGAGGAAGGGGGTAGAGTGCTGTCACATTGAGTGGATTGCAACTAATGTCAAGAAACAATATGTGTATAAATGGTTGAATGGGAAACTAATTTGCTCAGTAAATTTTGACCCAAACCACAATAAAATGTTCAAAAAAAAAAAAAAAAAAAAGTTGCACAGGCAAATGTTTTCTTAGCTGTGTTTTTGCCACCGTCCAAATTAAAAATAAAACCACCACCACCACCACAAAAAAGTTGCATAAAAATCCACATAATCCTACTTGTTCAAAAGGAAACTGTATCTCTGCCAGGAGCACCGAATGTTAGCTGTGTTTCCCTCTGGGGAGATCAGTGGTATGGGAGTAGGGGGCTGGCAAAGGAAAGAAGAGAAACTTTCTCTCAAGGTTCACTGTATATTAATTTCTGTTGTTAGCTGCCATCAAGTTGGCCCCCTACTCCTGGGGACCCCATGCACAGTGGAAAAAAGTGCTGCCCGGTTCTGTGCCATTCCCACGACCAGTTGCAGATCAGACCATTGTGATGCGCAAGGTTTTCATTGGCTGATTTTTCAGAAGTAGATCACCAGGGCTTTCTTCCTAGTCTGTCATAGTCTGGAAGCTCCCCTGAAACCCGTTCAGCATCATGGCAACACACAGTGGCATCACTAGAGCGGTACAGGGCAGGGTGTGGACCAATCCACTGACACTGCCAGGGGGTGACACCAAAATGACCCCAGGGTCCATGGCGGCGGTGGGCAGGCCAGTGGGGAAGTGGAGGCATGGGGGAGTGACACCATGAGTTACGGCACTGAATGACACCAATCCTATTGATGCCACTGGCAACATGCAAGCCTCCACTGACAGACAGGTGTTGGCTGTGCATGAGGTGCCTTGGCTGGGACTTGAACCTGGGCCTCCCACAAGGAAGGTGAGAGTTCTATCACTGAACCACCACTGCCTGCATATATTTCTGTTAGTTTGAATCTTCTACAAGAATTATTTGTAAACTATTTATGTCCTAAAATTTTTATTTTAAGAGAAAATACTCTATCTAGAGTCTTGCCGCTTCCACCGTGGTCCAGGGACCAGCAGCATCAGCATCCCTGGGAGCTTGTTAGGAATACAGAGTCTCAGAAGACGCTGACCCAGGGCACTGGTTCTCAAGCCTGTCGGCACGTTAGAATCACCTGGGCCGTTTTATGAAAATACCAAGGTCCAGGTCCCACCCAGGGGCTCTGATTTAAGAGGTCTGGGTGGGCCTGGGCATCGGGAATTCTAATGTGCAGCCAGACTTGGGACCCTCTGCTCTAAAGCATCAGTAGATGTAGGGAGCACAGGCTGTGAGCAGATGTCAGGGACTCTCCCAGCAGGAAGGTGAGTGCCGGACATGCCATTCTGGCTGCTCTGGGGTCTGTTGGTTTCTCCGTGTTGTAGGGTAATTGGACTGCCAGATCAGGAAACCTACTTTAAGCTAAGAATTTCCATTCTGAAAAAATCTTCATGTCCACACAGGATCAACTATGGGTGACTAACTGCATTACCTACCACCTGTCTGTCAGTCTGTCCTACTGGGATGGTTTGTGTGTTGCTGTGATGCTGGAGTATGCCACCGGTATTTCAAACTACAACAGGGTCACCCATGGTGGGCAGGTTTCAGCAGAGCTTTCAGACTGAGACAGACTAGGAAGAAAGACTTGGCCAAAAAGAAAGACTTCTTCCAAAAGTTAGCCAATGAAAGCCTTATGGATCACAAAAGAACACTGTCTGATTCGCTTGCTTTGGACATGTCATCAGGAGGGATCAGTCACTGGAGGAGGACATTATGTTTGGTGAAGTAGAGGGCCAACGAGGGTGAGGGAGACCCTCGGTGAGATGGAGCGGCACAAGAGCTGCAATGATGGACTTGAACGTGCCTGTGGTAGTGAGGACGACACGGGACCAGCAACGTTTCATTCTGTTTACATAATGTCACCATGAGTCAGAGTGACCTCAGTGACAGCTATCTATCTATCTGTATTTTTTTTAAAAAAAAGAAAACGATACCTCACCTAAGTAGTTTACACAGCTCCTTTCAGTAGCAATCCCCCCAGGACATTATTTTTCAATGTCAGGTCACACCCACACCCACCACTTCAACAGCACATCCACTGCAAATATCGATGCAAATACCTGTGTTCAAACTGGCCGGCTAGGGCTCCAATTTTGGGGTGTATTTTACATTTTTGAGTGCTTAACCACTGCACCACCAAGGCTAGTTTAAATTTTCCCTAATCCCAGAAGGTGAGAGTCTCATTATCTGAAGAAAGTGTCGTGAACACTTCAAACAAAACTCAGTCCTAGCACGCCCACTCCTGCGCACACATGCTCACCACATTCTTTCGGAAGCTCTGAGAGTGTCAACTCCAGGAAGGTTTTGTCTCACAGATATAAATGTTTCTCTTTCATACCTGAGGCCTTTAAGAGCAGGGTGTAATTTTGAAAATCCTAGTCTACGAGATTCCACAAACGTGGTGACCACCGTTTACGTGGCACTTCCTCGGTGCCAGGACCAGTCTCAGGTGCGGTGGTTCAGTGCACAGGCTATGGGGGAGACACAGTCAAGAAAAAGGACTGCGAGAAGCAGGGGAGGACACTGAGAAAGTGACACCTGACGTCCGTGGAGCAGGCGTGTGGGAGTGAAGGAGTCCATCGGGAGTGGTGACAAACCAGGGATGGCCACAGACGACAGGTGACAAACCACGTTTTCATCCATCTATCCAGTCATCCAGAGGTCCCTGGGTGGGTTCACCATCATCTGCTAACCTAAAGGTTGGTGGTTTGAACCCACCCAGTAGCCACCACAGAAGAAAGGCCTGGTGATCTGCTTCCATAAAGAGTACAACCAAGAAAACTCTATGGAGCAATTCTCCTCTGTAACACATGGGGTCACCAGGAGTCAGAATTGACTCGATAGCAGCAGGTTTGGTTTTTTGGTTTTATCCACCCATCCATCCCTTCTTTCATTTATTCAGCAAGTATTTATTTAGTGAACAGACAGAATAGCCTGGGCCCCATCAGTGTGGGATACAGATGTGAAGGAGCTTCAGCTCAGCATTGCAGGTGCTAAAACGGGAAATTCTAGGTCGTGGGTGTGGGGAGAAGGGACTCTGAAGCCAGACTTGGAGGGGAGGGAGGCATCAAGGAGAGCTTCTTGGAGGAAGTGACACCAGGCCAGGTCCTGATAGCCGAGCAGGTGTTACTCTCCTGAGGGAGCCCAAGAGATGGGGCGGCCCTAGGTTCCAAGAGGAAGTGCAGTCCCTGCAAAGATGAAGAGCAGCCTTAGAGACCAGTCGGAGCTCAAGGGGTAAGATCACACCAGGCAGAGCAACTGGCGTACGCAAAGGGGCAGCACCGTGAGAAGGTAGTTTGGGGAAAGTACAGTTATGGATTGAATCGTGTCCCCCCAAAATGTAAGTTTAATTCCTGGCCTTTGTATCCGGGGATGTGATCCTGTTTGGAAATACGGTTTTTCTTTTGTTACATTAACAAGCTCATACCAGTGTTAGGTGGATCCTAAACCTAACCACTCCTGAGTTTTAAAAAGACCAGAATGGACACAGAGACCCACACCAGGGGAAGACAGATACCAAGGATCATCAAGGGACCCCAGAAGCTAAGAGAGGCTCACAGAAGGAATCCACACCGCTGAGTCCCTGATTTGGACTTTCAGCCCTCTCAACTGTGAGAAAATAAGTTCCTGTTCTTTAAAGCCACCCACCTGTGGTATTTGTTACAGCAGCACTAAGAAACGAAGACAAGGGGACCTCCACATAGCCCAAAATAGGGTGCCTAGGTGCATGGGGTGGGTGAGGGGCTTGAGAGGGGGCGCCCATCTGGAAGTGCCAGAAAGCTGACTCGGAGTCTGAAGGCTGGTTGGGGGTGCTGGATGAGGGAGAGAGCTTAGGGAAATGGATTGCACCAGGAGGTTAAGCAATGTCCCGACTCACTTTGAGGGCCCAGGAGTCCCAAACCAGATCTCCAATCAGGAGTACCGTTGCACACGCACCCCCACCCCCACCCCCAGAGGAGATGGAGATGGGCAAGTTCCAAGCAAGCACTGTCCTGGGTGTCTCCCCTCTGGACAGTCCCTGCGCAAATACCACGTCTCTCCCACCACTCGCAAATATTTACATCCTGTTTATGCCAGCGCCTCCTGGGGCCTCAGTTTTCATGAATAAAATATGAGATTCTAGGCCCAACCAAGAAGGCAAGAAACCCCCGTCAGCTGGTAGGGACCAGAAGCAGTTTAGTGTTTCGGTTGCTGTTGCCTCCCGCGTGGCATTTGGAAGAAATGAGAACTGGCAGGTCAAGGTGACTCCGGCGGTGGATTTTTTGTGTTCACTCTCTCAGTTCTCCAGGAACAAAACTACATGTGGTGCACACTACCTGAGCGTTAGTCATGGGGCTATGATTCCTGAGAACCTCAAAGACTTTTGCTGGTTTATCCTTCCAAAATGTTGTTATAATAAAGTCAGAGCATTTCATAGCCAGAGGGGATGTTTAGAGTTGATCTAGCCCAATACCCTCCTTTTAAAGCTGAGGGAACTAAGGCTCAGAGGGCAAGGGGCCTCCCCAGTGCCTCCCAGGGAATCAGCGATGAGGTTCCTTGTCGCGCCGACCCTGAGTTCTTTCCGCCGCACACATTTTTAAATACTATAAATTTGTTTTAATTAATAGACTTTATTTTCTTCTGGAATAGGCAAATGGATAGACAAGTTTATTAGTGGTTACCAAGGGCAGGGGAGGGGGGATGGGAAATTATTCCTTAAAGTTTCTGTTTAGGGTGATGAAAAACTTTTGGAAATGAATACCGTTGATGTTTTCACGTATGAGTATACTAATGTCACTGAATTGTACACTTAAAAGTGGTTTAAATGGCAAATTTTTTGTTATATGTATTTTCTGCAATAAAATTTAGAAAAACCTAATAGACTTTATTTTTAGAACAGTTTTAGATTTACAGAAAAATCGAGCAGATAGTAGAGTTCCCACATACCCACTCCACCCCACAGTTTTCCCTATTATTACATTTGTTACAATTTATGAGCCAGTATTGATACATGATTATTAACTAATACATTATTAGGGTTCACTCTGTGTTGTATAGCTCTGTGGGTTTTGACAAATGCATCATGTCATGGATTTACCACCCTAAAAAGCCCTAGTGTTCCACCTATTCATCCTTCCCCACCCAATCCTGGCAACACTGATACTTTATGACCTCTATAGTTTTGCCTTTCCCAGAAGGTTGTGTAGTTGGATTGACCATTAACCTGGCTTCCTTCACTTAGCAATATGATTACATATTTTCGTAAAGTGCCCATAGGAACATGTTGTTGTTCTTAGTTGCTGTCAAGTCGATTCCGACTCATGGCAACCCCATGTATGCAGAGTACAACTGTGTTCCTTAGGGTTTTCAAGGCTGTGACCTTTCAAAAGAGGATTGGACTGACCTGTCTTTTGAGGTGCCTCTGAGTGGGTTCAAAGCCCACCAACCTGTCAGCAGTTGAGCCCTTAGCCATCTGTGGCACCCAGGGACTCCCATAGGAAAGTACTCACCTGTCATGGAGCTCTCATGTGTTGGTTGAATATTTCGCATTCTTTGTCCAGGAGGTGCCCTTTCCAAAGATGTGGAAATCACTGGAAAAACGACCCAAATCCTCCTTAACTGTAGTGGGAGAAGGATTCAGGCTGGTGTCTGCACTTGCTCCTTTCCAGACTCAGGGTTTTTGTTTTTGTTTTCTCCCTTGCCTTTCTTTCTTTCTTTTTCCCTGTACAAAAATTTATACATACATTGTTATGTGACTGTAACTGCTCTCCCGATACTGTGACAACACACTCCTCCTTTCCACCCCTGATTCCCCACGTCCATTCAACCAGCTCCTAACCCTCTCTGCCTTCCCATCTCACCTCTGGACAGAAGCTGCCCGTTTAGTCTCTTGTATCTACTTGAGCTAAGAGGCACACTCCTCACAAATATCACTTTATGTCCCACAGTCCAGTCCAATCCCTGTCTGAAGAGTTGGCCTCGGAAATTGTTTTAGTTCTGGGCTAATAGAGAATCCAGGGGCCATGCTTTCTGGGGTTCCTCCAGTCTCAGTCCGACCATTAAGTCTGGTCTTCTTACTAGAATTTGAGTTCTGCACCCCACCTTTCTCCTGCTCCATCAGGGACTCTCTGTTGTGTTCCCTGTCAGGGGCTGTCATTGGTGGTAGCCGGGGACCATCTAGTTCTTCTTTCTGGTCTCAGGCTGATGAAGTCTCTAGTTTATGTGGCCCTTTCTGTCTCTTGGGCTAATACTTTGTGTCTTTGATGTTCTTCATTCTCGTTTACTCCAGGTGGTTGGGACTTAATTTTAATTTTGATCCCAATAAAAAGTGTTTGAATTTCCTTCATTTTCAAAATGGCATAATGGAGTCGTAACCTGAAGAAATGTGGTTCTCTGGGAAGGAAAGCTCTGGTTTAGAACTGCTGACAGAAAACAAAACAGGAAATGAAGCATTCCCAGCTCAGATGGGCCATCTGGGAATCTGCGAGAATCAGTCCTGCCGTGGCCAGGCTGTGTGTGCTTTACCCTGGGCCCAAAGGAGACAGGAGAGGGCCTCAGGACTGCAAACAGCCCCGGGCAGGATCTGCCCTCCCACGGGGTGGGGGCGGGGGGCTTGGGGAGTGGACACATCTGCGCTGAAGCAAGGGTCATGGGAGGGAAGCAAGAAAGTCAGGAGCACAGGCCCTTGTGCTAACAACGAGGCAGTGTGGTTGAGGGGGATATCAGGGTTGGGGAACGTTTGCTTCCACAGGAAGGACAGACGCCATACCCTGCTCAGCCTCGGGAGGCCCTTGGAATGTGCTGAAGTCATTCTCTCTCAGGGAGCACTGCCTGGTGTCTCCCAGCCACAATGCCTCTGGTGCACATCCCTGGCAATCTCTGCTCTGTGCGGATGATAATTACTGCCAGCTACAGCATACTTCCACCACCCATTAGTGGTGGCTTGTGTGTTGCTATGATGCTGGAAGCTATGCCACGGGTGTTTCACATACCAGGAGGATCACCCATGGTGGACAGGTTTCAGTGGAACTTCCAGACTGAGACAAACTAAGAAGAAAGGCCTGGCCATCTACTTACAAAAATTATTGTTAATGGATGCTGTCAAAAACCAGACAGCTCACGGGATTGGCTTACTAGGTTTGAGGGCTTAGGACCGTAATCTCGTGGGCAACTCGGTCAATTGGCACAACATAGTTCATTAAGACAATGTTCTACATCCTAGTTTGGTGAGTAGCATCTGGGGTCTTCAAAGCTTGCAAGTGGCCATCTAAGATAAAACTATGGTCTCTACTCAACTGGAGGGAAAGAGAAAGAAGGAAATCAAAGACTCAAAGAAGAAACTACTCCACAGAACTAATAGTCTACAGAAACAATGGCCTCACCTAACTTGAGACCAGAAGAGCTGGATGGTTCCCGATTACCACTACCGACTGTTCCGACCAGGGACTCACTAAATGGTCCTGGATAGAATCGGAGGAAAATGTAGAACAAAACTCAAATTCCTAAAAAAAACAAAAACAAAAAAAAGTCCAGACTTAATGAACTGGTAGAAACTGGATGAACACCCGAGATTATCACTGTGGGATACCCTTTAAACTTGGAACTCAAACCACTCCCAGAGATCACCTTTCAGCCAAAAGACAGATCAGCCCGTAAAATAAATATCACCAGTGAGTACTGTGCCCCTTTAACTAACCATCTAAATGAAACCAAAAGGTAAACATTTTCCCTAGACCAAACATGAGAAGGTAAGAGGGGGCAGGGAAGCTAGATTAAGGGAAACAGAACAACCAGAATGGAAATAATGAGAATGCTGATATATTGTGAAAAATGTAACCAATGTCACTGAACAACATGTATAGAAGTTGTTAAATGAGAAACTAATTTTCTGTGTAAACTTTCACCAAAAGCACAATAAAATACTAAAAAAAAAAAAAAAAAAGGTGCTGTCCAGTAAATTTTCAACTCATAGAGACCCTATAGGACAGAGTAGGACTGCCCCATAAGGTTTCCAAGGAGCGGCTGGTGAATTCACGCTGCCGACCTTTTTGGTTAGCAGCGGAGCTGAGCTCTTAAGCGCTACGCCGCCAGGGCTCCCCCGTAAGTTGAAAGGCGCTCAGAATACACAGTGGCTGCAACAAGCACACCACCGATCGTGAAAATGGCAGCTAACAACAACAGTGTACTTGCAACGTGCCAGGCAATGTGTGAAGAGCCCTGTAGAAAAGCTCTAGCTCATTTTGTTCCCCCAATAGCCCTATGAGGTAGCACTATCTTATCTCTGTTTTATAGAAAGGGAAATTGAGGTACAGAGCAGTGAAGGTTTTTGTCCAAGGTCGCACACATAGCAAGTGGCAGGACTGGGATCCTAAGGGAAGCTGATGGGTCCCAGGGGCTGCACCCCCCACCTCTATCCTCTGTCTTTGAGAAGACACTGAGGCCTTCTGTGTGCCTGCTTTCCCAGGAAGCACCCCGGTGTTTCCTCACCTCCTACCCAAGACAAAAAGGGCGGAAACAGAGAGGCAGCGTCCAGTGTCTGTGTCCTTGGTCTGGTTGGACAGTGGGAAGGAGCAGGAAGCGGGAGGGGGCTTCCTGGGAGAACTGGATTCAGGGAGCCTAGGTTCTGTGGCCTGGAAGTGCCCAGAGGGCAGTGTCCTCTCCACTCCACCCCACCCACAGCAGTGCGAGCCCCATCCGCAGAGAGGCTGAGCCAATACCACTGAGCTGGAAGACAAATGGCCAAATCCAAATTTTAACAGACAGCTGGAATCTGGCTCTGGGTCTGTGGCAGGGACTCCCCCTCCCTTCAGGGGGTGCTACTGCTGGCAGGGCCAAGGGGCTGAGCGGAGACCAGGCTCACAGGGCACACCGTGCTGATGGCCTGGCAGGGCCCTGGGGGCAGGAGGTCGGGCAGCCCGCAGGGACCGGTCCCTGGATACAGGTCTCAAGCTGAGCTGGCCACTGCCCCCGCCCCCCTGGAAGGCCAGGACCAATTTCACAGCCCCCTGCAGCCACCACGTGCAGCCATTCAGGCCCGAGAAGCCACTTAAGGCTAGGGGCTACAGTTACCACCCCTCTGCTGCCAGGCAGCCCCTCGTCTTCGGGAGGCCTGACGTGGATTTCTGCCGTCTTAAGATCACCAGAGGACTGCCCTTCGTTCCCTAGCTGGTAAAATGTGGAAGTTGGATTGAAATATTCCAGGGCCCTATAGCATTCCAAAATGCTGTGATTTTGTGACATTTACGCATTCATTATACATTTGTTATTTAAAGCAAGTGTGTCTCACTCTCCACCACTCGTCTGTCAGCTTGTTTTGCTGTGGTGGCTTGTGCGTTGCTATGGTGTTGGATGCTATGCCACCAGTATTTCAAATACCAGCAAGGCACCCATGGTGGACAGGCTTCATTGGAGCTTCTAGACTAAGACAGACTAGGCCTGATGATATACTTCCAAAAATTAGCCAATGAAAACTTACAGATCAGAACATTGTCCAGTGTAGTGCTGGAAGCTGAGCCCCCTAGGTTGGAAGGCACTCAGAATACACAGTGGCCAGAACATTGGATGCAAGCATCGTGAAGATGGCACAGGGCCGGGCAATGTTTTGTTCTGTTGACCATGGGGTCACCATGAGTCGGAACGGACTCAACAGCAGCTAACAATAACATGTCTCAACTTCTCCCGAAAACTTAGATTAATAATAAATCTGTATGTTAAATGTGTAACCAGAGCTTGTTATTTACTATTAGTCTGAAATTATTTTGCAAGGCAAAGATTCATTTAGTAAAGTGACTAAACTTAATTCACTTGTTTTGCAAGTTGCAAAACTGAGCTCTGCGGGAGACCACATGCCCAGCTTTCTGAGCTGGAGGCTGCAGTGAGCAAGAGCCATCTTGGATTCTACTTCCAGTTCCCCTTCCAGGCTCCCTGTAACCTCTGGGGCCCAGGCCCAGGTTCTTTTTGCCAGGGCCCTGGCTTGCTCCCCCACATGCAGCTCCTCAGTCAGCTCGTCTGGTCTTCAGGTGAACCCACAAGGTGGGAATCACTGTTTTCACTTTAGAGACGAGGACACGAGTCCCCCACCACTACTGGAACCCAGGTTTTCTGACCCCAGGCGCGTGTTCCTCACGAGGCCGTCATCCTCCATTTTCTTTCTCAGCCTGCATGAAAAGTCACGACCCCAGGTTGCCAGGGGCAGCTGCAGTGCTCAAGATCTGTGCCACATTCATTCATTCATCCATTCAATTCCTATTTATCGGCACCTCCTGGGGCCCGGATCACAGGGCTTCGAAGGGAGGACATAACTGTGACCAGGACAAACACAACCTTGTCCTCAGCATGCTCACAGCTGGTGGTGCAGCAGTGCTACCAGGGCGGATCAACCAATAACCAAAGTACTCAGGGGCTTACAGTGAGCATGGTGTGCACGGGCTTACGGTGAGCGAGGTACACCCGGGCTTACGGTGAGCGAGGTACGCCCGGGCTTACGGTGAGCGAGGTACACACAAGTTTTCAGTAAGCAAGGAACACATGGGTTTACTTGTGTTTACTTACTAAACTGCAGTGCATAATTTCACAAGGGTTTCACCACATCATGAAAAACAGGAGTAACTGTGTACTACAGATTAGTAAGTACCAGTCAGCCCGTGCGTACCTTGCTTATCGGGTCACTGTCCCTGTGCAGCTCTGGGCACTTCGGTTTGTGAGGTTGGCTGTGAAGAAAACGAGCGTGCAAGAGTGGCTGTGGGGCTGGGGCCGCATGTTACCATTCACTCCCTGGCAGGGCCGGAGCACCCTCGGCTGTCACAAGACCAGGCAACCTTATGTGGAAAGGAGCAGCAGTGGTGTGATGGGGAACTGAGGCAGGAGCAGTTCTGTGTCTTGCACAGGGCCCTATGGAGTCTGCAGAAGCAGCCTTCAGCTCTAGGTCTGGAGGAGGAGAAGAGCGAGCTCAGTGATGACGTTCACAGGAACCTCCCTCCTGCCAAAGATGGGCTGTGGGGGTGG
>NW_004444013.1:2178624-2180624 GCF_000243295.1 Trichechus manatus latirostris
GGGGTGGGGTAAGGTTCATTTTGGCCCCTCCTCCTAGAGCCCTGGTGGCGTGGTGGTTAAGAGCTTGGCTGCTAACAAAAGGTTGGCTGTTCAAATCCCACCAGCCACTCCCTGGAAACCATATGGGGCCGTTCTACTCTATCCTATAGGGTCACTATGAGTCGGAATCACCTCGACAGCAACGGGTTGGGTTTTTCCCTGTCTTCCTTGCTGTTTTTTATGAGCTGACCACTCTAGACTAGCATCATTGCCTCTGTCTCACCTTGCCCCACCATGAAAAAATGGGTGTGAAAAAACTTGGTAAATAAACAGCCCCACCGCCCTAAGCCACCTTACACATGGACCCTCTTCTCAGCCCCAGGATTGATGTGGCCCCAGGCACCCTGGCCATGCCACCATCCAAGCTCTTGCTGCTTTAGCCTGTGTCTCTTTGTCTATGCATCTGGGAGGTAGAGCCTGTCATTCCCATTTTGCAGACAGGGAAACTGAGGCTTCGGGTCACACAGCCCTGTCTGCTGCTCCCCAAGCTTGTGCTTCTTCCTTCCACTACATGTTGTTGGTGTTAGCTGCAATCAAGTCAGCATGGCGACCCAAGCACAACAGGATCGGACTGATTTCGGAAGTAGATTGCCAGGTCTTTCTTCCTAGTCCGTCTTAGTCTGGAAGTTCTACTGAAACCTGTTCAGCATCGTAGCAACATGCACACCTCCACTGAGAAAGGGTGGTGGCTGTGCTTGAATTCTCTTTCATGGAGGGCAAGAATTCTACCACAGAACCACCAATGTCCAAACTCAATGGAGACCCCTGGAAATGAGCCTCTCTGTGGCCGAGGGGCCAGCCTTCTCTCCTGAGTGATGCAGGAAGCTGTGTCTGTGGAGCGTGAGATTCGAGCACAACCCACCTCCAGGAGCACGTGGATAATGTGGATTTTCATAGCCAAGCAGCAAAAGCTTGGAAAAACAAGTATGTCATTGTCCCCGGCCTTGCCAGGCAGGGCTAATTACTGCCTGGCTGCTGAGAGCTTTCTTCCGCATGCAGCTTTGATGTCTGCAGTGGGTCCGCCCCTTGGCCCAGGAGAAGCCTCATCTCAGCATCTGGGAGGAGATAGGAGCCCAGAATTTGCGTTCTTGTCCTTGAGGACTTGCTTTTGCTCAGCCCACACCCTGCCAGGCATTGAGGCCCTGGCTGAGCACCTATGTTTGTCGTCTCTGTCCACATGGCCACTGCCCTAGTGCAGGCTGAACCCTGACCCAGCCCCTCCTCCCTGAACTCCCTTCCTCCATCCCACTGTCCCCACAGTGACCCTGAGGGCCTAGGGAGCCAGGCTTCAGGTCTAACATGCAAGGGTAGCCATGTTCCTTCCCTGTGTAGAACCCTTCAGCGCTCCCCACTGCCCACAGAAAAAAGCCCAACCCCACAGCCCAACCACGAGACCCTCCCTGACATCCCTCCACCCTCATCTCAGCCTAGCTCCCTGAGCTCTTTATGGTCCCTGCCCCATGACCCCTGGACGGTCCCCTCTGCCTGCCACACACTTATCCTTCAAGAAGCAGAAAGCTTCCTTTCAGCCCCACACACTGAGAATTAGTCCTGGCCTATAGCGCCTGTCTGTACGTCTAGCAGAGCTCTCCTCACTTAACAGGAGCTCTTATCTTTATACTGAGCTATCTGTGCATGTGTCTTTTCAAAACAATTTTGTAGCCACACAATGGGCAGAAAGGAGCTAAAGGTTTTAAAAGTAGTAGAAAGGGGCTTTGTTGCTGGGACAACAGCAGTTTGAATATGTGCTCTATCTTTTATGTATTACAGACACATGGACGCATCGTTTATTTTATTTTATTGCTGTAATAAAATGAAGTTTACGTTTCAAGTTAGTCTCCCATACAGAATTTTTTTTTTTTTTACATACATTGTTATGAGACCCCAACCGCTCACCCCATTCTGCGACAGCACACTCCTCCCCTCCGCCCCTGATTCCCCATGAACATTCAACCACCTCC
>NW_004444013.1:2181190-2194880 GCF_000243295.1 Trichechus manatus latirostris
AACCCTCACCCTCCCTCCCCACCCCCATAACCATCAAAGAATGTTTTCTTCTGTGTTTAAACCTTTTCTTGAGTTCTTATAATAGTAGTCTTATACAGTATTTGTCCTTCTGTGACTGACTAAATTCACTCAGCATAACAAGTTCCAGCTTCCATCATGTTATATGATGTTTCACAGCTTCATTATCATTGCATAATATTTCATTGTGTGGATATACCATAGTTTGTTTATCCATTCATCCATTGATGGGCACTTAGGTTGCTTCCATCTTTTTGCTATTGTAAACAGTGCTGCAGTGAACATGGGTGTGCATGTATCTATTCGTGTGATGGCTCTTGTTTCTCTAGGATATATTCCAAGGAGTGGGATAGCTGGATCATATGGTACTTCTGTTTCTACCTTTTTAAGGAAGCACCAAATTGATTTCCAGAGTGGTTGTACCATTTTACATTCCCACCAACAGTGTGTAAGTGTTCCAGTCTCTCCACAACTTCTTCAGCGTTTGTTATTTTGTGTTTTTTGGATTAATGCTAGCCTTGTTGGGGTAAGATGATATCTCATTGTAGTTTTGATCTGCGTTCCTCTAATGGCTAATGATCGTGAGCATTTTTTCAGACACATCCTTTATTGAATGATGAAGCTGCAGGGTAAGCTGAAGACAAAGAAGGCTGCTGCTTTTAGAAGGGCTAGTAGCTTTCCTGACGGTGCTGAAAAGCACAGGCATTGGACAAATGACCTGTCAGTTTCTCCCCAAACATCCTGCCCACAGACACAGGGGGGTATAATGACATCCAGGGCTCAGGGGACCCCAGGGGACAGGGGGGATAGAAGAGTGTGTGAGCTCCCCAAGAAAAGCCAGACTGGGCAGTGCGACTGTATCAGGAAACTAAAGTGGTGAGGGTGCCAGAGGGGCCAGGACCAGGGAGTCACTTCCCTGGGGCCTCTAGGCCAGGGTCACCTCCCTTAGGACACTGGTTTGGCTGCCATCCTTGACTAAGTCCTGCCCCACCAGCAGCCAAGTGAAAAAGCAAGACTTTTCCAGAATGCAAAATTTTCTTAAAGGGCCGTCCTTTATTCCAAAATGACGTTCTTCTTCCCTTTTTCTGGGGCTGAAATGGCCTTTCTTTTAGGAAATGAAGCTGATAGCACATAGGTGTTTTTTCCAGTGGTTTTTCTTGGTAAAATTGCAAAACAGTAACTTTCTGTCAGTCTCTGCTTTTTGTCTTTGTTTGGTTTGGTTTGGTGGTGGTGGTGGTGGTGGGGTAATCTTACTGGTGTGACTTCTCAGAAGGACCTAAAAGATAGAGATGTTCCCAGAGGCCTGGACCCAGAGAGGAAATGCAGCTTTGAGAGCAGAAGCCGAGCGGGTCTGTAGGGACGAAGTCCAGCACGGAGCACAGCAGTGTCCCCAGGCACAGGGCTCACAGAAGCACAGAATAAACAAATTACCCCTGCATCTGAGTAACGCAAAGCACAGATGTGCAAATGTGGGGACATGGAGAGTGAGCAGAGGGGTGGACAAGGAGCAGCAGCTGTGAAGGGAGGCTGTGAGGTTGGAAGTTGAGAGACTGCAGAGGTCCCTGCAGCAGGCTCCTTCTGGAGACTTCCCCTGACAAGAGGAGGCCCAGCCCAGGAACCAAGGAGGAAGTAACTCCACGGTCGAGAGAAGGGCCCTGAGCACCACCGCCTCTTCCCAGATTTACCCCAGCAGGCCCACCGCAGCACACCAAGTCCTTAACTCTTTCGTGACCCGTGCGAATATGGTATCCCAACCCCTTTTTATACCTCTGGAGTTCTTTGGGAAGGAGGTAGCCTGATTTGAACACATTTAGCCTCAAGGTGGGAGCCTTTTGAAATCATGAAACTCAAGGACCCTGAGTGGGAGCCTCATTTTTGTGTAAACTGAGCATTGTCTTAGGTGATGCCTCCTGGATGTGTGAATTTTCTAAACTTTTGACAGATTTGCCTTTATTTCTGTGAGATAAGCCTCCTTACTATGATTCCCAGTTGCTATATTCTCATGACAATGTACTTAATGTGAGAATAAGCTATTCCCAGTCTTCATTCATAGTGGTCATTTTCTCCCTATAGCCATTCATTGTTTCCAGGTGTGACTGGCTCCCTGCTGTTCTGGCTTCTGAACAGTAAATCATGCCTTTGCAATAAGGAATAATGAATCGCAGTGGTACTTTTCATTCAAGAGACTCGAACTCCTATTAGTTATTCTTACCCTGCGTTCAGTCTTAGGGCCCAATCATCGTTTCTACACAGCAGGCAGAATGCACTGCTGTGAGCAGTTCTGCAGTATTCCAAGGCAGCTGTTTCTGCTTCTTAGCTGTTAGTACTGCTTTTGTTATAATGAGGAATACATAAAACCTGTTGCCATCAAGTCTGTTTCGACCCACAATGACCCTGTAGGACACAGTAGAACTGACCCATAGGATTTCCAAGGAGCGGCTGGTGGATTCAAACTGCTGACCTTTTGGTTAGCAGCTGTTGCCCGATTAGGGTCCATGCTCTGGAGCAGAAGAGCCAATGAAACGTACTCCAAGTCAGAAAGAGGGAGAAAGTTTATTAGGAGGTGACACCAAAGGGAGTCTGGCAGCAACGCAGGCTGTCTTTGTGGAGTCCCGAAAGGCAATTTTACATTAGAGCTTATATGATTTTTACAAGAGTTACAAGTGTCTTTTGGCACGTCACCCACAGACGGCCGGATGAGTTGCACACTACAAACTAACTACAGAGACTCCTAATCAGGCTAAAGAGATACATGCCAGACATCTCCTTATCAGGCTAAAGATTTACAGACCTGATATCTGGCCGCTAATCTCCATGTGGCGGTCACAGGTGGCAGGGACAGGGCAAAACAAATTCATTAACAAAGGTATGTGGAAAGGAGAAGGCAGGCAGAAAAAAAACCTTACAGGTTCATCATGGCGTTAGTTATGTCAAGCTCTCAGTTGTCCATTTTGAAAAGGAGAAAACATGTTGTGGGGTATTAGGGTCCCAGCAACTGAGCTCTTAACCACTGCACCACCAGGGCGCCAAAGAATACATAGTAGTGGTAATATTCCTGAGATTCAAATTCCTTTAGTTTTATTTATTTGGCCTGTAAGTACTGCTTTTGCATTAACGAAGAATGCATTATAGTGGTAATTTTCCAGAGATGAAAAATCCCTTGGCTTTATTTATTTTTTTGTTTTTAGATCCCATTATTTAATGAAACAGAGTGTACAGATCCATCAAGAGGTGTTGCCCTGATAAATTTCAAGTAGCAATTATTTACAAACATATAATTTTAAAACAACCCTTTAGAATTCATCTTCTATGTATACAAGATCTATCTGTATGTGTATGTCTCTGCCTATATATGTATTATGTATGAGGCATTGGTGGTATACAAGATCTATCTGTATGTGTATGTCTCTATATATGTATGTATTATGTATGAGGCATTGGTGGTTCATGGGTAGAATTCTCACCTTCCATGCAGGAGACCCAGGTTCGATTCACCTCATGCACAGCCACCACCTGTCTGTCAGTAGAGGCTTGCATGATGCTATGATGCTGAACAGGCTTCAGCAGAACTTCCAGACTAAGACAGACTAGAAAGAAAGGCCTGGAGATCTGCTTCTAAAAATCAGCCAGTGAAAGCCCTCTGGATCACAACGATCCAATCCACAACCAATCATGGGCATGGCACAGGACTGGGCAGCATTTTGTTTCATCCTGCAGAGGGTCACCGTGAGCCCGGGGCCAACTTGATGGCAGCAAACAACATGTATGTATGTATGTATTATCTGTCTATCTAGGGCATGACACTTTGGAGCCCTGGTGGCACAGTAGTTAAGTGTTCAGCTGGCAACCAAAATGTCGGCAGTTCAAATCCACCAGCCGCTCCCTGGAAACCCTATGGGGCAGTTCTACTCTGTCCTATAGGGTCGCTATGAGTCGGAATCAACTCAACAGCAAGGGGTTTGGGTTTTTTTGGTCTTTTTTTTTTTTTAATCGTACTTTACATGAAGGTTTACAGAACAAACTAGTTTCTCATTAAACAGTACACATATTGTTTTGTGACATTGGTTACCAACCCCATGACATGTCAACACTCTCCCCTTCGTGACCTTGGGTTCCCCATTACCAGCTTTCCTGTCCCCTTCTGCCTTCTTTTCTTGCCCCTGAACTGGTATGCCCCTTTAGTCTTGTTTTGTTTTATGGGCCTGTCTAATCTTTGGCCGAAGGGTGAACCTTAGGAGTGACTTCAGTACTGAGTTAAATCGGTGTCCAAGGGCCAATGGCTTTATTTATTTGGGCTGCAAGTACTGCTTTAGCAGTAAGAAGGAATGCATTGTACCGTGTTCCGAAAAAGTTCATGAAAAATAATAAAAAGGTGAAGGAGAAGGAGACTGGAATAAAATGTGTGTGCAGCCACTGCCAGTGCCCTCCGGTTTTAATACATACTAGTCCTTAGCTTGGAACCTGCCCCACAATCAGTCCTCAGAAATGTCAGCTTTTGTTCTCTCGGCTGCTCTAGGGTACGCAATGGGGGCACCTCCATGGGAAAAGCCCCCTGGACCTTGGAAAGCCCCAGCCCGAATGCCGGCCTGAATCACCCAGCTGAATGACAGAGAGCTTGTTCCACTGAGGGCTGTCAACCAGGAGGGAGGTGCCAGGAGCTTCTCACAGGCAGGTAGAGACAGGGAAGGAAAAGCTGGGCCCAGGCAAAGCCTGAGTGTTTGAAAATAAGGGGGGGGTGTCAGCTGCCATCTCCACGGTAACTTCCCTCCCAGCCACATGCTGCTTGTCACCCTTGGCAGCTAGGCAGAAAGGCCACAGCATATGTCCAAACAGTCATTGTCACAGAAATAGGCTTGCGTTTCTTTTGTTAGTTCTAAAAGTAACACATGCTTGCTGTGGGAAAATGTAGAAAAAAGAAGAGAAAAACTCATGGATTCCCCCCAACCAAAGGTACCACAATGTTACCGGGGCCTCAGGTCTCGCTCTGCGTGGCCACAGAGACACAAAACAGCTAAAACCGAAAGAAGACGGTTTATCTGGTTGACCAAACTAAGGAGCATGCCAGGACTCACGTTGCCAAGCTGGCTCCCCAAACAACAGCTGAAACAGCTTTTATTAGGAGCAAAAACTGAGGAACGGTCCTGGCGTAGAGAAGCAAGGCTGTTGACTGGTCTGGCCGGAAAAGGTGTTCCCGGGGCGATTCTGTCGTTTGCGCTTTCTCAGTCCAAAAGGGGAGTTCCGCAAGCCGGATCCTAGGCTCGGACCCCTCGCTTCTGAAATGTTTCTCTGATCTCGGGCTGCCGAAGTTCGGTTCCATCCAGGGGGAAAGAAGTTCCGGGGTCTCCCAAAGGGCAGGATTGATGGTTCTGTGCATCTCAGTCAGGCTAGATCTGGTTTTAGCCGGTTCCGTGAACCCAGCCTCTTGTCTTTCTCTTCTAGGTGCCAGAACTGCATGTGTGCCTGTATAAGGAGATAGCTAAAAGACAGTGAGTTAGCTTCTATTTTTCAAGGTGTGCGGGCCACCGGCTCGGCTGCTTTGTCTACAGCCTGCTCAAAATGGCTTCCCTGCAGCCGCCGGGGTCAACCAAACCAAACCAAACCAAACCCATTGCCATCGAGTTGATTCCCACTCATAGCGACCCTATAGGACAGATTAAAACTGCTCCATAGGGTTTCCAAGGAGCGGCTGGTGGATTTGAACTGCTGACCTTTCGGTTAGCAGGTGAGCTCTTAAGGCATCACAGTTATTCATTTTTTCCCTCTGCAGTTTACAAGGTTGAGATTGTACTGTGTCCACAATTCTATGATGTGCTTTTTTCATTTGGGAGTCCCTGGGTGGTACAAATGGTTAACATGCTTGGCTACTAATCGAAAGGTTGGAGGTTTGAATACAACCAGAGGCACCTGGTAAGAAAGGCCTGGCAATCTACTTCAGAAGTTTCAACAGTTGAAAACTGTAATCGTTAAGGTTGTATGTCAACTTGGCTGGGCCATGATTCTCAGTGGTTTGGCACTTACGATGTAGTTTAACAGTCATATAATAATGTGATCACCTCCATGACAAGATCTGATACAATGTGGTTACCTCTATGATGGGATCTGCTATGAGTAGGCAGTCAGTTGAAAGGGAGTTTCCTTGGGGCTGTGCCCTGCATTGAGTATAAATGGACTTTCTGGCAAGGCTCATGGGCTTTTGCTTTCTCTGGATCCTGCAGCTGACTCCTGTTTGTCTAACTTCCAGTTCTTGGAACTTGAGCTAGCAGCTTACCTACCGTTTTTTGCCTGCTGATCTTGGGATTCATCAGTCTTCGCAGCCTGTGAGCAAGAGCCCTGCTCTCTGACCTGCTGATCTTGGGTTCGCCAGCCCCTGTGGCTACATGAATCAGGAGACACCTCTATCCTTACCTACAGACTTGGGACGTCCAGCCTCTACAAACTTGTGAGCCATTTCCTTGATATAAACGTCTCTCTGTATTTATATGCTTTACTGCTTTTGTTTCGCTAGAGAACTCAGCCTAAGACAAAAACCCTATGGAGCACAGTTCTACTCTGACACACGCGGGGTCACCACGAGTCAGAGTTGACTCAACAACAACTGATTACTGGGTTTTTGTTTTTTTTTTTACATAACTATGTGTTTCCCCTTGTTATTACAAATTCCTTGTAAACAGCAATTCAGAGGCTGTAGAGTATTCCATCATGTGGATGTCCTGTTGGCCCTAAAAGCAGGGGTGTTGGTCCTAACAGAGAAGTAGCAGGCTCCGGGCAGCTCAGTTTTGGAGCCCCGGCTGCAGACCTCAAGAATTCTGTCCTGGCCCCCAATTTTTCCCAGTGAATCCTACCCAGGAAAACCCCATTTGTAGGGCTGCTGGTCACAGCCAGTGTCAGTAAGAAAATGCCAAGTCAGTACTTTCTCTGGAGGCAAAAGGCCTGGTAAAAGGCTGCTGGGATAGCCCCCTCCACCACCCCACCTCCCCAACGCAATGGCCACAACCAAGCTGCACTCTCTGCACCTGACAGGATTCGGTTTGGCTGCAGGAAGTGGGGAAAAAGAACCCCAAACTTCGACAAGATAAACAAAACTTGTTGCCTTCAAGTCGATTCTGACTCATGGCGACCCCATGTGACACAGTACAACTGAGCTCCATATGGTTTTCATCACTGTAATAGTTACTGAAGCAGATTGCCAGGCCTTTCTTCCACGGCGCTGCTGGTGAGTTCTAACCAGCAACCCTCAGGTTAGTTGTTGTTGTTGTTAGGGGCCATTTAGTCGGCTCTGACTCATAGCGACCCTGCGTACAGCAGAACAAAACACTGCCCAGTCTGGTGTTATCCTCATAATCATTGTTATGCTTGAGCCCTTTGTTGCAGCCACTCTGTCAATCCATCTCATTGAGGGTCTTCCTCTTTTCCACTGACCCTCTACTTTACCAAGCATGATGTCCTTCTCCAGGGAGTGGTCTCTGCTGATAACACATCCAAATATGTCTCGCCATCCTTGCTTCTATACAGCACTCTGGCTGTACTTCTTCCATGACAGATTTATTCGTTCTTTTGGCAGTTCTTGGTATATTCGATATTCTTTTCCAACATCATAATTCAAAGCAGTCAGTTCTTCTTCGGTCTTCCTTATTCATTGTCCAGCTTTTGCAGGCATATGAGGCAATTGAAAACACCATGGCTTGGGTCAGGTGCACTTTAGTCCTCAAGGTGACATCTTTGCTCTTTAATACTTTAAAGAGATATTTTGCAGCAGATTTGCCCAGTGCAATGCGTCCTTTGATTTCTTTTTTTAAATTGTACTTTAGATGAAGGTTTACAGAACAAACTAGCTTCTCATTAAATAGTTAACTACACATATTGTTTTATGACATTGGTTAACAACCCCACGACATGACAACACTCTCCCTTCTCGACCTGGGGTTCCCTATGTGTCCTTTGATTTCTTGACTGCCCTTTCCATGGACGTTGATTGTGGATCCAAGTAAAATGAAATCCTTGACAACTTCAATCTTTTCTCTGTTTATCGTGATGTTTATTGTCCAGTTGTGAGGATTTTTGTTTTCTTTATGGTGAGGTGTAATCCATATTGAAAGCTATAGTCTTTGATCTTTGTCAGTAAGTGCTTCAAGTCCTCTTCACTTTCAGCAATCAAGGTTGTGTCATCTGCATATCGCAGGTTGTTAATGAGTCTTCCTCTGATACTGATACCACGTTCTTCTTCATATAGTCCAGCTTCTCAGATTATTTGCTCAGCATACAGATTGAATAAGTATGGTAAAAGGATACAACCCTGACGCACACCTTTCCTGACTTTAACCACGCAGTATCCCCTTGTTCTGTTCAAATGACTGCCTCTTGGTCTATGAACAGGTTTCTCGTGAGCACAATTAAGTGTTTTGGAATTACCATTCTTTGCAATGTTATCCATAATTGGTTATAATCCACACAGTTGAATGCCTTTGCATAGCCAATAAAACACAGGTAAACATCTTTTTGGTATTCTCTGCTTTCAGCCAGGATCCATCTGACATCAGCAATGATATCCCTCGTCCCATGTCCTCTTTTGAATCCGGCTTGAATTTCTGGCAGTTCCCTGTCAGTGTACTGCTGCAACTGTTTTTGAATGATCTTCAGCAAAATTTTACTTGTGTGTGATAGTAATGATATTGTTTGATAATTTCTGCATTCTGTTGGATCATCTTTCTTTGGAATAGTCATAAATATGGATCTCTTCCAGTCGGTTGGCCAGGTAGCTGTATTCCAAATTTCTTGGCATGATGAGCGAGCACTTCCAATGCTGCGTCCGTTTGTTGAAATATCTCAGTTGGTATTCTGTCAGTTCCTGGAGACTTGTTTTTCACCAATGTCTTCAGTGCAGCTTGGACTTCTTCCTTCAGTACCATTGGTTCCTGATCATATGCTACCTCCTGAAATGATTGCACGTAGACCAATTCTTTTTGGTACAGTGACTGTGTGTATTCCTTCCATCTTCTTTTGATGCTTCCTGCATTGTTCAGTATTTTTCCCATAGAATCCTTCAGTATTGCAACTTGAGGCTTGATTTTTTTTTTCTTTAGTTCTTTCAGCTTGAGAAATGCCAAACGTGTTCTTCCCTTTTGGTTTTCTAACACCAGGTCTTTGCACACGTCATAATACTTTACTTTGTCTTCTTGAGCGGCCCTTTGAAATCTTCTGTTTAGCTCTTCTACTTCATCATTTCTTCTGTTTGCTTTAGCTACTTGACGTTCAAGAGCAAGTTTCAGAGTCTCTTCTGACATTCATTTTGGTCTTTTCTACCTTTCCTGTTTTTTTAATGACCTCTTGCTTTCTTCATGTGTGATGTTCTTGATGTCATTCCATAACTGATCTGGTCGTCGGTCATTAGTGTTCAGTGAGTCAAATCTATTCTTGAGATGGTCTCTAAGTTCAGGTGGAATATACTCAAAGTCGTATTTTGGCTCTCATGGACTCGTTCTAATTTTCTTCAGCTTCAACTTGAATTTGCATATGAGCAGTTGATGGTCTGTCCCGCAGATGGCCCCTGGCCTTGTCTGACTGATGATATCGAGCTTTTCCATTGTCTCTTTCTACAGATGTAGTCGATTTGATTCCTGCGTATTCCATCTGGCGAGGTCCACGTGTATAGTCGCCATTTATGTTGGTGAAAAAAGTATTTGCAATGAAGAAGTTGTTGGTCTAGCAAAATACTATCATGTAATCTCCAGAACTGTTTCTCTCACCAAGGCCATATTTTCCAACTACCGATCCTTCTTTGTTTCTGACTTTCACATTCCAATCACCAGTAATTATCAATGCATTCTGATTGTGTGTTTGATCAATTTCAGACTGCAGAAGTTGGTAAAAGTCTTCAGTTTCTTCAACTTTGGCCTTAGTGGTTGGTGGGTAAATTTGAATAATAGTTGTATTAACTGGTCTTCCTTGTAGTCATATGGATATTATCCTATCACTGACAGTGTTGTACTTCAGGATAGATCTTGAAATGTTCTTTTTGACGATGAATGCGATGCCTTTCTTCTTCAAGTTGTCATTCCTGGCATAGCGGACCATATGATTGACTGATTCAAAGTGGCCAGTACCAGTCCATTTCAGCTTACTAATGCCTAGGATATCGATGTTTATGCATTCCATTTCATTTTTGACGATTTCCAATTTGCCTAGATTCATACTTTGTACATTTCACATTCCTATTATTAATGGCCGTTTGCAGCTGTTGCTTCTCATTTTGAGTCGTGCCACCGCAGCAAATGAAGGTCTCAAAAGCTTGACTCCATCCACATTGTTAAGGTCAACTCTCCTTTGAGGAGGCAGCTCTTCCCCAGTCATCTTTTGAGTGCCTTCAAACTTGAGGGGCTCATCTTCTGACACTGTATCAGACAGTGTTCTGCTGCTATTCATAAGGTTTTTACTAATTTTCTTCAGAAGTAGACTGCCAGGTCCCTCTTCCTAGTCCCTGTTAGTCTGGAAGCTCAGCTGAAACCTGTCCACCGTGGGTAACCCTGCTGGTTGGTATTTGAAGTACTGGTGGCATAGCTTCCAGCATCACAGCAACATACAAGCCGCCCCAGTATGGCAAACTGACAGACGCGTGGGATTTGTTGTCGCGCACAAACCATTTGTGCCACTCATGGACCTTTAGAAGCTTATTTTCTCTCATGTAGAACAAGCCTGGCAGCAGGAAGGAGGAAGGGAAAACGACAAAAGGTGCTCCTCTCAGGTGAGCCACACCTTTGAAGAGGTTTTCTCCAAGCTCCAGCCAGACTTCCAGGTAAGGTGGGCTGGCCACCCAGTGGTGTCCAGGGCAGCTTGTACCCATCAGCTGTGCTCACTCTTGCTCTGAATACGCTGGGGTCTGCCAGTGAGGGAGGAGGGGCCTGAGCGCAGGAGTGGGTGGCTGAGCCCACTGGGGGTTCACAGGTGAACTTAAGGCATCCCATCAGGACCTGTGTGACACTAAGCCAGTCCCTGCCCTCTCTGGACCTCAGTTTCCCCATCTGTGCAAGGAGGGGGTGGGACTAGATGATGGTTTAATTTCTAACAAGGAAGCATTCTTATCCACCCCTAATGGGCTGATGTCCTGGGAACTTTACCATTTCCCTGGTTCCAGAAGCCTTGGTTGTCAAAGGAAGGGAGAGGTGCCCCAGGCCCAGGCACTATCTGATGGGGGTCAGGAACCCCCCACCCCATCTGGGCAGACCACACTCTGCTTCCTTCACCCTGTCTCTTCTGAGCTCTTGCTTCTGCTCTAGAACCTGGGTCCACAGACCAGGAGGGGCTTCAAGGGTCTGTGAACTGCCTGGACCTGTCTGCAAAATGCATGTGTGGGTGTGTGTCCGTGCATGCATGTGTGTGCATGTGTGTGTGTAAGCTGGTTGCCTGCTGTTGGGGACAGTCTCCATGGATGCCACATTCTCAGAGGGGTGTGCGCTCCCTAAAAGCTTAAGAGCCTCTGACCTGGGCTGGGCACCCTTCCTTTGTTTCCCCTGCATCTTCCCCACCCCCCACACAAGGTCCAGGACCACCCCCCCAGGGCCCCCAGCTCTAGCCTGGACCCCCATAGCCTTCCACCTGTCTCCCAGCGTCTCAGCCTGCCTGTCAGGCTGCCCAGACACAAGCTGCCAGCAGAACTTCCTGACTTGCTTTCCAATAGGGCCCGCTCTGCTTTCCGGGTCAGGACCCCCACAGCCCTGGCAGCCCTCCTGGGCTGCCTTCTCCACCTCTCCTTTCTCACCGGGGCCCAGTGCTGTGGCGGTCTCTGCTCTCATGCTTCAGTTGTGGGGGGGTGCGGCAGAGTCTTGGGAGGAGAGCAGCCTGGAAAAGGGCTGGCTGCTGCTCTTTGAGCACCCTCCTCAGTGATCTAGATATCACTCCCTCAGAAAATCCAGACTCCTCACAGAGCACTGAGGCCTTTTAGGACCTTGTTCTCTGAAAAGTTCACATTCCTTGAATGCCAACTGTGTACTAGCCAGTGTTTGGTGTGAGAACTTCATATAGATTAATTTATTCCACCTTGGGAATAACTCTAGGAGGTGGTCTATCTATTGTCAGCCCCACTTTACAGATGGGGAAACTGAGGCCCAGAAAGGATTGGTGACTTGCCCATCAGCTGGTTAGGTGATGGCTGGATTATCACTGCACTGTTCCTTGAGCTCCATCTTTTTTTTTTTTTTGTCATTAAGAAACTTTACATGTGGAGGTGTCTACATCTTCTTCTCTTTTTTTTTTCATTTTATTGTTGTGTTTTAAATGAAAGTTTACAATTCAAGTTAGTTTCTTACACAAAAGTTTATACATACATTGTTTTGTGACCCTACTTGCTCTCCCTATACCATGAGAGCACACTCCTCCTTTCCACCCCAGAGTTCCCGTGTCCATTCAACCAGGAGCTCCATCTCTTAATCCCTGATGGCCATCCCAGCCACATGGAATGATTTTTCCTGAACACAGCCCTCTCCACCTTGAATCCCCTTATTTCCGATTGGGCTGACACCTCCTCCAGAAGCCCGCTCTCCTCAAGGCTCACTCTGCACCCCCACACCGTTGGTCTCCAGGTCCGACAGCTGGGGACCTCCTCAGGGCCAGCCCAGCACCCAGCCTCCATCATTATGCCCTTACATGTTTGATGAACTGTACTGAAACACAATCCCCAATTCACAGCTGGGGAAACTGAGGTCAAGAGGTTAAATCATTTCTTACGGATACCAGGGCAGTTGAGGGGTAGTGGTGGCGGTTTAGCACTTTCACTCATGCAGTATCATTGAATGTCTGCCAGGCTCTGTCCCGGGTGCTTTAGGAGACATAAACAAAACTGGGTGTGGCTACTGCCCTCCCCGCAGCGTCCACAACCTCCCTCGGCACTCCAACATTGCCGTACTCCAGGGAAATCTAGGTAAATTGGAGCTGGCTTTTCAGGGGGAACTATGAGCTGTCACCCAGAGAAAGGAAGACGGGCACTGCTGGTAGAAGCAGCACCGGCAAAGGCACAGACGTTAGCTTATAAGTGGGGGAAAAGGAGAAAGGAAGCCACAAGAGGCCCACCCACAGTCTGAGGGCTCTTAGGTGCTGGGATGTTGGTTCCTTGGTTCCTGCGTTGCCACTCAGCGCCCCTGCCTCCCCTCCCGGGAGTGAGCCTGGACAGCTGTCTCGACTCCTATGATACCGTAAGGAGATAGATCCTGCCTAGGTGATGACTATGCAGAGTTTACTTGTATCCTGGGTACCATTTTCCCAACTACACGTTGGAGCAAATCACCACGAGACCAGGGCTCCCCACACCTCTGCCCTCAGAGAAGCTCAGTCAGACCTGTTGTTCTCACCTGGCTACCCCTCCCATCCCTTCCGTCCCAGCTCTTAACTCCTCGATGAAGCCTTCCCAGAAACTCCAATTGTCCTCCGCCGCTCCTCCTATCCCCAGCTTCCCGAGCTCCTGCCTCTCAATGGTCTGGGCCGTCCTTGTGGGCAGAGCATGGCTGAAGGATGCTTTTTCATCAAACACCATTTCAGCGCCAACTGTACAATCGCTGAGGTGGATGGTGGCGAAGCCCGAATGCCCCATAAATGACCGCGGCGGACGCGAGTCGGGCGGCGGGCGGCGGGCGGGGGCCGGGGTTCTGCCGCGTTATCCGCCCGCCCACCCCCTTTCCGCGCGGCG
>NW_004444013.1:2195083-2270527 GCF_000243295.1 Trichechus manatus latirostris
AGGGGCTGCAGCCGGGTGGCGGCGCGGCGCAGGGAGGGGCCGCAGTATCCTCGCCCCTGGTTCCCGGGCGGAACAGCGAGGAGGCCGGGCGCCAGGCCTCGCGCCGCCTCGCCTGAGGCCGGCGGAGCGAAGGTAGGAGCCGGCCGAGACCCGAGGGAGGGGGCTCGCCGGCAACAAAGGAGGGGCGAGGCGGGAGTGCGCAGCCCCGGCCTGGCTAGGGGCAGTGCCGGCCGGTGGCAGTGTCGCGCGTGAGGAGAGGCGGAAGGTCGGGTGCCCGGTGGCCGTGAGCGGCGCTGGCCGTGGATGCACCCCCAGTTCCCTGCCGCCTGCAGGCGAGGAGGAGCGCTGCTGGGGGCTGGGGGCCGCTACCTGGCCTGCAGGACCCCTTGATGGAGGCATCGCCAGCTCCGTCGGCGCCCCCACCCACAGACCGGTGTCCGGCCCATCTGCTGGGGCGCCGCCCGTTCTCCTCCCGAAGGCAGCGCAAGCGGCTGGGCGCGCCACGGGGCGCTCTGGGCTCGCGGCCGTGGGGCACAGGCTGGTGGGCGCGGTCACGCAGCCTCTCTGCAGACTGGAGGTCGTGAGAACCAGGAGCACCATCCACCGGCTGGGGTCGCCTGGCCATGCCCTTTGCAAAACTTGGTTGTAGTGCGTGGTGGGGAGGGGTGGGGCCGGGCGGGGCGCCTTCACGCACACGCCCCCACCCCCCAGGCTAGTGCTGATGGCTGGTGAGGCAGCAGATTTTCTGTCTTCTCACAGGGAGGGGCCGGCCGCTGAGGATGCTTCCTGGGCCTCCAGGGCCCACCCGTGTGGCCCTTCAGGCGGGGCCTGGGCCAGGCGGGTGCCCACTGGGCAGTTCCACGCAGGCCGCAGCCATACCTTGGGAAGGACGGACAAATAGGGATTCTGAGAGAGTGACAGAACTAGTAGTGTGTCCTTTAATCTCTAAGACCCTTGTGCTCCCATTTGGGTGAGAAATGGGAGTCCCGACAAAGGGATGGCCTTCACCCTTGTAAGACGTCCCCTTCCCCAAGAAGGCTAGTGGGTGTGGGGCTGGCCTAAGGCTGTGGGCAGAGGCGGAGGAGGGTGAGGGAGCACCACGTGGGTTGCCTCACGGGTGCGCACCCGGCTGGCCTTCCCCCCCCCCACTGGTTGTAAATGTAAACAACGAGCCTTTCATTCATCCCCCCAGTTGCTGTCACCTGGTCCTGGCCCTGCCTGGCAGGTCACAGGAGGGACGTGGAGCCCAGCCTGGCTTCGAAGTCAGGGGAGTGAAACGGTGGAGGAGGTGGGAGCACAGACGAGGGACCTCTGAGGACGGGGTAAATAGGAAGCTTTGCAGAGCCAGGGTGTCAAAGGTGGCTTCAGGCAGGGCAACAGCATGGGCAAAGGCTTGGAGTCGGGAAGAGAGGCGGGCTCCTGGGTAACCGGGCACGGGGTTTATATTAGAATCCTGCTGAGTGAAGGGATTGTCAGTTCCTCCTATTTTGCTAAGTGGAGCCACTCACACATCCGCTGTATACAGTAGGTGCCTACTGCTGGGAGCACAGGATGCATTGTCAGCTGCACTGCCTGGGCTGGAAGAGATGTTGGGGGGCAGACTCCAGGAGGAGGAGGGGGATGGAGAGGAGCTTCGAAGGCAGAAGAGCACCAAGGGGCACCTGCAGCCCCCACGCTCTCGGCACCCAGCAGGCTGGGAGGGTGGAGCCTGCGGTACTGCCTGCAGATCCCAAAGCCCCCAGATGAAGGATCTGCTTACAGGGGCCCCCATTCCTTTCTAGCATTTGCTGTCCATCGTGATGGTGAAGAGTACTAGTGCTAGCCCTGACAGCCTGGGTTCAAATTCCAGCTCTGCCGCTTACTAGCTGTGTGACCTCAGGCAAGTCACTACACCTCTCTGTCTGAAATTCCCCATCTATAAAATTAGGATATTAATGGTATCTCTGGGTAGTGCAAGTGGTTAATGGCTCAGCTGCTAACCAAAAGGTTGGAGGTTCAAGTCCACCTACAGGTGCCTCAGAAGAAGGGCCTGGCTGTCTACTTCTGAAGAGTCAGCCATTGAAAACCTTATGGAACATAGTTCTACTTTGATATGCGTGGGGTTGCTGTGAGTGGAATCGACTCAACAGCAAGTGGAAATAGTATCTACCTTTAGGGTTGATAGGGTTAAATGGGTGAATGTGTTGATGTGTGTGAACTGTGCCTGGCCCAGAGTGATTGCCTGTAAGCGTCATCGCTGCTGCACCACCGAGTGGCCCTCGTTCACACACCTCGGATGATAGGATGCTCATTCCCTCCCCAGGCTGTTTGTCCATCTTCAGCCAGCCCTGCCCCAGGCCCTGCTGTCCCCTGCCTCACTGTGACCTTTGCTGTGGGCTGCCCCTTCTGCCCTGGTCTGGCTTCCCTCGGCAGCAATGGGAAAGCCGCCATCCCCACAGCCCCAGCTGTCCCTGCTGCCCGCTATGGGGGCTGGCTTCATCCTGGCCTCCCTTCCCTGGCCCTGCCCCTCTAAAGGTTGACCCTGTTCTCCTGATGCCATCTGCTCTGCCCTGCTCCCATGCCCAGAGGTGGGGAGCTGCGTTCTTGACTCTCCCTGCTTCCCTGCCTGGTGATTTTTTGGGGAGAACTTTGGCCTTTATGCAGGTTTAAAAGAAAAAGAAGAAGAATAACATTGACTGAGTGCTTGCTCGGCCAGGAATTGTTCTGAGCACTTAAATGTATGTATCATGCCTGTTTTGATAACATTGCCTACATTTTACAGTAAGGAAATCGAGGTGCAAAGAGGTAGTTGTGTTGTTCTCTGCCTGTTTGTGCTGTGTGCCTGGGAGGTATGCCCCTTCTGCCACCCCAACCCACCCACCTAACCTACCAGGTTTATTTCCCTAAAGCTCACTTTCGGTCGTGTCCTCAGACACCTCCACCCCATTCACGCTGTCTGGTTTGGGGCCCGGCCCCCTGGGCTCTCCCCATCGCCCACACTGGTCATCCCCAGACACGCCTCCCTAACACCCATTCCCCATTTTACTGTGAGTAGTGGGCGGGGCAGAGGGGTAGCTGATCCCACATCTCTGGGATTACTTTGTTGCCGGGAACAGAACCTCCAGTTGGGCTAAGTGAAGGGAGTTCAGGGCAGGGAGCGGGGAACTTGTGCAGCAGACAGTTGCAGGCACCAGCCAGGACCTGGGGAGCCCGCAGGTAGCCTGTCGTCCAGTTTTCCTCTCTGGATTGCGGTTGGGTTTTCTCACCTCTTCCAGTGTCTGCCCCATTCCTGTCTCCCTGTAGGCTGGCTCTCTCTGGATTGTCAGTGTGGCCGCCCCCGATGGTGGCTTCAGCTTGAGTCCCCTTGCAGTGGGGCTGCCCTCAGTTTCGGGGTCCCAAGGCCCAATTTCCAGAGAGAGAGGAGGATGGTCCAGCCTGAGTGAGGGCCCCCACCCTGTCCCACCCGCTGGTGGGGGCAGACTGCGTGACCTCTAAGGCTGTGGAAGGGGAGGGCTCCTAAGAGGGCGTGAGTGGGAGGCAGTGCTGGGCGCAGCTGGTATGATTGGTCAGCTGCATTTAGGGTGCGTGGTGCGGTGCTGGGCTGATTGGGCATCGCTGTCCTTGGGAGTTCGCTATCTGAAGGGGGAGGCAGACCCATGGCCAGCGAGCAGCGATGTCCAGGCATGTAGCTCTTCACCCCTTCGTACCGTGATTTGTTGGGAGAACCTGAATGTGCTAACCTGGTCAGGGTGGGAGGGGGGGACAGATGGGATGGCAGTGGCTGCCCACCCGCTGGCCTCAGCCCTGATTTGGGGGCAGAGGAGGCTCTTTCCCTCCAGAGCTGTGCCGCCTACCTCCCCAGCCCGTCCCACCACCCCCATCACACTCCTCTCACTTGTGCTGCCAGAGTCTTTGAGACAGAAGCAGTAACACAGAACGCATGTTTCTAGAGGAAGCGCTTCAGAATGTTAATGAAATGTTGCCCTTCTGAGTAGAAAGCAGTGCTTCCCAGGGTGGTTTTTATTAACAAGACATAAATTTAGGGCCTTTCCACTAAGGGGTTTCCATCTCTTGCTCCATCCCTGGAAGGAGTGTCTTTGACTAATCAGCTCCTGATTCACTTCCCTTCTTTGCCCTTTGGTCTCTTTGCAATGAGAGGCTCAAGGAAGTGCCTGGTTTTCCAGCCTTCCCTACCTATGGAGGCCTTGCTCGGGGGTGTCCAGGGCTGGCCAGCTCCTGCTTGCAGCCCAGCTTGGCCCATTCAGGCCCCATGTCCTCCCTGGATCCCCCTCAACATGCAGTAGCGTTGAGGTTGGGGTTTGGGTGATGGCTGGTGGAAACCAGCTCCACGGTGTGTGGGTAACACTGTGAGCTGTAGATTTAGACCTGCCTTCAAGAACCTTTTAGTGAATTGGGAAGTCATTAGCCCCCTGCCTGAAAACGTAAATAATGGCAGCACTTGTAGAAACATCTCAAGGCTGGAGTAGAAGACATACCTCCCTGGTGACTAGGGTCATTGCCGTCAACTTTAAGGGCTGCTCAGGGGAGGAGGGCACTGGGTGGGTGGAGTGGTGGAGCAGGCTTCCTGGAGGAATAGGGCCTGGCCTATGTCCTTAAGGATGGGTGGGTTTGGGGCAGGTGGGGAGGGCGTTCCTGAGGGGTGCAGAGGGAGAGCAGTGCAGAAGTTTGGGCGGTCAGGGAGTAGAGCGTCCGGGGGGGCCCCACCATGGGAAGGTGGGCACCTGGTTTTCAGTCCCTGCGAGGGTCACCACCAGGGAGTGAGTGACGTTTGGTGTCTGAATTTTTTGCTACCTCGTGCCCTTCTGCTCAGGTTGTTTCTGACGTAGACTGCTCCCCATGTATGTCCATTTATCTGTTCATCATTCACTTGGCTTGCTTTGAGACTGGGGCTGTGCTGGCACAGGGAACCCAGAAGCCAGGAGAAAAGGCATCTGAAAGGGTTTTGTTTGTTCTTTATCGGATTGCAGAAAGGACTTGAGATTTACAGAGATAAACGCAGTATAGCAAGATTAAAAGTAAATGAGAAAATTGGGGCAAGAGGAAACCAAGGGTAGCAAAATCAGACGAAGCCAGAGAGGACTTTTGTACCTTTCATCAGTCAAAGACTCCGAGGTTTCTAGCAGGCAGATCCAGGGGGAATATGAGTGTGACGTGGCTTTGCATTATCACCTCACTTTGTCTAAGCCTGTGCTGTGTATGACATTGAAGTGTCAGGGAGGGGCCCAGCAGCAGGGTCTTGGCGGGACAGACAATGGTGCCTCGATCCTCCCCTAGGGTCGTTGCTGGTAGCTGCCTGCAGGGAACCAAGGGCTGGGCTCCATAGCTAGGCTCTTCTGCGAAGGGTTTAGCCATCTCCTTGATCAGAAACCAAGAGTCAGACCCCATGTGTTACAGAGTAGAACTGCTCCAGAGGGTTTTCTCGGCTGTAATCTTCATGGAAACAGATCACCAGGCCTTTCTTCTCTGGTGCACTGGGTAGATTGAACCGCCAACCTTTAGGTTAGTAGAAGAGCACAAACTGTTTGCGCCACTCAGGGATGTAGGTGGTCAGAGGTGGGTGAGCACCCAAGAAGACAGGAGTGAGACCCTGCCCCTGAGAAGCCCCTCTCGCGGCCCCCACACATGGGGAGGCTATGATACAGGGGGTGTAGAGAGCTATGGGTGCACCCCCTCAGCCAGGGCTGATGGGAAAGGTTCTGGGAGGTGGCGGTGCCTCAGATCTTGACCGAGTTCTGAGAGGGGGTTTGCTAAGGGGTAGAAGAGGGGCGAAGGCATTGCAGATGGAACAAGGAATGGGGTACCAGTGGGGAGTGTCTCCAGGAGCAAGCCAGCATTCAGGGAGGCTGGAACGCAGGGGCGGGAGGGTGGCCAAGAAACAGTGCAGAGGCTGGCAGGGCCACAGTCAGCTGGCCAAGGTGCTGAAGACTGCCTGGCACTGGGGGCGGTGCGGCGGCTACCTGAGCTCTTTTTTCTTTTAAGCTCTTTTTTCTTTTTTTTGCCATTTGCACCATGTTTACATGTACAATTCAGTGACAGTAGTCACGTTCACCATGTTGTGCAATCAGCACCACTACCTGTTTCCAATTTTTTTCATCCCCCGTGACAGATACTCAGTGCCTGTTAAACTATAGCCCCCCTCTTCCCCTCCCACCAACCCCTGGTATCTACCAGTCAGCTTTGGCCTCCTGACCTCTTGCCTAAATCTTTGTCCTTGGGCCCGCATCAGAGGGGAGTTAGTCTTGGTTTTGAGGAATGAAGGAAATGGTTAAGAGCACAGACTCTTTGACTAGAGGGCCTAAGTTCAAATCTGGCTCTGTTGTTGATTAGCAACTTGCCCACCCCATGCCTCAGTTTCCCCATTAGTGAAATGGAGCTAGTAATAGTATCTTCCTCTTAAGGTTGTTGTGAGAATCAAATCAGCTAATATTTCTAAGCCCAGTGAAAATAATATATATATTATAGAATATAGAGCACTTAGAATGGTCCCTGGTACCTGGTACACAGTAAACGTTACAGTGTGTGGCTTCTGTGATGGTTAAGATCGTGTGTCAGCTTGGCTGGGTCATCATTCTCAGTGTTTATATGTGATCACTCCCATGATTGAATACGCTATGAGTAGCCAGTCAGTTGAAAGGGAGTTTCCTTGGGGGTGTGGCCTACATCTGAATACAAGCAGACGTTCTGGCTTTTTGCTCACTCTGGATCCTGTGGCCGCCTCCTGTTTGTCTGACCTCCAGTTCTTGGGACTTCAGCTGTCAGCTTATCTGCCGATCCTGGGATTGGTTGATCTTCACAGCCTGTGAGCAGAGTCCTGCTTTCCAACCTGCGGTTCTTGGGTTCGCCAGCCCCTGCGGCTGTGTGAATCGGGAGAAGCCTCTATCCTAATCCATGGACTTGGGACATTCCAGCCTCTACAATCGCATGAACTGTTTCTTTGATATAAATCTCTCTCTGTGTATATTTGTACACTTTACTGGTTTTGCTTCACTAGAGAACCCAGCCTAAGACATTTGTTACTGACAGTGGTTCTAGAGAAGCAAAATTGTAAGGATGAGTTTTCTAAGTTGGTTCTCAAGTCTGGTTAGTCTTAAAGATGTTGATGACTCTGCTTCCAGCATTAAAGAGGGCACTGCTAATCCATAGCGTGAGGTGGCGATATAAATATGCAAAATATCACCACCAGTATATCAGGTATTGGTGAAAGGTGAGGCTTGGGGTGAACACACGTGAGATATCCTTCTACAGTTTTGTCAGAATGAGAACTGTAAGGAAGCTGGTTAGCTGGTCCTACTTTCACTAGACAAACTGGTGAAAGAAAGAGATGCACTCAGAGCTTCAGAGTCAAAGCTAAAGTGCTGTGTAAATGACCTCAAGGCTTCCACTTGTGCTTTGAAAGAAAGCCTTATTTCTTGTAGTAACAGAGCTGAAATTGCCGAAAATCAAACCCAGAGTCTTTTTGTAAGAGTGGCTGAATTACAACACAAGTTCAATTGCCAACCTCGAGAAGTGTCTGAAGTTAAAGTAAGAGCACTGACTGGGAAGAAATGGGATCCTGAAACTTGGGATGAGGATGTATGGGCAGATAATCAGGAAGCTTGGGACATGGAGCCCCTAAGTTCCGTTGAATCACTCCTGCCAGCAGAACCAGTCCCATCTGAAGACATTACTTCATGATTGTCTGCTAAGCCGCTCTGCCCAATAAAACCATTAGCTGCTCCACTCCCATCTAATGAGATTAGCCCTAGTCCAGCTGCCTCTAAAGAGCCCTTGCCTCAATGACTTCTTGTGAGTCATTGCCTCGGGCATCGCCTGAGGCAGATGGTTTACAAGACAGTGCTGAGTGTTCTCAAAACAATTCCACACTACCAATTCTGGCTTCTAGACCTATAAATAGACTTAAGTCCCAGCGAGCCCCAAAAGGTGAAGTACAAAGTGTGACCCAGGAGGAGGTATGCTACACTCCAGAAGAACTGTTTGACTTTTCTAATATGTACAAACAGAAACCTGGGGAATATGTGTGGGCAGGGCTATTAAGTGTATGGGATAATGATGCAAGGAACATAAAGATGGATCAATCTGAGTTTATTGATACGGGTCCACTAAGCACAGATTGTTCATTGTTTCAGCTTGAGAAGTTAGGAAAGGATCTAATAGTTTATTTGGTTGGGCTGCTGTAGCATGGATTACGAGATGGCCTACACTAATCAAGTTGAAGTACCAGACCTGCCTTGATGTACTGTAGAAGAAGGAGTCCAAAGGCTTAGGGAGATTGTATGCTAAAGTGGATTTATCAGGTTAGACCTACAGACCCACACATGGAGTGCCCAGAGGACACACCTTTTACCACAACTATGAGGAGCAAATTTGTGAAGAGACCTCCAGCATCCTTGAAAACTGCTGTGATTGCTATTTTATGTAAGTCAGATTTGACAGTGGGAACTGCCCTAACTAAATTAAGACACCTAACTACAATGGGGCTGATAGGACCCTGTGGTAGTAGGGGCCAAGTGGCTGCACTCAATCGACAAAGACAAGGTGGACGTGGTTACAATAATGAACAGCAGAGTCAAAGCAGTAGTCAGAATAGTCTGACTCATACAGACTTAGGGCATTGGCTACTTAGTCATGGTGTCCCTAGGAGTGAAATAGATAGGAAATCTACTAAATATTTACTTAATCTGTACAAACGGATGAATTCTAGCTCAGGTAAACAGCAGTCTAACTGGAATTGCCAGAACAGAGAGTCATGGTCCCTCAGTCAGTTCCCAAATTTGAGTGAGTTTGAAGACCCACAACCACTTGATTGAAGGGGAGGCCTGGTCCCCTTGAGAAATGACTCCAATACACTGCCAAAAATTTTTACTGTTAATCTTTCTCCCAGCCTTCCCCAAAGGGATCTACGGCCTTTTACAAGAGTGACTGTTCATGGGGGAAAAGGAAATAATCAGACTTTTCAGGGATTACTGGCTACTGGCTCTGAACTGACACTAATTCCAGGAGACCCAAAATGTCACTGTGGCCCACCAGTCAGAGTAGGGGCATATGGAGGTCAGGTTATTAATGGAGTCTTGGCTCATGTCCACCTCACAGTAGGTCCAGTGGATCCCCGAACCCATCCTGTAGTGATTTACCCAGTTCCAGAATGCATAATTGGAATAGATACACTCAGCAACTGGTAGAACCCCCACATTGGATCCCTGACAAATAGAGTAAAAGCGATTACGGTAGGAAAAGCCAAGTGGAAGCCATTAGAACTGCCCCTACCTAGGAAAATAGTAAACCAAAAGCAATACCACATTCCTGCAGGGATTGCAGAGATTACTGCCGACATCAAGGACTTGAAGGATGCAGGGGTGGTGATTCCCACTACATCCCCATTCAACTTGTCGCCTGTTTGTCCTGTGCAAAAAGCACATGAATCTTGGAAAATGACAGTAGATTATTGAAAACTTAACCAGGTGGTGACTCCAGTTGCAGCTGCTGTTCCAGATGTAGTTTCATTGCTTGAGCAAATTAATACATCTCCTGGTACCTGGTATGCAGCTGTTGATCTGGCTAATGCCTTTTTCTCCATACCTGTTTCAAAGGACCACCAGAAGCAGTTTGCTTCAGCTGACAAGGCTAGCAATACACCTTCACTTGCCTACCTCAGGGCTGCTATCAACTCTCCAGCCCTATGTCATAATTTAGTCCACAGGGACCTTGATTGCCTTTCCGTTCCACAAGATGTCACACTGATCCATTACAGTGATGACATTATGCTGACTGGACCTAGTGAGGAAGAAGTGTTAATGACTCTGGGCTTATTGGTAAAACATTTGCGTGCTAGAGGGTGGAAATTAATCCCACAAAAATTCAGGCACCTTCCCCCTCAGTGAAATTTTTAGGAATCCACTGGTGTGGGGCATGTCGAGACATTCCTTCTAAAGTGAAGGATAAGTTATTGCATCTGGCTGTTTCCACAACTAAAGAGGAGGCATAACGCCTAGTGGGGCTCTGGATTTTGGAGACAACATATTCCTCATTTGGGTGTGCTGCTCCAGCCTGTTTCTCAAGTGACTCGAAAAGCTGCTAGTTTTGAGTGGGGTCCAGAACAAGAGAAGGCTCTGCAACAGGTTCAGGCTGCTGTGCAAGCCGCTCTGCCATTGGGGCCATATGATCTGGCTGATCTGATGGTGCTTGAAGTGTCAGTGGGAGATAGAGATGCTGTTTGGAGTCTTTGGCAGGCCCCTATTGGTAAATCACAGTGCAGACCCTTAGGATTTGGGAGCAAAGCTCTACCATCCTCTCTGCAGATAAGTACTCTCCTTTTGAGGAACAGCTTTTGGCTTGTTACTGGGCCTTAGTAGAGATTGAACGCTTAACCATGGGACACCAAGTCACCATGCGGCCTGAAGTGCCCATCATGAACTGGGTGTTGTGTAACCCACAGAGTCATAAAGTTGGATATGCACAGCAGCACTGCATCATTAAATGGAAGTGGTATATATGAGATCGGGCCCTAGGAGGACCTGAAGGCACAAGTAAGTTGCATGAGGAAGTGGCCCAAATGCCTGTGGTCTCCACTCCTGTCACATTACCTCCTGTCTCCTAGTCTGCACCTGTGGCCTCATGGGGAGTTCCTTATGATTAGTCGACTGAAGAAGAAAAAACTTGGGCCTGGTTTACAGATGGTTCTGCTTCATATGCAGGCACCACTCAAAAGTGGATAGCAACAGCACTACAGCCCCTTTCTGGGACCTCCCTGAAGGACAGTGGTGAAGGGAAATCCTCTCAATGGGCGGAACTTCGAGCAGCGCACCTGGTTGTTCACTTTGCTTGGAAGAAGAAATGGCCAGATGTGTGATTATATACTGATTCATGGGTTGTGGCCACTGGTTTGGCTGGATGGTCAGGGACTTGGAAGGACCATGATTGGAAAATTGGAGACGAGGATTTATGGGGAAGAGGTATGTGGATAGACCTCTCTGAATGGGCCAAAAAAGTGAAGATATTTGTGTCTCATGTGAATGCTCACCAAAAGGTGACCTCAGCAGAGGATGATTTTAACGATCAAGTGGATAGGATGATGTGTTCTGTGGAATCCACTCATCCTCTTTCCGCAGCTACTCCTGTCGTCACTCAATGGGCTCATGAACAAAGTGGCCACGGTGGCAGGGATGGAGGTTATGCATGAGCCCAGCAACATGGACTTCCACTCACCAAGGCTGACTTGGCTACAGCCACTGCTGAGTGCCCAGTCTGCCAGCAGCAGAGACCAACAATGAGTCCCTGATAATGGCACCATTCCTCGAGGTGATCAGTCCCCGCCCTGGTGGCAAGTTGATTACATTGGACCACTTCCATCATGGAAAGGGCAGTGTTTTGTCCTTACTGGAATAGACACTTACTCTGGATATGGATTTGCCTTCACTGCACGCAGTGCTTCTGCCAAAACTACCATCCGTGGACTTACAGAATGCTTTATCCACCGTCATAGTGTCCCGCACAGCATTGCCTCAGATCAGGGGACTCACTTCACAGCAAATCAAGTGCGGCAGTGGGCCCATGCTCATGGAATTCACTGGTCTTGCAAGGTTTCCCATCATCCTGAAGCAGCTGGCTTGATAGAAGGATGGAATGGCCTTCTAAAGACACAATTACGGTGCCAGCTAGGTGGCAGTACCTTGCAGGGTTGGGGCAGTGTTCTCCAGGAGGCTGTATATGCTCTAAACCAGTGTCCAATATATGGTGCAGTTTCTCCCATAGCCAGTATTCATGGGTCCAGGAATCAAGGGGTGGAAATGGGAGTGGCACCACTATTACCCCTAGTGACCCACTTGCAGGGTTTTTGCTTCCTGTCCCTGCAGCCTTATGCTCTGCAGGTCTAGAGGTCTTAGTTCCAATGCTCCCACCTGGAGGCACATCACTGATTCCATTGAACTGGAAGCTAAGAATGCCACCTGGCCACTTTGGGCTCCTTATGCCTCTGGATCAACAGGCAATGAAAGGACTTACCATACTGGCTGGTGTGATTGATCGTGATTACCAAGAGGAAATGGGATTGATACTACTTAATGGAAGTAAAGAAGAGTATGTCTGGAATGCAGGAGATCCCTTAGGGCGTCTCTTTGTCCTACCATGCCCTGTGATTCAAGTCAATGGAAAACTCAGGAACCCAATTATAACATGACTACTAATGACCCAGCCCCTTCAGGAATGAAGGTTTGGGTCACCCAACTAGGCAAAGAACCATGACCAGCCAAGGTGCTTGCTGAGGGCAAAGGGAATATGGAATGGGTGGTGGAAAAAGGTAGTTCTAAATACCAGTTATGGCCATGTGACCAATTGCAGAAATGGGGACTGTAATTGTTATGAGTATTTCTGCTTTGTATGTGTGCATCAAATATTTTTGTTTCCTTCACTTACAAAGTATAAGATGTAAATGAGGTAGTGCGTTTTTGATTGTACACGTATTAGTTGTATCGTGTTAGGTGCAAGTTTGACTTTATAATTTTCTTTATTCAGAGATTATGGTTTAAGGAGCTGTGTACATGTGGCAAGTTGACAAGGGGTAGACTGTGATGGTCAAGATTGTGTGTCAACTTGGCTGGGCTATGATTTTCAGTGTCATATGTGATCTCTCCCATGATTGAGTATGCTGTGAGTAGCCAGTCAGTTGAAAGGGAGTTTTCTTTGGGGATGTGGCTTGCATATGAATATAAGCAGACGTTCTGGCTTTTTGCTCGCTCTGGATCCTGAGGCTGCATCCTGTTTATCTGACCTCCGGTTCTTGGGACTTCAGCTGTCAGCTTATCTGCTGATCCTGGGATTCGTCGATCTTCGCAGCCTGTGAGCGGAGTCCTGCTTTCCAGTCTGCCGATCTTGGGTTCGCCAGCCCCTGCAGCTGTGTGAATCGGGAGAAGCCTCTATCCTAATCCACGGACTTGGGACGTTCCAGCCTCTACAATTGTGTGAGCTCTTTCTTTGATGTAAGTCTCTCTTTGTATATATTTATACACTTTACTGATTTTGCTTCTCTCGAGAACCAAGCCTAAGACACTCCTGTAGCCTGGAGCAACTCAACTGAGGAGGACTGGGTCTTTCCCAGACCCCAGCCCCAACCCAAGTATACCCGGCACAGGTCCTGAGTCAACCGCAGTGAAGAAGCAAAACCTCTCCTATGACCTTTCTGATACAGTGTCTTCCCCGTAAAGTGGAGATTGACTTAGACATTGGATCCCCCTCCCCCTGGGGCAGTGGGGTGGGGGCATCAACCCTGGATTGGGGTGGGGGTGCTCAGTGGGTCCCTGCTCAGGTGTTATTGAAAGTAGCAGTAGTCACATGATGCGGGGGAGTGTTCTGTGGCAGTACAGCGTTAGGAGCATTTTAGGCAGACTCTCATGTAAGTCTCAGCGTACCCCAGGCGGGTGGGTTCCGTTGTCACCCCACATAGTGGATGAATGCAGGAAAGGCCAGAGAGTACAATGATTGTCCAGAGCTGGTTTCTCAACCTTTTTTCCATTATTGCGCACCCACAAGGAGCCATTTTGGACATTAGTTTCCCTAGTTGCCGCCCACCCCATGGCATTTTCATACCACAGACATGCTGTGTATCTGCTTACATACTGTGCGCCTTTGGAGGGCCACAGACCGTTGTAATCTTTAACTTTTTTTTCACCCAGTTTTTGTTCCATTCTGGACTCCTGTTGGGAATGCATGGCCCAGTTACTTGCTGATAAGTGATGGAGTTGCCTCTCAGACCCAGGTCTCTGGGCTCCACGTTTGGTGCTCTGTCCCCAGCTCCTTGGAGTTGATGCCAGCGGCAAGCTTGTGCCCGGGCTCAGGGGACAGTCTCGGGATCCTGGCACAAGCTCAGGAGAGTCTCTTAGAGCAGTTTTGCTAGCTAGAGCAGGAGCACCTCTGAGAGGGGGCCTCAGCCTGTGCTTGATTACCTCCAGTGACTGGGGGCTCATTACTTGTTTCTTTGTTCATTGAACCCACGGTTTGCAAGCACCTGCTCATTGCTTGGGTTTCGAGCAGGATGTGAGTCTGTGGGATGTTGAGTTGCTTCTCTCTGTCCTGTACGGAGGTGACTCCAGGCAGTTCATCAAATGTAGTATTGGGGCACGAACTAGCTCCTGTGGGGTATCCAACTCAGTGCAGGGAGGAGGAGGGCCTTTGCTAAGTAGATATTTTTGAGCTAATATGACACAGGCGCTGTCCTTGTTTTATTGCGCTTCGCTTTATTGTGCTTCGCAGGTAGTGCATTTTCTACAAATTGAAGGTTTGTGGCAACCCTGCATTGAGCAAGTCTGTTGGCAGCGTTTTTCCAACAGCATGTGCTCACTTCCTGTCTCTCTGTCACATTTTTTTTCTCATTTAAAAATTTATGCACATATTGTTTTGTGACATTGGTTGCAGTCCCCACAATGTGACAGGACACTCCCTCTTTCCACCCCGGGTTCCCCGTGTCCCTTCTTGCCTTTTCATCCTGCTTTTGGACAGGAGCTGCCCATTTGGTCTCGTAGATCTGACTGAACTAAGGAGCACGGTCCTCACGTGTATTATTTTTTGTTTTATAGTCTTGTTTAATCTTTGTCTGAAGAGTGGGCTTTGGAAATGGTTTCAGTTCTAGGTTAACAGAGTGTCAGGGAGCCATAGTTTTGAGGGCTCCTCCAGTCTCCGTGAGACTAGTAATCTGCCACATTTTGGTAATTCTCGCAATATTTCAAATTTTTTCATTGTTATTATATTTGCTGTGGTGATTTGTGATTAGTGAGCTTTGAAGTTACTCTGGTAATTGTTTTGGGGCACCACAAATTCCCATATGACAGCGAACTTAATCCGTAAATGTTGTGTGTGTTCTGACTGCTCCACTAACTGGCCATTGCCCCGTCTCTCTTCCTCTCCTCGGGCCTCCCTGTTTCCTGAGACGTGATGATATTGAAATTAGGCCAGTTAATAACCTTACAGTGGTCTCTAAGTGTTCAAGTGAAAGGAAGAATTGCACGATTCTCAACTTTAAATCAAAAGCTAGAAATGATTAAGCTTAGTGAGAAAGGCATGTCAAAAGCTGAGATAGGCTGAAAGCTAGGTCTGTTGTGCCAAACAGTTAGCCAAGTTGTGAATGCAAAGGCAAAGTTCTTGAAGGAATTTAAAAGTGCTACTCCAGTGACCACACGAATGATAAGAAAGTGAAACAGCCTTATTGCTGATGTGGAGAAAGTTTTAGGGATCTGGATAGACGATCAAACCAATCACAACATTCTCTTAAGCCAAAGCCTAATCCAGAGCAAAAGCTGAATTCTCTTCAATTCTATGAAGGCTGACAGAGGTGAGACAGCTGCAGAAGAAAAATTTGAAGCTAAAAGATGTTGGTTCATGAGGTTTAAGGAAAGAAGCCATCTCTTTAACATAAAAGTGCACGGTGAAAGCAGCAAGTGCTGATGTAGAAGCTGCAGCAAGCTATCCAGAAGATCTAGCTCAGATAATTGATGAAGGTGGCTACATTAGACAACATATTTTCAGTATAGATGAAACAGCCTTGTATTGGAAGAAGATGCCATCTAGGACTTTCATAGCTAGAGAGAGGTCAATTCCTGGCTTCAACGCTTCAAAGGACAGGCTGACCCTATTGTTAGGGGCTAATGCAGCTGGTGACTTTAAGTTGAAGCCAATGCTCATTTACCATTCTGAAAATCCTAGGGCTTGAAGAATTATGCTAAATGTACTCTGCCTGTGCTGTGTAAATGGAACAACAAAGCCTGGATGACAGCACATCTGTTTACAACATGGGTTACTGAATGTTTAAGCCTACTGTTGAGACCTACTGCTCAGAAAAAAAAGATTCCTTTCAAAATATTACTGCTCATTGACAAGGCACCTGGTCACCCAAGAGCTCTGATGGAGATGTACAAGGAGATTAATATTGTGTTCATGCCTGCTAACACAACATGTGATTTTGACTTTCAAGTCTTACTATTTAAGAAATTCATTTCGTAAGGCTGTAGCTGCCATAGATAGTGATTCTTCTCATGGATCTGGGCAAAGCAGATTGAAAACCTTCTGGAAAAGATTCACCATTCTAGATGCCATTAAGGACATGTGTAATTCATGGGAAGAGGTCAAAAGATCAGCATTAACAGGAGTTTGGAAGAAGTTGATTCCAACCCTCATGGATGACTTTGAGTGGTTCAAGACTTCAGTGGAGGAAGTAACTGTACATGTGGTGGAAACAGCAAGAGAACTAGAAGTGGAGCCTGAAGATGTGACTGAATTGCTGCAGTCTCATGATAAAATTTTAACGAATGAGGAATTGCTTCTTATGGATGAACAAAGTGGTTTCTTGAGATGGAATCTACTCCTGGTGAAGATGGTGTGAACATTGTTGAAACAACAGCAAAGGATTTGGAATATTGTATAAACTTGGTTGATAAAGCAGTGGCAGAGTTTGAGAGCATTGACTCCGCTTTTGAAAGAAGTTCTACTGTGAGTGAAATGCTATCAAACAGCACTGTGTGCTATAGAGAAATCTTTCATGAAAGGAAGAGTCAGTCGATGTGGCAAACTTCATTGTCTTAAGAAATTGCCACAGCCACCCCAAACTTCAGCAGCCACCACCCAGATCAGTCAGCAGCCATCAGCCAGACCCTCCACCAGCAAAAAGATTATGACTCACTGAAGGCTAAGATGATGGTTAGCATTTTTTAGCAGTGAAGTATTTTTTAATTCAAGTATTTAAAAAAAGACCAAACCCAGTGCCATCGAATTGATTCCAACTCATAGGGGGCACCGTATGGTTTCAAGGCTGTAAATCTCTACAGAAGCAGACTGCCACATCTTTCTCCTGTGGAGCCACTGGTTGTTTTGAACCGCTGACCTTTCAGTTAGCAGTCAATCGCTTTAACCACTGTGACACCAGGGCCCCAGTTAAGGTAGTATTGACTACAGTATAGTGTAAACATAACTTTTATATGCACTGGGAAACCAAGAAGTGTATGTGACTTACTTTATTGTGGTGGTCTGGACCAGAAGCTGCAATATCTGCAAGGTATGCCTGTACTGAGAACCCAGCAACGAGAGTGAATGCACTACAGCCATATGCAATGAGGATGAATCCCGTAATTACAATCTAGAGTGAAAAAAGCCAACTACAAAAGGGTGAATGTTGTGTGCCATCGAGTCGAATCTGACTCATAGTGACCCATAGGACAGAGTGGAACTGTCCCATAGGGTTTCCTAGGCTGTCATATTTATGGGAAGGAGCCCTGGTGGTACAGTGGTGAAGCGCTCAGCAGCTAACCAAAAGGTTGGCTGTTTGAACTCACCAGCTACTCCACGGGAGAAGGATGGGGATTTTTTTTTGGGGGGGTAATCTTACGGGAGCACATCACCAGGTCTTTTCTCCCTTGGAGCCGCTGGTGGGTTTGAACCACTGATCTTTCAGTTAGCAGCCAAGTGCTTAACAATTGTGACACCAGGGCTCCTTAAAGGGTGCATGGAATATGATTATATGCTTCTACTTAGAATGAAGTTCAGAAACAGGCAAAACTTCCTGACGACGTTGGAAGTCTGAAGTTGGTCTCCCTGGGCCAAAATCAAGCTGTCAGCAAGATGGTGCTCCTTTCTAGAGGTTCCAGGGTGAGTCTGTTCGCTTGCCTTTTTCCAGCTTCTAGAGGCGCCTGCATTCCGTGGCTCATGACCCTTTTCTCCACCTTGAGGGCCAGTAATGTGGCCTGAGTCCTCACACTGTCCTCTCTGGTTCTCCCTCTCTGCCTCCCTCCCCCACTTAGAAGGACCGTGTCATGACGTTGGGCCTCCCTGGGTAATCTAGGCTAATTTTCCCATTTCAAGGCCAGCTGATTAACAACTTTATTGCATCTGCACCTTTGATCCCACTTTGCCATGTAAGCTAACGTAGTCACAGCTTCTGGGGACTAGGACGTGGACATCGTTGGGTGGGGGTACTGTTCTGCCAACCACAGGAAGGATCACGATTTTTCCCATGTAGTTATTCAGTTGACCTGGCATCCTTTGCTCGGGGTGAGTTTTAGTTGCTTGTGCAAACCCTGACCCTGGAGAGGAAAAGCCAGGAGGAGGGGGTGGCTTTCCTGCAGCCACCTCGGCTGGATGTATTGGTTGGAGCTGCCCAGGAGATGAGACGTGAATGAGGCAATAGTGAGAGATGATCGGGCCAGCACCCCGGCCTGAGACAGGATGCCAGGGGCCCAGTCCCTTCCTGCTCTGCCCCAGTCACTAGGTGACCTCAGCAGGCCCTCCCCTCCCTGGGCCTCTCAACTCTGGTCTTGGGGGTCCTCTTGCTCAGCACAGGTTTCTACATTTGGGCAGTTGACATCCCTGTCCTGTTTGCTTGCTCCTTGACCTTGGACAAGTTGCTTCTCTACCCTGGGCCTCAGTTTCCCATTGTGTCAAACGGGAATGGTAATGGGATGAAGGCAGGTTAGAGGACCACTTTAGCTTTGATTGTCCCAGGTCTTTCTCCCTGGGCCTGGTGTGGGATCCGGGCTTCAGAGCCAGCATCATGGGCCAACAGTGTGAGGGTCCCAGCAGTGCATTCGCCAGGGCTGTGGGTGGCTATGCCACCAGGCTAGGCTCTGGGCCATGGCCATGCCCTGTTGTAGGCACACCAACATTTTGTGTGTGTGTAGGTGTGCGTGGATGTGTGGATGCACATGTGTGTATGTATGTGGATGTGTAGGGGTGTGCATGGATGTGCATATGGATGTGTGGATATGTCTGTATGTGTAGTGTGTGCATGGGGATGTGTGTGTGTAGATGTGTATATGTGTGTGTGTAGCGTGTATGGGGATATGTGTGTATAGATGTGTGTAGTGTGTGTATGGGGATGTGTGTGTATAGATGTGTGTAGTGTGTGTATGGGGATGTGTGTGTATATGTGTGTAGTGTCGGGGTGGGGATGTGTGTGTGTATGTGTGATGTGTATGCGTGGGGATATGTGTGTATAGATGTGCATATGTATGTGTAATGTGTGTGGGGGGATGTGTATATATGTGTGTAGTGTGTGCGTGGGGATGTGCGTGTATATGTGTATAGTGTGTGCATGGGGATGTGTGTGTATATCTGTAGGTGTGTGTGTGGAGGTTTGTGTGTAGTGTGTGTAGGGATGTGTGTGTAGGTGTGTGTGTGTGATATATGTGTGTTGTGTGGGGGATGTGCGTGTATATGTGTGTAGTGTGTGCGTGGGGATGTGTGTGTATATGTGTAGGTGTGTGTGTGGATGTATGGCGTAGTATGTGGGGATGTGCATGTATATGTATGTGTGTAGTGTGGGGGTGGGGATGTGTGTGTATATGTGTATAGTGTGTGCATGGGGATGTGTGTGTATATGTATGTGTGTGGTGTGTGTGTGGATGTGTGGATGTATGTGTGTAGTGTGTGGGGGGATGTATGTGTGTGTGGATGTGTCAATACGTAAGGCAGGGAAGTATATTGACGTTCTTTCCCTGCCCTTGACCTGACATAGCCCTGATTCCCTTTGCTCCTTGCTGGTGGCGGGACCTGAACCCCCTCTAAGCCTAAGGGTAGATGGCCAAGCACCTCCAGTGTAAGGCGGACAGGCTGGCAGGGTGGGACAGATGCCTAGTTTATTGGGAGCTTAGAATCCAGCTTCTAGATTCCTGAGTCCGGGCCGAGCTCCTGGCTGCAGAGACTGGGGAAGGACTTGGCTGTGCAGAGTCTCTTTGTCCTCTCCCTGCCCAGCCCCATGAGCTCCTCTGTACCCACCCTGGTTGCCATCAACTCAGTTTCCCTCCCCGCCGTGAGGCCCATCAGCCCACCAGAGCCCAGGTCCCAGTCCCAGCTGTGCTGTGGGGCTCACTAGGGTAGGGGTGGGGTCCTCCCACTCTGGCCTCCCCAGCTCTCTTGGTGAGGCTTTGTTCTCAGGGGAACTCAGGACCCAGCAGGGGCCATCTCCATCCCATTCTACTAGGGGTTACTCCCTCCCCACAGCCTGGGCTGGCGCCAGCTTCACATAAAGGCTTCTACTGGGCAAGAGCAGGGGGTGGGGGAAAGGATGGGGTGGGGACAGGATGAGGCATAGACAGTCTGGCGCCACCTCCCCAACTCCCCTGGCCTTAGGAGGAGCTGGTGTGAGGCTGGGAGCTTTGGCTTCCCTCAGAGCTGCTCAGGGAGGGCTGTCCCAGCCCTGCGCTCTGCGTGCCCTGGGCCGGGAGGGCATGGGGGTTCTAGCTTTACTGCCTAAAATTTCTCTGAGCCTCGATTCCTCGAACCCAGCTTCCGAGCTGGGTGGGGCCGGCGCAGGTGAAAGGCCAGCATGGAGTGGGCCCCTGGTGCGCTAGTTACCCTGGATCCTTGGGTAGGGGGGTGGCACCAGGTCTCTAATGCAGGGTAAGCTGGGTGGACCATGCCAGGATGGGGCTCCCCATCGATTTCGGGAGCCTTGGCCTGGTGGTCAGCACCTATAGGGGCCAGTCTGTGGGGCCAGCCCACCTCGCCTCTCAACGGTGTGCACGGGGTGGGGAGGGGCTGCTCCTTCCCACCATGTCTGTATTTAATTTTTTAATTTTAAAAGCAACTATGCAACGGTGGTGGTTGAACAACGTGATGAACATTTAATGTCGCTGAAATGTACACGTGAAGACCGTTGAAACGGCAAATGTTTTGTTATCTATGTATATACCACAATTAGAAAAAAAGATTATGAAATATTTTAGGTGCTCAGAAAGGGATAGACAGGGATACACCCGTGTACACTCCGTAGGACTTAAGAAATAAACCTTATGAATATAAACGAAGCCTCCAGTTACCCCGCCCCAGCTCTGCTCCCACCCTCGCCCCACCCCCAAAAACACATTTTTCCTGCTGTTACACGGGGTGCCCCAGTCAACATCCAGTTAAGTGTCTCCTGGGGCACTCGGGCCAAGCTTCCAGGTGGGGTATGCTGGATGGAGTGTGCCCGGCAGGGTGTTCCGAGAAGGTATGTGCCTGGCAGGGTGTACCCAGCAGGGTGTTCCGGGCGGGGTGTGCTGACAGTGTGTTCCTGGCGAGGACTCCCTGGGTCTGTAGGTACACCTTCAGCACGGCGGGCCTAGCTGCAGCCCCTCCGGGCGCTGACCCCTTCTCCTCCCACCAGCCTGCGGCTCCACAGCCTCACCAGCACTTGCTGTTGTCAGGTTTGCCTTTTGCCCATCTGATTGGGTATGAAATGGGATCTCCTTGTGGCTTGGGTTTGTATTTCCCTGATTACTGGGGAGGCTGGGCAGCTTCCCAGCTTTGGGAATTGTTCAGTCTGACATCCTCTCTGTGAAGGCTGACTCCGTTCCTGCCCATCTGTTGTTGGGTTGCCCTGTGGTGGTGCCCTGGTCCCTTTGTCGCCCACGCCCGTCAGGTTACCTGCCATGGGCACCTGGCTCAGGCCTCTGTGCCCTCATTCTCTCAGCCTCAGCTGGCTCCGGGCGTCCTCCTGAGGGCGCCACTGTGAGTTCCTCATACTCGGTATGTCTCAAACTGCCCTCCCCCCCCCCACTCTAATCTGGCCATTCTCCTGGTCCTTCCTGGTATCTAGAGACTGGCCAGCTGGGACCCTAGGCACCAGCCTTGTCCTGCCCCCTGCTGCCACCCCCACCCCGCCACACTGTTTGCCACCAAACCTTGCTGGTTCAGCATCTCTCCCCTGTCCTGTCCTCTCAACCCGTGCCTCTGCCGAGGGCCAGGTCTCTGCTGCTCCAGGCCCGCCCCTCCTTGGTCCTCCTCAGCTCCCGAGAGCTGTTTTGCTGACTGTGGGTCTGGTCCTTCACAGCCTCACCTGGAGTCCTGCCATGGCTCCTCATGCCCTCAGAGTAGGGCCTGATGCCCTGGCATGGCCGCGAGACCCCCACCGGCCCCCCGTGTCTCTGAATGCACCCCCTTCAGCCCCATTAAAGCACCCGCTGTTTGGTCAACCTGGGAGAGCGTGATCTGTGCTTGGGCAGTTTCCCCCACTGGGCCCTGGACCCTCTGCCCCTCGGGTACCCAGACTCCCTGCCCCACGCCCCCCCGTTGCAAAGCTCCTGCCCAGTGCGGTGTTGCAGCAGTCCCGTGCATTTGGGTTGAGGGTAAGCGGGGCCTGGCACAGGGGCCCTAGGCTCAGGGCAGGAGGGCTGACCACCGTGGTGGGAGGTGGTTGGGGAGCATCTGAGGGAGGGAGGAGGAGGAGCGGCCCCCACGGGAGAGCCGCTACTCAGGGAGGGACAGGCCACAGAGAGACTGGCCAACAGCCGCATCCCTGCCACAGCACCTGCCCCTCCCTGCAGAGGGCCCCGAGAGGGTGAGCGATGGCCCCGAGGTCACTGAGCAGTGTGTCTGGTCCCAGGAGCCCCACTGCCTGGTGCCCCCCCCGCCCCACCCTGGCCCTTGGGGTGGTGCTGACAGGCCTGAGATGGGCTTTCTGCTGCCCTACTTGGCACTTTTTCACCCTTCCGTTGGGCCACGTGGGGCTGCACCCTGGGCCACCGATTGGTGGAAAGTTCTTAGGCCTCATCCCCTCTGAAACTCCGCGGCTGCCAGCCTTGGGCAGCTGAAATGGAAACCCTGAAATGCAGCCTCGGTTTGTCCTCGGTAAATGGCCATCGAGGACAGACGAAGGGGCCTGCTGGTGTGGATGGCCGCCCGGCCCGCCCCCGCCTCTCCCACGCCCGCCTTGTCTAGGCCCCGGTTCCTGAGGGGCCAGCATGTGCCTCAGACCCATGGAAATAGTAGCAGGCCGGGTTGTGGCAATCGCTGCCATTTCCCGTGCCGCTCCTGGTGCTGCATTCCTAGGGGCGTGAGGGGTGCGTTCCCAGCTCGGTCCCCAGTGCTCCCCGGGAGGCAGCGGCACCTCCCCCCGTTGTTGGTGTTAGCTGCCGTCGAGTCAGCCCCTGCCCGACTTAATGGTGACTCTGTGCACAACAGCACGGAGCTCTGCCTGGTCCTGTGCCATCCCTGTGACTGGCGGTAGATCAGATTGTTGTGATCCACAGGGTTTTCACTGGCTGATTTTCAGAAGTAGACCGCCAGACCTTTCTTCCAAATCTCTTAGTCTGGAAGCTCCACTGAAACCTGTCCAGCATCATAGCAACACGCAAGCCTCCACTGACAGACAGGTGGTGGCTGTGTATGAGGTGCATTGTCTGGGAATCGAACCCGGGTCTCCACATGGAAGGTGAGAATTCTACCATGGAGCCACCACTGTCCCCTTACCCTGGTATCAGAGGTGATACAACTGAGGCTGTTGCTAGGCTGAAGTCCCACAGCAGGTCTGAGGTTTGGACCTAAAGCTGCATGAGGTTCATCTCTCCTTCCCCTGCCTCCCAGGCCGTCCCTGCCAGCGCAGTGTGGCCAGAGGCCCATTTGTTACCATACCCCAGCTTTTTCCAAGAAGCCCATCTCTTCCACTATCCCACAAGCTGTCTCGACTGAGTCACAAAGCAGAGGTTGGCCCGGGGCCTCCTCCCCCTCTTCCTGCTCACCACTCTCCCCCAGCTTTGGAGGCCATGGAGGGGGTTGGGCGGCCATCCCCTCCTCGCCTGTTCTGCTGCCCAGAGCCCAAGGGGACTGCCATGAATGCTGCCTTGGTCCTCCTCCACCGGCTCCTCGGCTCTCCTTTGTCAACCGTGGCCAGCAGGCGCTCTCCCCAGAGGCCAGGGATCTCACAAATGTTATTCTAGGGCTGTGCCGGGGTCCAGGGAAGTAGTGAAAGGCTCGGATTGTCACCCAGCGGGTTTGATTCAGCACTGCCACTTCATTGTGTACAGCTTTGAGTAAGGCCCTGAGCTTAGGCTGCTCCACTGTGGGGTGACCACTGCCTCGTCAGAAGCTTGTGAGAATGATGAGGCCACATTTGTGCATGGCCTGGCACGGAAGTGGCTCTTCATAGTTGAGGCTGCTGGGGTTTGGGAGCCTCCGAACCTTCCCTGAGAGGAGAGTCCCTGGGGACCTGTGGTCTTTGTCCACAGCAGATGTGCTGATGTGCACTGGTTTCTGGATCCTGGGCTCTGTGCCTGGCACCGTGCCTGGCACCATCCTCAGGCTGCTGCAGTCTCCTAGGAGTCAAGACGAGCAGTAACAAGAATAGTGCCGTATACTCCCTTCTCTTCAGCTTAGCACGTGACCCTGGGCTCAGCTCTCTGTGGGCCAAAGGTACCTGGGAGACTGCCTGGAGGAGGCGGCATTGGGCTAGGTGTTCATGGATCAGGAGTCATGAGGGTGAGGAGCACCTTGAAGGCCATTGCACCAGCTTGGGCTTTTGGGGAGCCTGGGCGGAGGCTTTGTTTTTTACAAAATTGTTTTAAATTGAGATTTAACGTAGACCATAAAATTGGCCCATTTTAAGTGTACATTTCTGTGTGTTTTAGTATAAATCCACAGCTGTGCAGCTGTCACCACACTCCAGTTTTAGAATGTTTCTGCCACCCAACAAGGTCTCTCGGGCCCATTTGCAGTCAGTCCCCTCTCCCACGCCAGGCAACCACTGATCTTCTTTTTGTACCTATAGTGTCTTTCCTAGAAATTTCATATAAATGGACTCAAACAGTATGTAATTTTTTCTGTCTGGTTTCTTTTACTTAACATGGTATTTTTAAGTTTTATCATTGTTGTTGTACGTATTAGTAGTTCTTTTTTGTTGCTGGATGGTATTCCATTGTATGGACATACCACTGTTTGTTTATACGTTTACTAGTTGATGGACATTTAGATTGTTTTCAATTTTTGTCATGAATAAAGCTGCTACTAACATTTGTGTACAAGTCTTTGTGTGGACATGTTTTCATTTCTCTTGGGGCACTGAGTCATATGTATAGTTGGTATATATTTAACGTTTAAAGAAACTGCTAAACTATTTTCCAACATGGTTGTACCATTTTTCATTTCCACCAACAGTATATGAGCATTCTGGTTGCTCCACATTCTCATCCACATCCTTGATATTGTCCTTTTTTTTTTAAAGCCATTCCAGTATGTGTGGGTTGTGATTTCGATCTACATTTCCCTAATGACTAATAATGTTGGTCATTTCTTCATGTGCTTATTGGCCGTTTGTATTATCTTCTTCGGTGAAACGTGTATTCAAATCTTTTGCTGATTTTTTATTGGGCTGTCTGTTTTCTTGTTGGTGAGTTGTAAGACTTCTTTATATATCCTGAACACAATTCCTTTATTAGATAAAATGATTTGCAGCTAGCTATTTTCTTTGGGTGGGTTTTGGGCAGAGAAGGGACCACGGGGCTAGGGGGAGCCTCTGCCTCAGGCCCAAGGGGCTCTGTGTCAGGATTTCCTAGGTCAGAGGACCCCTAGCTGAGCTGCGGGGGCAGAAGGCCTGCTTGGTTATGCTCAGCGCGGGAGGGCTTTCCTTGGTGCAGTCACTGCTGCCGGAGACCCCCCTCACTCGCTCTTGCTGGCCCAGTGAGCCCCTCTCAGGCTCGGAGATGCTGGTTAAGCCTTACCGGCCCACAGAGAGTGAGGTCCAGAGCCCACAAGGCCAGTTGGTTAGTCAACGAGTCACCTGGAGGATCTGGTGTTGGGAGCCAGGGCGCAGCCACAGGACCTGGCCTGACTGAGTGACTCATGGACCTGGAATTTCCGGGTGCTGGGGAGTTGAGCAGGGGATTGGAATGCTGGATTTGGTAGGCTCTGGGCATGCCCAGGGCTCCTTTGGCACAGTGGTTAAAGCACTCAGCTGCTAACTGAAAGGTCAGCAGTTTGAACCAACCAACCTCTCCATGGGACAAAGATGTGGCAGTCTGCTTCTGTAAAAGTTACAGCTTTGGAAACCTTATGGGGCAGTTCTGCTCTGTCGTACGGTGTCTCTATGAGTCAGAATCAACTTAGTGGCAGTGAATTTGGTTTTGGTTGGGGCATGCCCAGTACAACCGTTGGCGTGTACCTGGGTGTGTGGGCATCACCACCGTGTGCCTCGGGGAGCACTTTCTCCTTTGCTGCCATGGCTGACAGCCCAGCATGAAGAGTGGGTCCTTCCATGGCTGTGCGGGGGCAGTGATAGCACGGCCGGCTTATCTTGTTACCGGCTCATCTTCTTACCCTGAGAGCCAATCTGAGGACACTTTGCATGTCCCCCCGAGCATTGTGAAGTGGCTTCTTTATTATTCCAAACTTTATTGGTTGCAAGCAACAGTATCGTTCAGATAGGTTTAAACAAAACAAAAAAAGAAGAAAAGATATGTGTTGGGGGGTGGTTTTGGTGACTGATGGAAGTGAAATGCTCAAGTCACCAGCTTCAGGCTCAGCTGGATCCAGGCCCTCCAGGACCAGGGACTCGGCTCTGCTTTCTGGTGTTGGCTTCATTCCTTGGCAGGCTCTCCCATGCGATAACAGGGATGGCCCTGCAGCTCCTGGCTTCCCTCGTACACCCAGGCAGCCCCAGGACAAGGAGAGCACCTCTTCTAAAGGTTCCAGCCAGAGCCCAGGCCCTAGCGTCACATCATCATCCCTTAGCCAGTCACCAGCACTCAGGTTGGCCAGGCCTGTGTCACTTGTCCACTCCAGGAGTGGGCGTGGGGTCAGTCCTACATATGGCATGTGGATCAAGAATGGAGAAAAGGGTTCTCTAGAAGGGAATGAGGTTCTGGGACCAAGGGTGGTTCAAGGGCTGCCTGGGCCAAGGGCACAGCGTCCTCTATTGCACCAGCAGTGAGCACTCAGGGGCTTTGTTTCCCATGTCCTCAGGGTCTTGAGGGGTGATGCTCTGTCTGCCTGTGGTGCTCTGCATTCCCTTCCCTGTTGGACAGTGCTCCCTGAGGGCAGTGCTGAGTCCTCCTGTGGCTCTGGGACAGGACAGAGCCTGGCCATGGTGAACACTCCATAAACATTTGGTGCGGGAAGGGATTATGCAGCAGTTCCACTCCTAGTATGTACCTAGGAGACTGGAAGGCAGGGACTCAGACAGAAGCCATCCACCAGCGTTCACTGCAACACTATTCACAGTAGCCAGAGGTGGAAACGACCCAGGTGTCCACCAGCAGATGAACGGCCAAACAAAATGTGGTCTGTCCACACGATGGAATATTACTCAGCCATAAAGAAAATTGAAGCCCTGATAAATAGATGATACATAGATGATGAGATACATGAACCTTGAAAGCATTATGCTAAGTGAAATCAGACACAAAAGGACAAATATTAAATGAAATATCTAGAACAGGCAAATGCATAGAGACCAAAGTTGGTTAGTAGTTATCAGGGCTGTGGGGAGAGGAAAATGGAGCGTTATTGCTGAAGGGACATTGAGTTTCTGTTTGAAATGATGAAGAGCTTTTGGAAATGGATAGTGGTGATGGTAGTACAACATGGTGAGTGTAATTAATGTCATGGAACTGTACACTTAGCAATAGTTAAAATGACAAACTTTTGTATGTCTATTTTACCACAGTAAAATTTAAAAAACAGGCAGAAGACTGGAGGAAGAGGCCAGGGGATGGTGGGCCTGTCCTTGCGTCCCCTGCAGCAGCCCCGTCTGGCCGTCATCTGCTTCTCTGAGCTGATCTGCTTGGAGACTGGAGGTGTGTCCACTCTCCAGAGTTCTCTTCTAAAGTGCTCGTACTCCTGTAAGCTGTGTACCTCTGCTTAGTCAAGGAGATAATGAAGCTCTAATGCTGGGACGGCAGGCAGGGGGCGTGGCCAGTCCATGGTGTGGGGTTGCAGCAGGCGGCCCACACGGAGGAAGGAGGGAGGAAGGTCTAAGCTTCTCTGGGCATGTCCCTCTCCTGGGGTGGGGTGGGCGGTGCAGGGTGAGGAGCCCAGGAACTGGCAATCGGCTTGCGTGGCTAGGGGAACAATCAGCAACTGGTCAATTACATCAGGTTTTGCTTTGTACAGCTTACATCAGGTGGGGTGTGAATTGTTGGCTGGTCCTAGAGGGCCTGGGGGCTGCTGGGAAGTGAGACCCCACGGGGTTGGTCTTGGTGTATCAGAATCTGTATCAACCTGTGCTTCATGGTAAGAGCCACGCTTGGCCTGTTGGCAGTGCTGACCCACGTGGCCTTGGTGTGGGGCTCCTGGCGTAATACTGGCCATTGCTTCAGATCCCCAGGCATTTGCTCCTGGCTCTCCCTCCTGGACCCAGAGGTGAGCAGGCAGAGCATGCCCAACCTTGGGGCCCAGCAGACCAGGACGCGTGTCCCAGCAACACCACCAGCATCACGCTGGTGACCCTGGACCACACTCACTGCCATGGCTCTGCGCCTCAGATTCCCTCTCCAGACAATGGGCTGATGATGGTCCCTGCCTCTCTGTGATGGGGGAACTTGACTCCCACAAAGACTCTGCATCACCATCAGGTGCTCTGGGAGGCAAGCTGAGGCCCTGGTGTCTGGTGACACTGTGATGTGATCGCTCCTGCTCTCTGCCCGCAGGTGAGTGAGGATGGCGGAGAGGATGTGACCTGCACCGACTCACCCACCCAGCAGTGGTGCTGCCATGCAGAAGCCCAGCGGCCTGAAGCCCCCCGGCCGTGGGGGGAAGCACTCGAGCCCCGTGGGCCGGACATCCACTGGGTCAGCCTCAGCTTCTGCTGCTGCTGTGGCCACTGGCTCAAAGGAAGGTGCGTAGGGCTGAGGGTGAGGGGGCTGGAAATACAGGCTGGACACTGGTTCACTGGAAGTTATGTCTGACTGTGATCCCTTTAAAAATTAACTAGCAAACAGGCACAGACACGTGTGTGATGTATGTCCTCCCTTTCGTGTTCTCTAACTCAGGGAGGTGGGTACCACTGTTGGCCCCATCTGAACCTGTTAAACCTGTTGCTGTCAAGTTGATTCCAACTCATAGTGACCCTATAGGACAGGGTAGAACTGCCCCATAGGGTTTCCAAAGAGCAGCTAGTGGATTTGAACTGCCGACCTTTTGCTTAGCAGCTGAGCTCTTAACCACTGCACCACCAGGGCTCTGACCCAGAGATGAGGAAAGGGAGGTGGAGAGAAGTATGACACTTTGCCCACCATCCCTCGCCAGTAGAGCATAGCCAGGGTGCAAGCTACAGCCTCTAGCCACCTCCCCACCCTCCATTCAGGCCCCTTCCAGGTTCGTGTGGAGCCAGCACCATCTTCCGCCAGCCCTCTTGTCTGCTACACAAACCCAAGCCCTTTAACCTTTCCTCATCTGACCTGCTGTCTTCCTGCTGGTGGACAGAGGGTACCCACAGGGCAAGGATCGGGAGGTACCAGCCCCGATGGGTAGAGAACAGCTGTATTGATTTGCTTTTTCTGATGATAAAAGTAAGTTATGCTCACTGTGGAATAGTTGGGAAGTTTTATGCAGGAGGAAAAAATTGCCCATAATCCCCCCACACCCCCACAAAGCAACTGTTGTTCTTATTTTGATATTTTTTTTTTTGTATTTTTTCTTACTTATTTACAGTCATATTGCATATGCACCTGAAAAACTGGTTTTTTTCCTTTTCATATAATCAGGTGCATTTTTTCCTGTCCATAAAAACTTACATCACTTTTAATGGTTGTAAAATACAACCCAGGGCCTGCTCTGTGGACACTGCCCCAATCACTGGAGCTCTGATTCTGAGCAAGCCAGCTGTGGCCGGGCTCTCATGGGCTCCCAGCCCGGTGGGGAGGCTCAGTGCATTCGATCTTGTAAGGGGGACCTGAGCGGCCCAGAGGAGGTGCCGCATGAGGTGGGGTCTGGGGTGCTGGTTCATGGGGTGAAGAGGGGGAGCATTCCAGGCGGAAGGAGCAGCACATTCAAATGAAGGCTCAGTGGCAGAGGGTGCGTGCGAGTGTTACCATTGTTCTGTGGAGTTGATTCCGACTCATGGTAACCCCACATGTGCAGAGTAGAACTGTTCCATTAGGTTTTCAAGGCTGTGACCTTTTGGAAGCAGATCGCCAGGCCTGTCTTCTGAGATGCCTCTGGGTGGGTTCGAACTGCCAACCTTTTGGCTAGTAGCCGAGTGCTTAACCATTTGTGCCACCTGGGGACTCCTATGGTGAGTATAAGGGGTGGAAAGAAAGTGGGTGTGGAAGGAGTAGAGAGAGGATAGGGGAGTATGTTGATGAGATGGGGGTGGACCGGGAAGTGGGGAGGGGGGCTTGAGACCATGGAGAGTTTTCCTTTCATCTTAATAGCTGTGGGAAAGCCACTGGAAGTTTTAAACCCAGAGGGGTGTGATAGAAGGACCTAGAAAAGTTTCCTTATTCATTCTCTGCTGTTGGAAATGTGATTAATTCTTATTTTTCACTTTAATAAAGCTGTGATGAACATCTCTGAGCACAAATCCTTGCTTCAGTTACACTCCAACCAGCAGGGTCAGACACTGCCCATCTCATCTGATTGGCACAGAAGTTTGGAGAGACAAAAACAGCCAGAGAGCAGACTGGGCAGTCCAGGCAGTCTGGGCCCTGGATGGGGTCAAGGGAAGCTTGAGCCAAAGGCATGGGCAGTTGGCAGGACCAGGAGCCTGGTGGAGCCACACAACTAGCATGAAAGGACAGGGAAGTGCCAGGCAAGGCTCATGGGCAGACCTGCAGGCAGGCCCTACCCAGGGCAGCCTCATCTGAACACTCAGGCTCCCAGAGCCTTCCTGAACAAGAGAAAACCAGAAGGCACGGTGTTCCAGGTTGAGGGAGAATGATGCAAAGGTCCTGGGGCATGGATTAATTTGGTTTGTTAAGGAGAACTAAGACAGGTTTGGATGGGGAGGGGTGTGCAGTGAGGTTGGGGAGGGTGGCAGAGGCCTGATGGTGAAGGCCAAGGGGTTGCGGTGTGTTGTATGTGTGATGGGGGCATTGGAGGGTGTTGCCGTGGGGGATGTGTGGGGCCCAGTGTGGGTCCCAGAGCTCATGCAAAGGCATAGCGGGGCCAGGGGATCTGGATGGTCCAGGGGGCCTCAAGTGGGGACGGGCCCAGGGCGGGGTCAGAGGTGGTCAGAGCAGGTGAGTAATTGTGGGCAAAGGCCTGGGTGGAGCAGTTGGGGGGCAGCCCAGTGACAGCATCCCCGGGGTGGGCAGGAAGCTTGCTCAGGAGGTGACACTGAGTGAGGCACACTCAGATTAGGGGAAGAGCCCCAGGCAGCCTCATCTGAATACCCACACCCCTGAGGTTTGCGAGGTCTGGGGACAGGAAAGCAGGTGTGAGTGGGCAGGGCAGAGTGTCGCAAAGGGCCAGGGCAGGACTGGGCAAAAGAGGGAGTTTGAGTAGCTGTGACTGGGGCAACTGGGCATTTGGAGTTTGTCCTGGGCCTGTTGCAGGAGAAGGGTTGAGGCCTCCAGTGTGGCAGCCCAAGGCTGCTAGGGGGTGTGGCCCTCAGGGCAGGAGCAGCCTGCAGTGGTTGGCAGGGTTGAGGCTGCCCTGCAGCTGTGGGAAAAAAGGGACCCACGGCCAGGCTGTGAACAGGAGCCGCCGCCCTGATCTTGGGGCCTGGCTTTGCGCCTGAGGTGTGGGGCACGACAGGGCAGGACGTGGACCAAGCATCCTTCTGGTCCCAGCAAGAAGGGCTGGTGCTGCTGTGTGGAAAGGGGCAGACCATGTTGAGCTCCATTGCCCTTGCCCTCCGCCAGGGCAGGCAGGGCCTTGAAGGGCCTCTCCCCTCCCGTGCACCGTGGTCCAACTCCAGAGAGGTCCGATATGGGCAGGATGGCTTTTGATGCCCACTCTGTCACAATCAGCAGGCATTTTATCACGTTTATTTCTCATTAACAGCCCAGTGAGGTAGCTGCCCTTCTCCCCGTTTTAAAGATAAGAAAACTGAGGCTGGGAGCTCCCCAATGAGTTACACGGCCAGAGTGGCAGGGCTGGAGGTGAGACTCAGCTGGGCTGACTTTAGATCTGGCCTTGGCCCCTGCCGCCTCCCCCACGGTGGGGTGGCTGGGAGACAGTTCCAGTGCTGCACACTCCACTGAAGCCCGGGTCAGGTGGACAGGGTTTGAGGAGCCATCTGTTCTTCGTAGGTTGGTCACAACATTCTCCACACATGTCTGTGGCCATGCCTTGTGCTGGGGACCCAGCATGCTTACACAGGAGACAGAGGATAGAGTGTGTGGGGGTTCTGTTCAAACAGAATCCACCTCCTATCCTGGCCCCACAAAGAGCCTACACAGGGCTGCTGGCTGGCCGGAGTGCCTCAGCTCGGGGTTACTGGGTGGGTCGCAACCTGAGTGCCTGGGTAGCCACAGAACGACTCGCTCTCTCATCTTGGATGCTGACCCCACCCCCAGGGGATTCCGTCTTCACCTTCACACCCTGGAAGGGCAGGGGATTGCCCTCGTTTAAGTTAAGTGACTCGTCCGAGGTGCTGTGGCAAATGTGGGTGGCCGGGGATGAGCCCTCAGCTGGCCCCGACTTCCGGCCCTTTCTCAAAGAGCTGGCCCGACAGCGCTCCCACCCTTCAAGATCGCCTTCTCTGGCGCTGCTCTGCTAACCGCATCCTGAACTTCTTCATGGCACCAGCGGTGGCCAGGCGGGCGGGCGGGGGCAGGGCTGCCTCCTCACTCCCTGACGTCATCATCCAGCATTGATCCGGGTGGAGCTGCCCACGTCTACCTGCCTGGTGGCATGCTGCAGTGGGGCTTCTCCATGGGGAGCTGGCTCTGCTCTTTCCCAGGTAGGCCTCCCGCCTCTGTCTTCCCTGCCGTGTCTGCTGGCTGGGAGCTCGGATCTCCCAGTTTAGGGTAGGGTGGAAGCGGGTTTCTGGGTTTCATTTGGTTCAGGAGGACACCGAGCAACCCTTGGGACTCGGGCCTGTCATGCGTGGATGGAGGAGGGCTCCTTCTCCAGGGATGGACAGTACAGCTGGCCGTGTGGCGGGGGACAGGGGGAGCTTCAGGTGGGACCTGCCTTGATAATGGGGGAGGAAGGGGTGGAGCAGACTCCATCCTCCCTGGAGGCCATGTTGGCAGACGCTGTCAGAGGCACTGACTGGAGGGTGGACAGAGGGAAAGCTCCGGAGACCCTGTTCCCTTCCTCCATGACTTCACCTTCCAGCACCTGCTGGGGCTTGTGGGGCATTTATGTATGTTGCTTTGGGCCACCACTGGGGCTCATGGCCATGTGTATTTCAGCACAGTCCTAGTCTCTGGGGGCTGAGAGGGGAAGCGGCATGGGCCTCACCCCAGGGCTCATGTCTGGGCGGGGCACAGGTGTGATCTGCAACCTGGAAGGCAGGCTGTGCAAACCAAGCAGACTCAAGCCTGTGGGGCTGGTAGGGAGAGATGTGAGTGGGCCGCTCGGGTGCTGCGTGGACGTGGGGTGTTTGCACTGGTCTTGACGGGCAGGCAAGCAGGATTTCCTTAGATGGTAACAAGCAGAAAATGCTGTTCCTTAAAGGCCGGGGTGACCATGTTTTGCCTGAGACAGGCTAGTTTGTGCCTGTCGACTTGACACAATTACTATTATTATCTTTTAATTTAATATAATTGTACTTTAAGTGAAAGTTTACAATTCAAGTTAGTCTCTCATACAAAAATGTATACATACATTGTTATGTGACCCTAACTGCTCTCCCCACTCTGTGACAGCACACTCCTCCTTTCCACCCCTGATTTCCCATGTCTGTTCAATGAGCTCCTGACCCTCTCTGCCTTCTCATCTCACCTCCGGACAGGCGCTGCCCATTTAGTCTCATGTATCTACTTGAGCTAAGAAGCACACTCTTCACAAGTATCATTTTATGTCCCATAGTCCAGTCTAATCTTTGTCTGAAGAATTGGCCTCGGGAATGGTTTTAGTGCTGGGTTGACAGAGAGTCTGGGGGCCATGCTTTCTGGGGTTCCTCCAGTCTCAGTCAGACCATTAAGTCTGGTCTTCTTAATTGAATTTGATTCTGCACCCCACTTTTCTCCTGCTGCATCAGTGACTTTCTGTTGTTGACACACTTATTAATAGCACCTCTTTTTACCGTCATAGGTGTCCAGGTGTGGATGATGGATCATGTGGTCACCTTATTTTTTAGCCCCTTTTTGGTGGTCACAGTGCTCATTAGCCTATTACTGGCTTTGAAAAGTCCTGGAGGAAACCTTCACTTTCTTAAGCTGCTGGTTTTCAAACCTGATTGAACTTGGAAGTTAAAAACAAAAATTTTTTTTCACATATAATCCAACTTATATGAAATATCTAGAATAGGCAAATGCATAGAGACAAAAGTTTATTAGTGATTACCAGGGCCTGGGAGGAGGAGGGAATGGGGAATTATTGCTTCAGGGATACTGAGTTTTTGTTTGGGGTGATGAAAAAGTTTTGGAAATAGATGGTGATGGTTGCATAATATGATGAGTATAATGTCATTGAATTCTACATGTAAAAAAGGTTGAAATGGCAATTGTTTTATTATATATATTTTTATCACGATTTAAAAAATGGTTAAAATGGCAAATTTTTTTAATATATATCTTACCACAATAAAATTAAATTAAAAAAAAATTTTTTTTCCCTAATACCCTGGTTGCACAGTGGTTAACTGTTTGGCTGTTAACCAGAAGGTTAGCAGTTCAGATCTACCAGCTGCTCCTTGGAAACCCTATGGGGCAGTTCAGTTCTGACCTATAGGGTTGCTATGAGTCGGAATCAACTGGATGACAATGGGTTTTAATACCTGTTAACATCTTGTGGACCATGTTCTGTGGGATGCTTAGGGAGGGGATCGCCCCCTAGGGAGCAGGTGCTGGTGTAGGTCTGCTCCTCTCCTTCCATGGCTGGCAGGGACTGAGGGCTTTGTGAGCCACATTCCGCAGTTCATGGCATGGCGCCTGATGGTCCCTGCAAGGCCCTCTTGACCGATTCTTTGTGCCCTCCTTTCCCATTTCTCCCCTGACCAACAGGCATCTGGACCCAGGAGCTTGATGTGGGGCCCTTTCACTAAGCAGTACATCAGAGATGCTTTTCCACATAATTTGGAAACAATTTATTTTCAAAGATTGCTTAGTAACATGAATGACTTGACTATAATATATAATTGCTCTACTATTACTGGGTGGAGCCCAGGTGGCGCAGTGGTTAAGAGCTACGACTGTTAACCAAAAGGTCAGCAGTTCAAATCCACCAGCCGCTCCTTGGAAACCCTGTGGGGCAGTTCTGCTCTGTCCTGTAGGGTTGTATGAGTCAGAATTGACTCAGTACCAACGGGTATATGTCACTGGGCACAGAGCTTCAGTTTTTCATTTTTGTGAATGACAAGACTGTGAGTCAGTTTTTTTTCCTAAATTATTTCCATGGGAAATGGGCCAAAGATTGCATTCCCTATTTTATGTTTTAATTTAAAAATATATTACGTTTAATTATTTTTACTACAAAAGAAACGTGGGCTATGGAGCCCTGGTGGCACGAACAGTTAAGTGCTTGGCTGCTAACCAAAAGGTTGGCTATTCAGACCCACCCAGCAGCTCTGCGGGAGAGAGACTTGATGATCTGTTAAAGTAAAGATTCCAGCCGAGAAAACCCTATGGGGCAGTTCTCCTGTGTCACATGGGGTCATTATGAGTCAAAATCAGCTCTATGATACCCAACAACAACAACACACATATATCAAAGCTGATCACAATGTATACTTTAAATACGTACTGTTCAGTATACTTCAGTATACCTCAATGAAAGTAACACAGGCTCTTATAAAAGTCACAAGTTAACATAAAAATTACCCCTATTTAAAAACCAAACCAAATCTGTTGCCATTGAGTCGATTCCGACTCATAGTGACCCTTTAGGACAGAGTAGAATTGCCCCAGAGGGTTTCCAATGAGCAGCTGGTGGACTCGAACTGCTGACCTTTTGGTTAGCAGCCAAGCTGTTAACCAGAGCTCCACCAGGGCTCCAACCCCTGTTTATTAGAGGGTTAAAATAAGCTGGAGGGAGTGAAATGATTAGGTTTGTCTTTTGGAGGAGGGGCTAAAGAGGGAGGGGGAGACTGGAGGCAGGGAGACCCTTTCAGGGGCTGTGCTAGGTGAGGCGTGCAGTCTCCAGGGCCTGATCTCCATGGGACCATATGGACCTGAAAGGAAGACGTGGATTTGGGAGTTATTTTTTCATTGGAATTGCTGCTAGGTCTTGGTGAGTGACTGGATTTGGGTTGGGGGAAGAGGACGGGGGAAAAGAGCAGTGAAGATCTGTGGCCTGAGTGGGTGGGTGCGTGAATGGATGGTGGGACCTCTCTTAGTCCCCTAGGGCTGCCATAACAAATAACACAAAGTGGGCGGCTTTGAAGAACAGAATTGTATTTTCTCACAGTTCTGGAGCCTAACCAGTTAGTTGATGTCCAGTCAGTTCCAACAAATGGCGACCCCATGGATGTCAGAGTAGAACTGTGCTCCATAGGGTTTTCAATGGCTGATTTTTTTGGAAGTTGATCACCATGCCTGTCGGTCAAGGTGACTCTGGGTAGACTTGAACCACCAGCCTTTTAATTAGCAGCTGAGGGCTTGTACCACCCAGGGACACCTCTGGAGGTTAGAAGTACAAAATCAGGGTGTCAGCAGGACCCTGCTGTCTTTCTGTTGGCTCTAGGGGAAGTTCCTTCCTTCCTGTCAGGCTCTGTGACCCAGGGTCTCCTGGCTTTCCTTGGCTTGTGGAGGGGCCCTCACATGCTGTCTTCCTCTTGTGTGTGACTGTTCTGTGCCCTGTTATAAAGCCCAGTCAGAAGGGGTTAGGATTAGGACCTGTCCTACTCTGGTATGATTTGGTTAATTTAACGCATAACATGCAAAGTAAAACCCTATTTCCGCAAACAGGGTCACATTCACTGGTGCACGGGTTAGGACTTCAACATATCTTTTTGGGGGATGCAATCTGATCCATATGAGGGCCACACCCTAATATGGGAAAGAGGAAGAAGAGGTGAAGAAGGGGTCAGTTTGGTCCGAATGTGGAGAGGGGGATCCTGGGGGCCATGCAGGATGAGACACCAAGGGTAGCTGGATGAGCGGTCTGGTGGTCAGGTAAGAGGTCTGGACTGACTAAACTCATTTTACGCCTTTCTGTGTTGTTTGGAAAGAGGATTTATGTATGTGTGTCTTAAAAAAGAAGAAACGTGGGAGCGTATGGACAGTAGCTAAAGGTGAGGAGTGAGTTGGATTACGGGGAGCACAGTGTAGATTGGGATCTGCAGCTACTGACCAGAGAAGAAGAATCACGTTTTCCTTCCTCTTGTTCCCCTCAACCCCACCCCTACCTCTTATTATTGGATACAGAGGTCAGGGAGTCACCCTCTGTTTCTTCTTCCTATCTCTCATTCATGGGCTCAGTAGAGACTTTGGATGGCCACATGTCCAAGGCGTGGACTGGGACGGGACCAGCAGTATGCTGGAGTCAGCTCATGCCAGCACACGAGAACCGATTGTGAAATTGTCAGGAATTTTGCAAGCCAGTTGTTAAAAATCAAATTGTACTAACTTACAGTTAAGTAAATTCTGTTAAAAACATAGGTAATAGATACTCAAAACTCATGATTTCCTAATTCTTTCACTACATTTTGCTAGCGTCTATGCTTTAGAGGTTATTTACTGGATGGTAGAAACACTACATAATGGTGTTCAACTGCCCATCTCTTCCCACCCCTGCACTCAGTGGCATCATGTTGGCAGCTTGAGATAGGCTGTGGTGGAAGAATTTACACCATGAAAATTGATAAATACTACCAACAGGGAAGAACATGTTCAGCATTTCTCAGGCTGAAAGAACTGAAGAAAAAATTCAAGCCTCGAGTTGCAGTAGTGAAGGATTCTTTGGGGAAAATATTGAATGACGCAGGAAGCATCAAAAGAAGATGGAAGGAATACACAGAGCCATTATACCAAAAAGAACTGGTCGACATTCAGCCATTTCAGGAGGGTAGCATATGATCAGGAACCGATCGTACTGAAGGAAGACATCCAAACTACACTCAAGGTATTGGCAAAAAACAAGGCTCCAGGAATTGACGGAATATCAGTTGAGATGTTTCAACGAACAGGTGCAGCACTGGAAGTGCTCACTCGTCTATGCCAAGAAATTTGCAAGACAGCTACCTGGCCAACCGACTGGAAGAGATCCATATTTATGCCTATTCCCCAGAAAGGTGATCCAACCGAATGCGAAAATTATCAAACAATATCATTACTATCACACACAAGAAAAATTTTGCTGAAGATCATTCAATAGTGGCTGCAGCAGTATATTGACAGGAAACTGCCAGAAATTCAGGCTGGATTCAGAGGAGGACATGGAACCAAGGATGTCATTGATGATGTCAGATGGATCCTGGCTGAAAGCAGAGAATACCAGAAAGATGTTTACCTGTGTTTTATTGACTATGGAAAGGCATGAGACTGTGTGGATCATAGCAAATTATGGATAACATTGGGAAGAATGGGAATTCCAGAACACTTGATTGTGCTCATGAGGAACCTGGACATAGATCAAGAGGCAGTCGTTTGAACAGAACAAGGAGATACTTCATCGTTTAAAGTCAGGAAAGGTGTGTGTCAGGGTTGTATCCTTTCACCATACTTATTCAGTCTGTATGTTAAAAATATATTCCAAGAAGCTGGACTGTATGAAGAACAGTGCATCAGGATTGGAGGAAGACTCATTAACAGTCTGTGTTATGCAGGTAACACAACCTTGCTTGCTGAAAGTGAAAAGGACTTGAAGCACTCACTGATGAAGATCAAAGACCACAGCCTTCAGTATGGATTACACCTCGATATAAAGAATAACAAAAATCCTCACAACTGGACCAGTAATCAACATCATGATAAACAGAGAAAAGATTGAAATTGTCAAGGATTTCATTTTACTTGGATCCACAGTCAACACCCATGCAAGCAGCAGTCAAGAAATCAAAAGACACAGATCAAAACTACGATGAGATATCATCTCACCCCAACAAGACTAGCATTAATCCAAAAAACACAAAATAACAAATGCTGGAGAGGTAGTGGAGAGACTGGAACACTTATACACTGTTGATGGGAATGTAAAATGGTACAACCACTTTGGAAATCGATTTGGCGCTTCCTTAAAAAGCTACAAATAGAAGTACATACGATCCAGCTATCCCACTCCTTGGAGTATATTCTAGAGAAATACGAGCCGTCACACAAATAGATATATGCACGCTCATGTTCATTGCAGCACTATTCACAATAGCAAAAAGATGGAAACAACCTAGGTGCCCATCAGCGGAAGAATGGATAAACAAATTATGGTATATCCACACAATGGAATACTACGCAACAATAAAGAACAACGATGAAGCCATGAAACAGATTATAACATGGAGGAAGCTGGAGGTCATGCTGAGTGAATTTAGTCAGTCACAGAAAGACAAATATTGTATAAGACCACTATTACAAGAACTCAAGAAAAGGTTTAAACACAGAAGAAAACATTCTTTGATGGTTACGAGGGTGGGGAGGGAGAGTGAGGGTTATTTACTAACTAGATAGTAGATAAGAATTATCTTAGGTAAAGGGAAGGATAGCACACACTACAGGGGAAGTCAGCACAACTGGACTAAACCAAAGCTGAGAAGTTTCCTGAATACAGTCAGATACTTTGAGGGACAGAGGAGCAGGGGTAGGGGCCTGGGGACCATGTTTTCAGGGGACATCTAGGTCAGTTGGCATAACAAAACTTATTAAGAAAATGTTCTGCATCCGACTTCGGTGAGTGGCATCTGGGGTCTTAAAAGCTTGCAAGCGGCCATCTAAGATGCATCAATTGGTTCCAACCACTTGGAGTAAAGGAGAATGAAGAACACCAAAGACACAAGGAAAGTATTAGCCCAAGAGGCAGAAAGGGCCACATAAACCAGAGACTTCATCAGCCTGAGACCAGAACTAGATGGTGCCCAGCTACCACCAATGACCGCCCTGACAGGGAACATAACAGAGAGTCCCTGATGGAGCAGGAGAAAAGTGAGGTGCAGAACTCAAATTCTCGTAAGAAGACCAGACTCACTGGTCTGACCCAGACTGGAGGAACCCCAGAAAGCATGGCCTCTGGATTCTCTATTAGCCCAGAACTAAAACAATATCTGAGGCCAACTCTTCAGACAGGGATTGGACTGGACTATGGGACATAAAATGATACTCACGAGGAGTGTGCCTCTTAGCTCAAGTAGATACACGAGACTAAATGGGCAGCTTCTGTCCGGAGGTGAGATGGGAAGGCAGAGAAGGGTAGGAGCTGGTTGAATGGGCATGGGGAATCAGGTGGAAAGGAGGAGTGTGCTGTCACGGTATAGGTAGAGCAGTTAGAGTCATACAACAATGTATGTATAAATTTATGTATGGGAAAAAATTTAAAAAAATAAAAAGACACATTGCACTGGGCAAATCTGCTTCAAAAGACCCCTTTAAAAGTGTTGAAAAGCAAAGATGTCACCTTGAAGACTAAGATATGCCTGACCCAAGCCATGGTATTTTCAGTTGCCTCATATGCATGTGAAAGCTGGAGAAAGAATGAGGAAGACTAAAGCAGAATTGATGCCTTTGAATTATGGTGTTGGTGAAGAATATTGAATAGACCGTGGACTGCCAGAAGAACAAACAAATCTGTCTTGGAAGAAGTACAACCAGAATGCTCTTCAGAAGCAAGGATGGTGAGACTGCATCTTGCATACTTCGGACATGTTATCAGGAGGGATCAGTCCCTAGAGAAGGACATCATGGTTGGTAAAGTAGAGGTTCAGCGAGAAAGAGGAAGACCTTCAATGAGATGGACTGAGACAGTGGCTACAATAGTGGGCTCAAGCATAACAACGATTGTGAGCATGGCGTAAGACCGGGCAGTGTTTCGTTCTGTGATGCAAAGGGTGGCTATGAGTCGGAACCGACTCGACGGCACCTCCCAACAACAACACAAATAGATATATTTTTCTCTTGGAGAGCCAGTTGTTCAGCCTTTACCAGCACACCACTGGCCGGGACACACAGGTGAAGAGTGTGGTGGTCAGAGTCTGCACGCTGCGGGGACCACCAAGGGAGGCTGAGGTGGAGCAGGAGAGAGGCCCCGGTCCCGTCACTGGGGAGGAGGGTGGCTGGCAGGCCTGGGCACAAGGCTGGGAAAGGGCCCATGCAGCAGGAGTGAGGAGGCTGTGGGGTCAGCCAGGGAAGGCTTCTCTGAGGAGGTGACCTCTGAGTGAGCTCTGACTGAGGTGAAGGGGTGAGCTGCCTGGCTGTCTGGTAAAAGAGAGTCTAAGGGCAAGGAGGCTGGGGGCTGCAGGGCTGTGAGCCAGCAGAGGGACCCTGCGGAGGGGCACTGGAAAGTGCCCCGCCCCATTGTGTGGAGCGTTCCCCCGCAGTTATGGCAGGCCGAATGGTAGCTGCCAGTCCTGTTCTCTCCCTCTCTGGGCCCCCGATTGGCCCGTGCCTGTGGTCCCTAGCACCCCCTTAGTAGGTGTTCAGTGAATAGGGTCCCTGGTGTCCTGTCCCCACTTCCTCAGCAGGGCAGGACCTAAGCCCTCAAGGAGGTGTGCTCTGTCCGGGCACCCAGCCCTCCTCTCCCCGTCATCCAGACCCCCACCCCACCTGCTGTTGGATCAGGCTACCAGCTGCCACCCTCACACTACCTCCTTTAGGCCTTTTCATCAAAATTCTGCTTTGAACTGGAAACCAAAAATAAATTCCCTTGTGCCTTGCGTCTGGGTGGAATCGGCTGTTGGGGGAAGGGAACCATGTGAGTTGAAAGTCTGGCCATTGGGCCTGGCTGGGGCTCTGCAGCCGCCCTTTGCCTTCGTGGAGGTTTGGAGCCACGACTGCTCTGTGGGGGACGTGTGAGCCCTGCCCTTGGGGACCTTCCAGACAGCCCGGCTTAGTGCTGTGTGGGTGCAGGCAGAGGGAGCCCCTCCACCAGCCAGGTCTTGATAGCCCACAAATAGACATGCTCACTTCCTTGGAGAAGAGGTGGGACAGGTAGAAGAATGTCAGTGCTGGACAGGACCCCAGCTCTTTCTGCACTAGTCCTTTGTCTCTGGGGAAACTGAGGCCCAGCTATGGGGAGGGGCTTGGGATGGCTCACGGAAGGGTGTGGGCACTGGGGGCTCTGGCAGGGTTTTCCTGTGCTTCCCCCACCTCAGGTGTGGAAAGCTTCCCAGTGTGAAATGTGCGGGGATTTGAGGAGGGCTTTGTCCCTGGCGGGGTTGGAGTGGAGGGTGGCACTACAAAGAGAAAAATGAAGCAAAATAACCAAGTATGGTGTCCGCAGGCTTGTGACCTGGATTTTAGCAGCTGTTGAGACAGCTGGTCTCTGACTCTGTGTCCCCTGAGGGGGTGGGGGTGTTGGAGGAGATTACCTGAGGGTTGGCCTGGGCTGGGACAGCTGGGGAGGAAGACAGCTGAGAGGGCAGCTTCCTGCCTAGAATAGCCGTCCTGGGCCCCCCTTGACGTGGGAACCCTTCTCTGGCTAAACGAAGAGGAGAGGTAGAGACACTGATTCAGCTTGGTCCGCAAATGTTACGGAGCCCCTCTGCACAGGGACGTGCGCGCGCAGTGGATATGGGAAGGGAGCTGAGGGCTGCTGGGCATCTACCGGGCATGCTGGAGGGGAGCAGCGGTGAAGAGGGAGACCAGCGGGTGGACTCTTGCCTGGCTTCCCCTCTGGGGCAGTGTGTTAACTTGTTTCCTAACCTGTGAGGTAACAGTAGCGGCAGTGGTGGTTCGCTGTAGAAGTCTCACCTTCTCTGAGGGAGACCTCTCTTCCACTCACGGCTGGGGCACCCCATGCGCAGCCACCACCTGTCTGTCAGAGAAGGCTCCTGTGTTGCTGAACAGGTTTCAGCGGGGCTTCCAGACTATTACAGAGTAGGAAGAAATCTAGTGATCTACTTCTGAAAATCAGCCGATAAAAACCCTGTGGATCACAACAGTCCAACCCGTAAGCAATGTGGAGCAGTTTCCTACAATCATAGGGTTGGTGCAGGCGTGGGCAGCGTTTTGTCCTGTTGGACATGGGATAGCCATGAGTCGGGGCCCACTCAGCACCAGCCAACAACAACAACGAAGATAAGAAAATAATGTATAAAAGGTCCCCAGTGCATTGGGGGTGTTCAGTAGGCAGCATATGAATGGAAGCTGCTAATAAGTGTTGACACCTTATTGCGGTGACCAGACCCACAGGCCCTTGGGTCTGGCCACATCTGATGTGGCGCTCCTTCCCTCTGTGGCTGCTTTTCAAAGCAGTTCTTCCCAAGGAAGGGCCCACCTGACCTGCACATGGTGGTGGGAAGAGGCGTTGGGCCCCAGAGAGCCACCGTGGGCTGGGGGCTCCCAGTGGCCCTTACTGCATACGCCCCTGTAATGAAGATTCTAACACCTGGCCAGGGATGCAGCCACGCCCCTCCCTTGTTTCACAGAGGGGTAGAGTGACTTAGCCAGTGAGACGGCATCCGATCCAGCCTGGAAGTCCTCCCTCTGACTCCCGGCCTTTTATGTCATGGGTGGCAGTGGTTGCTGTCAAGTCGGTTCTGACTCGTGGTGACACTAGAACCGTGCCCTGGAGGGTTTTCAAGGCTGGGACCTTTCAGAAGCAGATTGCCAGGCCTTTCTTCCGAAGCACCTCTGGGTGGGTTCAAACCACCAACCTTTCAGCTAGTAGTTGAGCGCTCACTGTTTACACCACCCAGGGACTGTGGCCTTTCGTGGGTTTTGTTTTTTCTTACTCTCTCAGTCTGAGAATAAATCATTCTCATCAAAATAACAATCACTGACAATATTTCTTGTTTGCTTGCTGTGGGCTAGGTGCTGTTCTAAGCACATTAGCAGTATTACCTCAGATCTGCCCTACAGGAGTCCCTGGGTGGTGCAAACAGCTAACGCGCTTGGCTGCTAACTGAAAGGTTGGAGGCTTGAATCCACCAGAGGTGTCTCAGAAGAAAGGCCTGGTGATCTGAAAAATCAGCCATTGGAAACCCTATGGAGTATAGTTCTACTCTGACACACCTGGGGTCGCCATGAGTCAGAGTTGGCTTGATGACAATTGGTAAAAGAAGGCACAGATGAGGAAACAAGAGGCTTCAAGCAGTTAAATAACCTTCCCAGGTTCACACAGTGAGGAAGTGGTGGAGCTGGGAGGAGCTGGGGTTCACACACAGGCCTGCTGGACTCCAGACCCTGCCCCCGCCCCCACACACACACCCACCACTTCCCTGCGGCTGTGGCCTCGGAATATCGTTGGTGGAAGAGAAGACCCAACCCAGGGTCCTGCCCTCTAAACAAGAAACAGAAGGAGACATCTTTATGCAGGAAGGAGTAAAAGATGAGGTTGAAAAACCATCTGTATGAGACCACAAGGTCACAATTACTCTTTTAAGGCAAAAGATGAGAAGATAAGGGGGCAGGGAAACTAGAGTATTGGAAATGGAACAGCCAGAACAGAATTAAAGAGAATGTTGACACATTGTGAAACATGTAACTAATGTCACTGAACAATTTGTGTAGAAATTGTCAGATGGGAACCTCATTTGCTGTGTAAACCTTCATCAAAAACACCATAAAATATTATTTAAAAAAAGGATGAGGTTCCCTGCTCATAGGAAAGTCTAGGGGTTGGCTAGATCCTGGGAAATGGGTGCATTCAGAAGAGTCCAGGATTTGGGGTGACTGTGGTATGGGGCTTGGCATGGCAGGTGCTGATTAGTGCATGTTTGTTGGATGAACACAAGTGTCTCTGGACCAAGAGCCAGAGCCTTTGACCAGAGGTTGGCTCTGTGTCTGCTCTTTGGGGGTGTACGTAAACCATCTGATACCTCTGAGCCCCAGTTTCCTCATCTGTAAAATGGGAATAGCAATTCCCACTTCATTAGGTTAAATGTGAGGGTCAAATGAACTGTTGTATGTCAAGCTCTTAGCACAGAGCCTGTTAACAAGGTTGATCTTCCAGGAGCCCAGCTCCCAAGCTGGAGGCCACCCCTTCCCCTGAGTCAAGGCCCCACACTGACTGCCCAGGCCCCAGTGGACATATGCTTTGCCACCCTGCTGCCAGTGTCCCCAGAGCGAGCAGCTGCATGCTTCTGTCCTGTCTGTTGGATCCCTGTCTAGGAGTCGTGTGGCTTCCCGCCCCCTGAAAGTCTGTCCTTAAGGGCTAGCTCCCCAGCCCCGGAGGGCAGTGGCTGGATGTGACCCCTGGGAGGGCACCGAGCCAGGCCTGGGGCTCGGGGTTTCTTTCTTTTTTGTTATTGTTAATGAAAGTATATACAGCAAAACATACACCAGTTCAACAGTTCCTGCAGGTACAGTTCAGTGACATTGCTTACACTCTTTCAGTTGTGCAGCCATTCTCACCCTCCTTTTCCAAATTGTTCCTCTCCCATTAACATAAACTCACTGCCTTCTAAACTTCCTCTGGGCCGGGGTGTCTCATCCTTGTGTGAAGAAGTGCTGGTGGGAACGAGTGGCCCCCCAGACCCTGCCCGTGCTCAGGCAGGTCTGAAAGGATGGGGCCAGCATCCGGTCACTCCTGCCCCCATGGCTGTTGCAGGCCCATCAGCCTCTGGGATGGAGGAGGAGAGGGTAGACCTGTCTGCCTGAGGTTTGGTCTGGCAGGAAGGTGGGGCATCCTCAGACCTTGAATTGCTGGCCACGGGGCAGTCAAGGATAGTGGGGAATGGGTGGGAGAAACAAAGATCAGGCTCCTGGGCACCTACCTTCGCAGGAGGCACAGTGGGTTCAAGCCCTGCCTTTGTCACTTTGCTGAGTGACCTCGAGCAGTTTGCCACCATCCTCCTTCCTTCCTGATCATGGGCATGCTGGAGTCCAGGCTGGGAAGCGGCCCCTCCTTTCTGCTGTGTGACCTTGGGTAAGGCCCTTGCCTCTCTGGACCTCAGGGTCGTTCTTCCTACAAGGAAGGACCGGTTCATGCCAGAGAGCCAAGAATTCAGCCCCAGGCTGGCAAGGGTTATGTGCTTGCTTCTGCCTCCTGCTTCTACCTCCCTGGTTCTGGGTGGCCTTGAGGCTGTGGGCTTGGGGTGTAGAGGGAGGGCAGGGCTCTGAAGGAGGGGAGGGGAGGCTCAGGGGCAGAGTGGGAGGGTTTTCCTGGCTCCTTCCTCGCCACCCTCCCCCCCACCCCGCAGATGGCTGGGGCTGGGGCTTTGCCAGCTATCAGGTAGCAGGTTGGGAGCCTTTGGGGGGCCTGGGGCTGGCTGCAGGAGGAGGATGGAGCACAGAGACCACTCCCAGAAGGCCTAGGCTCCTCATGGGTGGTCTCAAGTTAACAGCCTGGGTGGGAGGAGGGCTTGGAATCTTCCAGAATGTGTTCCTCTCTGGCCTTTGATTTTGAGTGGCCTTGAGCAGTGGAAAGCCTTTGCCTCTGAGTCAGACCTTTCCTGAGCTTTTACTCCTTAGAACCTTCCAGAAGGGTTGTAAGAGTGGGGAGAGCCCCAGGGCCCACAGGAGGACAAGACCTGCCTAAGGCCACACTGCCAGCCATGTCTGCCTCAGTTTCCCCATCAGTTAACTACCACTGAACGCATCAGCTCTGACTCTGTGCTCCTGGGGGGCCGCTGAGGGTCCAGTTCCCACACCAACCCTAACCGCTGCCTCTCTCCTCACTCCACAGGCTCCCCGCTGCACAAGCAGGCGTCGGGCCCCTCCTCTGCGGCAGCCCCCCCAGCCCCTGAGAAGCCGGGCCCGAAGGCAGCTGAGGTGGGCGATGACTTTCTGGGGGACTTCGTGGTGGGTGAGCGGGTGTGGGTGAATGGCGTGAAGCCAGGCATGGTGCAGTACCTGGGCGAAACACAGTTCGCGCCTGGCCAGTGGGCGGGCGTGGTGCTGGACGACCCAGTGGGCAAGAATGATGGCTCCGTGGGCGGCGTGCGCTACTTCGAGTGCCCAGCGCTACAGGGCATCTTCACGCGGCCCTCCAAGCTGACCCGGCAGCCCACCGCCGATGGCTCGGGCAGCGACGCCCACTCGGTGGAGTCACTGACCGCGCAGAACCTGTCGCTGCATTCGGGCACAGCCACGCCCCCGCTGACCTGCCGTGTCATCCCTCTGCGGGAAAGCGTCCTCAACAGCTCTGTCAAGACAGGCAATGAATCGGGCTCCAACCTGTCAGACAGCGGCTCTGTGAAGCGGGGTGACAAGGACCTGCGCCTGGGAGACCGCGTGCTGGTGAGTGTGGCTGCGCTGAGCTCAGGCCCAGCCTCCCTTCCCCCACCTCTTCACAGCACATGGACAAGCTGGATCCTGGGGGCCAGGCTGGGGCAGGGGCAGTAGGACTTGGGCATTGTCCAAGCTGGGGACACACATTTCTCATCAGTAACCACACAGAGTGAAAGTGGGTTCTGGAGACTTTGCTGTGTGACCCTGGGCGAGTTTCTTAACCTTTCTGGGCCTCAGTCTTCCCATCTATCAAATGGGAATTTTAATAGTACTTCCCTCATAGGTTGAAGCTTTTCTGGTGGTGCAAACAATTAATGGGCTGGCTCGAGGTCACCCAGATGCACCTTGGAAGAAAGGCACGGCAGTCTACTTCCAAAAAATCAGCTATTGAAAACTCTGTGGAACACAGTTCTCTGACACACATCGGGTCACCATGAATCAGAATCAACTCCACAGCACCTGGCTCACGGGTTGAAATGAACTAATACATGTAATGCATTTAGACAGTGACTGATACTTAGTAAGTGCTAAGTGTTATCTGTTACTGATATTATTCATTGATCCAGCTTGCCAGCATGGATGTGCCGGGCCTGTACTGGAAAAGAGACCCCTGGCCCAGGGTGGGGCGTGCAGACACATATAAGCTATAATGGGGTGATCAGTGATACTGTGGAGGAGAGAACTGGGGATCCCTCTTTCCCAGTGGCCCCAAGTTATTCAGAATCTAGGTTCATCCTCTGCGGTCTGACCACGGTAGCATTTTCCTGGGCACCTGCCGTGGGCCAGACCCAGGCTGGAGGTGCCAGGGTGGGCAGGACGAGGTCATGTCCTGCTGTGCCATGCCTGGGGCAGGTGGCCAAGAAGGCCCCAGGCCGACCCTGCCCTCCAAGGACCACAGTGTTGGAGTGGAGACAGGGACATGGGGGGAGGTCCCTGGAGGGTGTCTGAGGGGCCTGGAGTGTGGAGAGCCAAGGGGATGACATCACTGGGTGGAGGGGGAGGTCCCTGCATCCAGGGGAAGCAGTGGGGGGATCCACCTCGAGCTGGGCTTATATAGGTGGGAAGCATATGCCTGGAGTTTTCAGGTTGGGTAGGGGTCTGGAGATCTCTCCCACAGAGGCAGGGTTTCTCCTGGAGGCTTCTGGGAAGAGCATTTGGGGTAGGGGAGGGAAAGGAAAGGTTTATACCTGTTACCCTGTTTAATCCGCAGGCCCACTCGGACGTAGTTTTATCATGCCCACTTTATGGATGGCTCAGAGAGGTCAAACCAGCCCCCATGCTGCCTTCCTTTCACTAAACTGTGTGAACTCTGAGCCCCACCTGGCAGGATGAGGACTTCACCCACCCTGGGGCTGGGTGCCAGCTTGGCTTCCCATGGGTGGAGTTTCCCCAACGGTGACCAGAGGGGACTTGGCTCGGGTGGTGATCCAGCCACCAGCCTTGGTCCCTGCCCTCAGAGAGCCTCCAGTCCTGTGTGGGGAGAGCTGTGATGTCCACGCGGCTGCAGACATGGACGTGTCCTTATATGTGGCATGTACCGTGAAGAAATGTGGTGCAGGCTCTGAGGGGATGTCGCAGTGCTCGATGCAGCCTGGCCCGAGAAGTGGTGTTGGGCTAAGATCGAGGAATGACCTGGCACTGACGGTGCAGGGAAGAGGCACTGCTCCAGGCAGAGACCACAGAGAAGAGCAGGGAGCTGAGCGGGCGGCGAAGAGGAGCTGGGGCCAGGGACCCTGAGGAGGCTGGCATGGGCAGGCCCCACGGTCCAGGGCCTGGGTGTGGAGTCGGGGTTTATTCCAAGAGTACGGGGAGCCGCAGAAGGTCTGAGTAGTGATATGAGCAGGTTCGCGTTCTGAATGTTTCTCGCTTGCTGCCTGGCGGGGGACAGGACCAGGTTGGGCAGGAGTAGAGCCAGGGAGGTGGGTGCCAGGAGGCTGCTGTGGCCGTGATATTGTGGGGACAGAGGATAGGCCCGTTGGGAGGCCATCACTTTGCTCTTCTTATCCTGGCTCCCAGGGAATCAGACTCCAGCCAACAGGACCTGGGCAAGCTGGCTTAGTCGCACTGAGCTGATGTTTGGGAAGCCTGGGTTCCAAGGGCATTTGCTGGGCGTGGCCACTGTAGGGAAACCGGGCCCAGGCCCTTCTCTGCTCCTTCCCGGCTGTGTGATGTTGGGCAAGTCACTTCACTGAGCCTCCTTCCCATCCATCTGTTCTTCATTCACTCGTCATCTGTCCATTCAGCAAATTGGCCATAGCCTACCACCCTCCTGATGCTTCCATGGAGAGGATTAAAAGAGCTAGTGGACGTGAAAATGTCCTGTGGTGTCCCAAGGACTGTGGCTGTGTGAGACCTGTGTTGTGTGACACCCTGGGGTGGGGATCTGTGACCACTGTAGGATGAGAAGTGGGGGCTCTGGAGGGTCACTGGCCAGCCCTGATTGGCCCCTGTTTGGGAGAGCAGGGAGGTTTGACCCTGGTTTGATCTTGCCTGGACCTCCCCATGCACCTCTTCCCCTAGGCAGTGGGAACTTCTGCCTGTCTCAGGATGTCCACTGGCCGGAAACTGGCCTTCAGGGTAGGGGCACTGAAGCTGGCACAAGGTGGGCACTGCCGGCTCTAGAAGCATCCACCAGGCCCTCATCCTGCAGCAAGGCCAGCTGAGGCGGCAAGGCCAGACAGACTCACTGACCCCCAGCCCGCTGGTGGGTCACCCTACTGCTTTCCTGGGGGCATGCCCCACACTGGGCACCATGCCCAGCACTTGCTGTGCCTTGTCTCTGTGTCCCTCCACTGCGTACAAGGTGTGTGTTACCCCCATTTTACTGAAGAGCACAGGGCTCAGCCCTGGGAAACAGTCTGCCCAGGGTCAAGCAAGGGGTTTGTGTGCACCTGGCCGTGCCCCAGCCTGGCACCTCCCCTGAGTGATTTCTCTAGCTGCCGGGATCTGACTGGCTGTCCAACCCTGAAACTTGGTGCTTCTCCCGTGTACCTGCTGTTGGCACCTTCTGACACACCACTTTCCTGTCCCCACCATGTCCTTTTAAAAATTATAGCCTGGGCAAGAATGGGTGTCAAGGCCTGAACTGACATTGTTCAGATGGGAGCTGTTTAGGAAAAGCAATGCCAAAAAAAAGCATACTTTTGCAAATTTTACAGATCACATGATCACATGAACGCACTGCCGGAGCCTCTCCCAGGGCCTTGGAGGAGGCCGGAGCAGGTGAGGGGCCCAAGTGCTCAAGCTCCGTTAGCTTCACCAGCCATCAACCTGTTCCCAAAACTACTCCAACCTGGTTAGAAGGCAGGAAGAAGGTTTATGTGATGAGCCTCTGGCTGCTCTTCAAAGATTCCTCTGAAACCTGGGCTTCGTTTGGGCTGCAGAATTACCCCATGAGGTCCACGTGCTAGCTGAGTAACCATGGCGAGTTATTGACCCTCTCTGTGTCTCAGTTTCTTCATCTGTGAAATGGGCACGGTAGTCCTCCTGCCTGCCGTGTAGAGTGGTTAGTTGGGGCTCTGAGTGAGCAAACGTTAGCTCTGGTCACCATCAACGTCAGGGAGGAATGTTCTCCTTGGCCCTGGGGTCACCAGGTGCACGATGGTCACCAAGCTCAGAGCTTCCCTGAGGTCAGTCATCCAGGGGGTCACGATGGCGTTAGTATCCTTGGGGTCCGTTGACTGAGTGCTTCCTGTGGGCCAAGCTCCATCCCAAGAACTTCATGAACAGAATCCTGTTTCCTCTTCACAGCAGCCCTAAGAGGCCTCGATCCCCCAGGAACCTCTGGGAGGGTGGGAGGGAGTTTGTCAGGACTGACCGACGACCTGCCTGGGTCTGGTGTGGGGCGGGGAGGTGAGAGGAGACCACTCTGCTTCACGTGTAGAGCGCTAAGAAGCTGTGTGGTCCTCAGCAAGTGCTGTAAGTGTTAGCCCAGCCTGGCCTGCTGAGTGAAGAACTCAGGGTCCCTGCCAGGCAGTTGGGAGACTGGGCGAGGCACCAGGTGTGCCGTGACGGCACTGCACAGGCTTGTTGAACTCTTAATGTCCCTCCCTGATGGTTGTTCAGGCCAGTGGACGTGTTCAGGGAGAATCACTGCAGGGGGCTGCTGCCTCGGCGCCCCCACCTCTCTGAAAGTGAGCACCGAGCCCAGGCCCTGCCCACCTGCCCTCGTTCCTGCCAGGGACCCCCTTCTGCCCCTCTCCACAGTTCCCCAGCCCCAGCAGGTGCCAGGTGCCAATCCAGGACATGAATCCCTCATTTACATTCAGGCAGCTCTGGGATAGGTATTATAAATGCATCATACAGATGGTGCTGAGGCTAGCGGCCCGGGACTCACCTGAAGCATCTTGATGACAGAGCTGGGTCTGCCTGCTGTGTGGAGGAGACCCTGCTCTGAGGCATAGGCATTTATTTAAGTGAGTTTTAACTTTCTCAGTGGAAAACCTCTGTGAAACAAATGGACCAAACCGAGTCTGAAGCTGTTGCTTTGTGAGACCCAGGATCTAGCTGGTGTTTGGCCGGGGCCAGGAGGGACTCAAGCCCCCACAGAAGAGAAGGGGTGGGTGTCATCACTCCGAGGGCATGGCCGGCACACAGCTGGCGGGGGGCCAGTGAGGGAAAACTCCTTGGGACCGCGGGGATGTGGGTCCCCAGAGGTTGTGCTGACCCAGGGTAGATAGCCGGTGCACTGAAGGACGGAGGGACAAGGAAAGGACTTGGGTCCAGAGTCAGGCTGAGGACTGAGGGTGAAGCAGTGCCCCCTGTGGCTGGTGAGTGGGTAGCAGTGCAGTTCTGAAGGGAGGGGACACCAGGAGAACGGAGCCTGGTAGGTAGTTGGGCACCACCGGGATCGAGGAGGCAGCAGGGTGTTGTAAGAAAAGGGAGAGCCTCCAGGCTCTTCTGCTCACTGACGACTCTGGGCCTCAGTCTCTTCATCTGTAGATGGGGGTAACGAGGCTCACCTCATAAAATTGTGAGGATTGGAACTGATATCTTTAATATCCCTGGCACGTAGCCAGTCCTTACAAAATAGCAGGAGTGGAACTAGCTTTAATTAGGGACTGGTCCCTTCAGGCACATCTGAATTATACTTGGGGGTATCAGGAGAAAGTAGCATTTAGAAAGTACTGTTCAGGTTCAGATGAACACAGTAGATAAAACATACACATTTATTTTCAGTCCCTCTTGAATCTGCACTGGAATGACAGTGAAGTTGGTTTTTTTTAAAGATAGTGACTCCCCAAGGACAGGGAATGGGAGGAGGGACGGCGGCCACAAGGCTGGAAGTCCACCAATGCCATGGCCAGAGCCGCAGCAGTGAAGAGGCCCTTAGGGTCACCTCAGAGACCGTAACGGTTCAGGAATTAGCCACAGAGCCACCTCTGGAAGTGGGGCTGGTGTCAGGGCCAGAAATGGGAGAATTGGTTGAAAAATCTCTAGCCCCCCGTCATCCCCTGCCCTGCCCCCTTCTATCTGGTGACAGCAGAGGTCTGGGACGGATGCTATTCTCCTGAGAGGGGCAGAGTCTGGATGAGGGATTCCAGGCAGGTCGGACTGAAGGAGGGGTCAGTGAGCACGTGTGTTCTGGAGGCTGAGCCCCTTCCTCCTCCCAGTTGCTGCCCCAAGCCTGTATTCTCCATGCTGGAGAGCACGAGAGCCTTCTAGGGTGTGCTGGGGTGGGGGCAGGGGTGACCACTGGTATGTACAAAATGCCGTTGGATGAGCATTCATTGATAGAGAGGTAAATACCAAAAGATTCAGCTTAAAGAATTAAGTGTTTGTTTCTGGGGCTAGGTGGAGAAACTTAAGAGGCTTTTTAAGGCATTGGAACTGTTTGACTCTTTAATCTCTGTACGTGTATGGCTTTGATTAAAAAATTAAGACAAACTAGTTCAAGGGTAACATTTATCGAGGCTCTACCGTGTGTCAGACACTGAACACATAGTATGTAATCCTCACAAAAACATTTTTTACACATGAGGAGGCTGAGGCTCAGAAAGCCTAGGGAGCCAGCCTGAGCTCACACAGCCAGGGTTTGAATGCATGTCTGTCTCCAAAGCCTGTGCTCTTCCGTGGGACAGCCCTGGGAGGCAGTGGTTGTACCCGTATTCCTCCCAGCTGTCCTCTGGGCCTCTCCAGTGCCATCTCTGCCCATGCCCACGGCAGCCTCTGGACCTGAGTCTCTGTGTGCCAACAGGTTGGTGGGACGAAGACTGGTGTGGTGCGGTATGTTGGGGAGACAGACTTCGCCAAGGGCGAGTGGTGTGGCGTGGAGCTGGACGAGCCCCTTGGGAAGAATGATGGGGCAGTAGCGGGCACCAGGTACGGCGGGCCTTCCCAGGGGGCGGGGAGGGGGGGTTCTAGCCTGGGTTGGGGATGGGGCATCTGAGGAAGCCAATATTGAGATTCAGGGTGATTGTGCCAGACACCCTGATATAGGTGCTTTCTCCCCTCTCTCACATAGCCTGCCAAGATAGGTGGTGGGATTATCACCTCATTTTATAGGTGAGAGAACAGAGGCCAGAGAGGTCATTGCCCGGGTTCACACAGAAAGTCACAGCAAGCTGTAGGAGAATCCATCCATCCTGAGTTCCCTTCTCCATGCCATGCATGGCTAAGCTGGGGGTGGGGGCACTGGGAAGGGAGAGGCAGTGGTCTCTGCCCTCTGGGGACTCGCCTGGATAACACGTGAAGTAACCACAGTGCCCTTGACAGTGCCCAGCGCTTTACGCCAAGGGCTTTCCTGGGGACTACAGGTGGGTTCCAAGTTTCATGCCATCTCTGATGAAAAGGTATTGGCTGCCTAGATTGCAGGGTTGAGAAGGGGCTTACGGCTGTGTCTGGGCTCAGGGGGCTGGGGGAATGATGTGGTCAGTGGGCAGCATCTGCCACGGGTGTGGAACTAAGGTGAGGTGGCCTGAGTGCTGTGTGGCTGTCCCCAGGCTCGATTCTGTGGCAGATACGGCTGTGGCAGCTCCAAGCGGTGGTCACTGCAGTACAGGCCGAGCGGTCGGGACGAGCCAGACTTGAACCAGGCCTTGGAGGAGAGTTGGATTCGCTTCTGGAAAAGTCTTGAGGAGGATGTGCTAGGCAGGGAGCAGACTGGAGGTGGGAGGAGGCAGGGATGGCGGCAGTTTCACGGTGCATCAGAAATGGAACAGGTCTATCTCCCTGTTCCTGCATGGAGCCCATGACCCCAGAGCTTTTTAGAGAAGAGAACCCGAAGTTTTTGTGACAGCTTTACATCTTCCGATTTTCACAGTGTTTCTCTCGACTCACTCTTGCTTTCAGAATTGAAGGCAGGTGGGCAGCCTCTCCCGGCCCCCAAGGTGTCCCTTTGGCTTTTGCTTCTCCATGCAGGGAGCTCCGTGCCCAGAAAGCTGGTGGGATCTCTTGGGTCTGGGGGTGGGCCAAGGACAGCTATGAGAGTGGGTGGCAGACATGGCTGGGGAGCCTCTGGACTACGTGTGGGAGCCAAGTGTAGTGGGCTTTAGAGCCCAGCATACTGGGGGAGCCCAGTCCCACCTTTGCTATTAGCCAGTTGTGTGACCCTAGGCAGGTTACTTAACCTTTCTGAGTCTAAATTTCCTCTTCTGTGAAATACAGGTAACAATAGAGTGGTTGGAGGATTGAAGTGAGCATTCATGTAAAGGGACTGGCACAGAGCAGGTGCTCAGTAATTGTTCTCTCCCCATCTCCCAAGAGTATTCCCCATGGCTGTTCATAGCCACTGACTTTCCAGGAGCACGGTCTACCAGTCTGGAGGATTTCCACCCTGCAGTGCGAGTGATGGAGTCCCAAGGCAGTTCCTGTCTGTCTTCTGGGCTCTGACTAAGTCGGGGAGGCAGGGAGACTCTAGGCTGTGGGCCGTGACAGCAGTGTGGGTTTCGCCCCCTTCCCCAGGTACTTCCAGTGCCCACCCAAGTTTGGTCTCTTCGCACCCATCCACAAGGTGATCCGCATCGGCTTCCCGTCTACCAGCCCAGCCAAAGCCAAGAAAACCAAGCGTATGGCCATGGGTGTCTCAGCGCTGACCCACAGTCCCAGCAGTTCCTCCATCAGCTCCGTCAGCTCTGTGGCCTCCTCCGTTGGGGGCCGGCCCAGCCGCAGTGGCCTGGTGAGGGCAGAGTGGGGTGGGGGTACCCTAGTATGTGCATGGGGATAGGGAAAGTGGGCTCCCCACTCTGCCTCTGACTTACTGTGGTTCCAGGCATCCCTCAGTTTAGGGGTTTTGAATAAAGACGTCAGCTCATATTTTTAATAGGGAAGATTGACCCATCTATGTTTATTGTTATTTTTGTATTTCTGGTTTGTTGTAGCCTAAGTCCTTCCCCGGGAGTTAAGAAGGGTCAGAAGGTCACATAAGGCAGGGCAGGGGGTTGGAAAGCCTGGCATAGTCGTGCTGGGTTAAGGTGAGGCTGCTCAGTAGGATGGGAGAGGGCCTTCTCTCCGAGCTTAATCTCGGGTGGGAAGTTCCTCCCGGCCCAGGAGAGGGAGAGTCGCAGGGGCCTCTGACTCTCCTGAGATGAGTTCACTAAATCTCGGATGTTTTGATTGCCCCCTGAGTAAGTAGGCAGGCCTCAGAGAGTCTAGGGCACGGGTCGGGGAGGAGCAGGACCCTGGGAGTCGAGACACTTGGGTCTCCCACCTGCTGGGTGGCTCTGGGGTAGGCTGGGCAGAGGCAGCTGAGCCCACAGTGCCCCAGACAAGCTATCCCTGAGTCCTGCCTGCACACACACCTTCCTGCAGCTCACGGAGACCTCTTCGCGCTATGCTCGCAAGATCTCGGGTACAACAGCCTTGCAAGAGGCGCTGAAGGAGAAGCAGCAGCACATCGAGCAGTTGCTGGCTGAACGGGACCTGGAGCGGGCTGAGGTGGCCAAGGCCACGAGCCACATCTGCGAGGTGGAGAAGGAGATCGCCTTGCTCAAGGCGCAGCACGAGCAGGTGGGTGGGCAGGCAGACAGCGGGTGCACTGAGGCACTAGCTGCCTTCTTGGGCCAGTCCTGTCTAGTCACACCCACACAGAGTCTCAGAGCAGAGAACTTGGGGTGTGTGGAGAAATACTAAATTACCAGCAGTGTCTCTGGGTGATGCAAAGGGTTAACGCACTTGGCTACTAACCGAGAGGTTGGAGGTTCGAGTCCACCCAGAGACGCCTTGGAAGAAAGGCGTGGTGATTTACTTTTGAAAAATCAGCCATTGAAGACCATGTGGAGCACAGTTCTACTCTGACACGTGTGGTCACCGTGAGTAGGAGTCAGTGGCAACTAGTTTTGTGCTTAAATTACCAATACCTGTCCTCCTCCTTTCCAGAGATAACCCTTAGTAACCTGGTGAATTTCCTTCCAGTCTTTTTTCTGTGTGTATGGATGGATATGTACACGTATTTTCAGAACCTGGATATGAACTTTTGTATCCTGCTTTTTCCTGCCTCGTATAATGTGAGCATTTCCTAGGTCGTGGAAAATCCTTCACCGTTTTAACAGCCACATGTCGTCCATCATGGAATGTGTCCTTACTGATGCTGCCAAGCCCCTGTTGTTTTTAGGTTGTTTCCAATTTTTCACTTTTTGTAAATAATAGTGCAGTAACATTTTTCATATACAGCTGTCCACATTTCAGAGTCCCTGGATGGTGCAAACAGTTAAGCCTAGGCTACTAACCAAAAGGTTGGCAGTTCAAATCCACCCGGAAGTGCCTTAAAAGAAAGTCCTGGTGATCTACTTCCAAAAAATTAGCCATTGGAAACCTTTTGGAGCACGGTTCTATCCTGACACGCATGGGGCCACCCTGAGTCGGAGTGGACTCAACAGCAGCTGGTTTGTTTTTTGAGTTTTTTCTGGTCCGCATTTCAGATCATGCTTTTGAGCAGATTCATGGGTTGGATTCCGGGAAGCAAACCTTGCCCCAGGCCTCCCGGATCTGCTGCTGTCACATGCCTGCTCTCTCCCCTGCTGTTTGTGTGCCTGCATAAAAGCCTCCTGGGTCTGTCCCCATTTGGGGCGCAGCTCACCCCTCTCTTGGGTGCCAGGATTAATCAAGCCAAGTTCCCATGTGTGCCTTGACAGTGGTCTTCCCAAGACCACAGGTAGATGGAGGTCTGGCAGGTACTGGGATGTTAGGCTTCGGGGGCAGGTGGGCCTGGGCGAGCCCTACCTTCTGCTGTCCTTGGCACTTGGCTAGGCTGGCAGGGGAGGAGGGGTGATTGGGCTTCCAGGCCCATCTCCTTGCACCGCCCTGGCCTCTCCTTGCCCTCCCCTGGCCACTAGGCCCCAGGAGGAGGCTGATCATGTACTGACCCTTGCTCGGGGCACAGTATGTTGCAGAAGCAGAGGAGAAGCTGCAGCGGGCACGGCTGCTGGTGGAGAGCGTGCGGAAGGAGAAGGTAGACCTGTCCAACCAGCTGGAGGAGGAGAGGAGGTATGTGCTGCCCTGGCCCAGGTGAAGGAGAGTACAGGCTCAAGAATAGGCAGACCCAGATTCAAACCCTGCCCCTACTGCTTGCTGGCTGTGTCAGCCTGGATAGTGACCTGAGGTTTGTGGGCCTCAGTCTTCTCCTTGTAAAGTGGGGGTGCTGCTTCCCATCTCTTCAGGCTGTTGGGAAGACATACAGGTAAAGCACCCCGCACAGCACTCACAGTTTTCCTTCTGACACTCACCGTACAGGGCTCACTGTTGTGCCCTGTCCAGCTTATACAGTGAACCGGGAGAGGAGTACCAGGGAGGGGCCCTCGCACTGTGAAGACCAGCACCCCACTTTCCCCTAAGTACCTGCCGCGTCAGGCCCTGTGAGGGGAGCTTTTGTGTTTGGCTCATCTGAACCTCGCAGCTCCTGTCCTGAAGCTTCCTGCCCATTTCACAGGTCAGGGAACTGAGGCTTAGAGAATCAGTCACGTCAGGTGTCAGACCCGGTGCTAAACGCTTTGCCTAGATTGGGTCTCTCAACCTGCTTAGCCCAGGAGGCTGGTGTGACTGCCCCCACGTCACGGGAGAAAACTGAGGTTCAGAGAAGGAGAGGGACTTGCCTGAGGCCACCAGCCAGCTAGTGGCTACCCTGGTTCTGCCCTGCCACGGTGGCGGGGAGGGGGGGTTGTGGTTCCATCTGTATGTTTTGGGGGCTGCTTCAGGGATGCAGGGAGAAGACTCCACCTACCCAGGTAAGCTTCTGGCCAAGAGGAGGAGCAGGTGGGATTTAGTGAAAGCTTAGAAACCCACTGAAGATGCAGGCATGACCCACTTCCCCACTGGCCCCCCAACCAAAGACAGCAGGTGCCCGTCTGGCCTGCTAGGTCCTGGCGTGATCTGGTGGGACACAGAGCAGAGAGCAGTCAGCATGGTGGAGGTTTCCCTTGGCCCAGGAGCTTCTCTCTCATCTCCTAGATGATGTACAGACTTCTGCATCTCCCTCCCCTCCACCATGCAGCAGGTCCCTCCCATCCTCAGCCCCCGACTTGAGTCTGTTGGGCTTTCAGCTGAGGCATGTGCTCCCAGGCTGTTGTTACTGTCTGACTCGGGGAGATGAGGGTTTATTTATATCTGCCTGAGACGGTCATTGGTGCCCACACTTCTGGTTCCCGTGGCAATGCACCTGATGCCAGCCAACAAAAACAGACCTTGAAGACAACGTGGGAGTTGCATTCGGGAAGGGCCTAGGTACATGTCCCAGCACTGCCCTGCACATGCTGTGTGACCTCAGGCAGGTTACTTGCCCTCTCTGAGCCTCAGTTTTCTCATCTGTATGCTGGGAGCTGTCAGGAAGCCCCGGCAAGAGCAGCTTTGTGAACTGTGATGTGCAGCGGGCCTGTGGCTCCCCCCATGGTCAGCAGCCCCAACCCTGTGTGGGCAAGTATGTCTCCCTGAGGGAGCCCCTTCATCAGGAGCAGCCAGGGAGTGGGGATTGGGACCCTGGCCCCGTCTTTTGGGGCCTGTGGATGAGAATGGGGTCAACAGAGGAGGAAGCACACCCTCTGTCCCTCCCTTCTCCCCTCCCACCCCAGATTATCACATGTGGCAACATCTGTTCCCTGCAATGATGAAGGCAGAGTCATCATTAACTTCACTGTGTTTCCATTTATAATATCGTTTATTCCCCACAGTCATCCTGGGGAGGACTGATGTTGTATTAAACACCCCATGTTAGAGAAGTGGTGGTCTCTGCACATAGAGTGCAGGGGGGACGTTGGAAGGTCTAGAAGTTTCCAGGAGGCTCTGCCCCCATCAGCCATAGGACTTTGGGCGAGTCCCTGCTCTACTGGACCTTCCCCTCTGCATGATCAGGAGCTTGGACTCTGGGCCTGGGATGGCCTTGCCTCTGTGCTGTTGTTGATGACTTGGTGAAGCCCATCGCTCTGGGTGAAGCCCTGTCAGCCCCCTCTTTCTCTCCCCTGCAGGAAGGTGGAGGACCTGCAGTTCCGAGTGGAGGAGGAGTCCATCACCAAGGGAGATCTGGAGGTAACAGTCAAAGCCCTTCCCCCTGGACTCACACAGTACTCCAGGCCCAGCCCATTTGCCATAGATTCCAGGCAGCAGTGCTGCAGTTTCTGGGAGGGGGACAAGGAGAAATGGGAAGGGTCAAAGGTCACACCCTGGGAGGAGGAGGGGGCAGGTCATAAGAGACTCAGGTGTCAGAAGTGAGATTGGTTCAGCCCCAGAGGGTCCATGGCTCCTTGTCAGTAGCTGGGTGGGGTGGATGGAGGGTAGCAAGGACACAGGGCTGGGCATGAGGACATAGGGGCTGGATTCTCTTACCCTTTCTTGTTGGAAAATAGCCGTAAAAGTGTCCCTTGGGCCATTAGTTTATCTTGGGTTCCTGGGAACATTTTGATTGGAAGTAGCTTTTTGAGTCACAGAATTTATGAACGGGGAAACTGAGGCCCAGAAAGGCAAAGGGACTCACCAAGCAGTAGGACTGGGACCAGGACCCAGGACTTCCAACCCCCGAGCTTAGCTCCTAGGGTGGCCAGTTGTCGGATCTACCTCCTCAGTTCTAACCCTGGACAAACTGGTCTGTGTGAGGTTGGACCTTTTCACTCCCAATGTAACCCACCCTTTCAGAGCTGAGGGACTGGGGATGCTCAGACCAATTACTCAAGCCCTTTAAAGACCTTGCCTCCAAGCCCTCCTAAGCACACCGTGCGGAGATCTCGGGGCCCATGAGGCTGCAGTTGGGTGGGCGGGATGTCTTCCTCTGTGACCCTGACTGCTTGCTCGGAGAGGACACTGGATGAAGGCTCCTGGGACCATCAGCAGGGGGACGGTGAATTCAGTCCCTCCTGCACTGTGATCCCGGCCCCCACTGGTCTTGGACAGCTTCTTTCCCTGCCTGGGCCTCAGTTTCCTTATCTGTAAAATGAGGAGGCTGAAACTAGAGCAGTGGTTCTCAAACTTCAGCATTCATAAACATCCCCTGAGGGGATTGTGAAAATACAGATCACTGGCCCCACCGTCAGAATCTGAGTCAGCAGATCTGGGTGGGGCCTGAGAATGTGTATTTCTAACACACTCCTGGGTGAGGCTGGTGGTCTGGGGACCACACTTTGGGGCTCACTGCACTAGGTTTCTGAGCTCAAATCAGAAAATAGATTTCTGACTTTGTGAAAGAGCTGTGTTAAGACCCCACAACTTCAGTGACCCACCAGCCAAAGGGTGCTTGTGGTTGTCCTGCCCTTGGATGACCCTGGCTGGGATGGGCACATGTGTGGCTACCTCGATCACTGCTGGCTTCTTTTGGAGCTGATTTTGCTGCCTGAGTGCTTCAAGAATGGATGTCAGGGCACAAGGTGGCGTAGGCGACTCAGCCAAAACTCTTTTCTTTCTTTTTTTAATTGTCCTTTAGATGAAAGTTTACAGAACAAACTAGCTTCTCATTGAACAGTTAGTATACATATTGTTTTCTGACATTGGTTAACAACCTCACGACATGTCAACACTCTCCCTTCTAGACCTTGGATTGCCTATTACAGCTTTCCTGTCCCCTCCTGCCTTCTAGTCCTTGCCCCTGGGCTGGTGTGCCCGTTTAGTCTCATTTTGTTTTATGGGTCTGTCTAATCTTTGGCTGAAGGGTGAACCTCAGGAGTGTCTTCAGTACCGAGTTAAAAGGGTGTCCAGGGGCCATACTCTCGAGGTTTCTCCAGTCTCTGTCAGGCCAGTAAGTCTGATCCTTTTTTGTCAGCCAACATCGTTTCTAACGTATATGTCCTAGCTGATACTGTTAAGTCGTTTGGTTCTGCTGGGTGGCTGCCCTCCTGCAGGGACTGGGCAGAGCTTCTGGGCAGTGCGCCTTCCACTAATGACAGTCACCAGGGCCTTTACTAAAAGGCTGCAGAGAAATCGCACAGCCCCCGGGGTAGACAGTTCAGGGAAATGGATCGAGAAACAGCATCAGTAGCCAAGCTCATTCTCTTCCTTGCTTAATGTGTTGCTTCCTAACCAATGTGTTGGTTGGCAGCCGAGCGCTTAACCACTGCACCACTAGGTCTCTTGCTCTTGGCACATCCTACCCCTTTTCCTGGCCACCCACCCACCTTGTACCTGGCCCCACCTGGGCTCTAGGCACGCCTGGGCTCTATCCCCCACCATCTACCAGTTGTTCTCTTAAGAGAATCTGATTGGTCCCAGACTAGCCAATGGGCAGGCTGGCTTTGGATCAGGTGTCCATCCCTGATCCAGTGGCTGTGGCTGGGAGAGTTAGGGGGTGGGACAGCTACAGACACAGCTAATTCAGGCAGAAGGGCACTCTAGTCCTTTGTTACTATTTTTATTGTACAAAACCAATTGTGACCATATTCATGGCAAACAGAAGCAAATTGACCACAAGTCACCCTCATCCCTACTTGCCTTAAGTAAAAAATAAAAGCCAGAACACCTCCTTGACCTGGTTCCCTCCAGCTGTCACCTCATCTCTCCACTTGTCCTCACAGCAAAACGTCTCAAGAGTTGCTTACGCTGACGGTTTCTCCTCTCCGCGCACCTCCAGCTGGGTTAGGCGCTCCATTCCAACTTCTCAGCCTCCTTTTGTCCTCTCCGTCCTGACATCCGAGTGTTGGCCTGTCCAAGGGCCCAATTCCAGCCCCGTTTGCCTCCTGGTCTCCACTGTCCCTGGGGAACAGCTTTCAGCTTGTGGCTGGAAACGCGTTTATCATCCCCTGGTCCCCGAGTACTTCCCTCCGGGCACCGTCTTCCCCTGTGCTCCATGCTGGCATGTCTTGCTGCCACCTTGACGTCTCCAGCTGGGTGAGTAGTAGGCGTCCCCAGAGGAGCGTGTCCAGCAGGTCTTCCCACCAGCCCTGACTCCCTGCCTGGGGCAGTGGTGGCTCAGTGGTAGAATTCTCACCTTGCGTGCAGGAGACCGGGTTTGATCTCGGCCGGTGCACCTCATGTGCAGCCACCACCCATCTGTCAGGCGAGGCTTGCGTGTTACTCTGATGCTGAACAAATTTCAGCAGAGCTTCCAGACTAAGACTAGGAGTAAAAGCCTGGTGGTCTATTTCCGAAAACTAGCCAGTGAAAACCCTATGGATCACAACAGTCCAAACCCGTTTTACGTGGGGTTACCAGGAGTCAGGGGCTGACTCGATGAAGCTAATAGCAACAACTCCCAGCCTCCTCACCTAAAATCTGGATAGTAGGGGCTGTTCTTCTCTTGCACTGTAGGTTCAGTTCCTGGCCAGCGCAGCTCATGCACGGCCACCACCCGTCAGGGGAGGCCTGCGTGTGTCGCTGTGATGCTCCCCACCCTGTCTTTCCCGTTAGTAATGGACCCCGCCACCCACACAGCTGCTCGGCCCACAGCTAGAATTCATGTCTTAGATCTTCTCTTTCCCTTGTCCTCATCCCAAATCCCCTTGACCTTGCGTTCAAAAGCTACTCCCTCTGGTGGTCCTCATCCCACAGCATCTCTCCTTGGGCGATGGTACCAGCCTCTCCCTGGCCCCTCCTTTCCTCTCTTGTTCCTCTGCTATCCAGTCTCCACACTGAAACCAGAAGTCTTAATTTTTTTTTTCTAAATTTTGGAAGTTTTTTAACCTATACAGAAGTAGAGGGAACACACTAGAAAAAAATCCAATCTCTGGCAAGTGGCCCAGAGAAGACCCTCATGACCAGCCCCTCCTCCTCTCCAGCCCTGTCTCCCACCCTGCCCCTTGTTTATCCTGCTGCAGGCGTGTTGTGGTGCTCCTCTGTTTCTGTAACACTCCAAGCTCTGCTCTGCTTCTCAGCTGTTGGACCTGCAGGTTTTTGTGCTGGAATCACTCATCTCTTCCCCCAGCCCGTTTTGTACAGCTGGTTCCTCCTTGTGTTCAGATCTCTGTTTAAATTTTATTTCTCAAAGAGGCCTTCGCTGGTTCCTCTGTTTCACCTCCCACCTAGCTACTCTCTACACTAGCACTCTGTTGATACACCAGATCGCAATCTGAAATTATCCTATTCGTTTATTGATCATGCCCCTCACCAGAATATAAGCCCTTTGAGGGTGAGGGACCCTGACTGTCTTCTTCATGTTGATATCCCCAGTGCCAAAACAGGGCAGGGGTGCACGGTAAGGTGCTTTTCTTGGGACGCTGACTAGGAACATGTTTTATGGTTCTTAAATGGCTGATGCCATTTTGCATCACAGAAAGATCTGTGCTGCTCTCTGCTGCCGCCTGGTGGTAACTGGGACATCAGCACCTGCCTTGGACTTGACAGCATGGGGCTTTTGTTGTTTTTTAATCATCAGGGATTTTTGTTGATTAAATAGTACCACCTTGCTAGTTTTTCATTTGCATAGGAATACCTATTTTAACAGACAGAACCAGTTTATGAACCCAGAATCAGCTGTTTGTTGAGAACTCACTGGGCATTGCCAAGGACTGAAGGGCAGTTTAGAGAAGTGGCTTATGTATTTGGGGAGCCCCTTATGTATTTGGGGAGCCCCTGGGTGGTGCAGACAGTTAACTCACTCAGCTGCTAGCTGGAAGGTCGGAAGCTCAAGTCCATCCAGAGGCTCCTTGGGAGAAGGACCTGGTGATCTACTTCCAAAAAATAAGCCACTGAAAACCCTATGGAGCACAATCCTACTCTGACATAGGTGGGGTTGCCATGAGTCGGAATCGACTGGACAGCATCCGGCACTATGGGTTTGTCTCCTGGCCAATGCACCTCCTGCCCCAATTAGTTAACAGCAAAGCCCTGATCTGAGAGGTGTCCCAAGGCTGTGGCTCCACCTTTACAAGTGGAGTAGACTCCTGTGGGTGAGGGGGGAGAGAGCTACAGGTCAGGGGCATAGGCGGGGCTGAGGGAGCGCTGTGGGATCCCAGTCAGGGCAGGGAGATGAGGAGTGCCCACCGCGTCAGGAATCTGAAGGTGGTCCGGGGGAAGAGCTCCAGCCTGCAACCTGGAGGCTGAGTTTTAGGCCTCGCTCTGCCCCGAAGTTGCTGGGTGATTTCTGAGTTCCAGGCTTTCCCTCTCTGGGGTGGTCCCTCTCTCCTGTGAGGTGGGAGACAGTGGAGACACCCCCTATGAGGAGGCTGTTTTCTAAAGTCAGTGCAAGAGACATAATCACGTCAACCCTTAGACTGCCCGGGTGCCTTGTCTGTGATTTTGTGAACGTTAGCTTCTGGGACCTGAGAGTGACTGAACAGGAGCATGGAGGGCCCCGCTCCTCACGCCCCTTGTCTTAGTTCTCTAGTGCTGCTATAACAGAGATACCACACGTAGGTGGCTCTAACAAACAGAGACTTACCTTCTCACAGTTTAGGAGACTGAAAGTTCAAATTCAGGGTTCCAGCTCTAGGGGAAGGCTTCTTTCTCTGTCAGCTCTAGAGAAAGGTCCTGTCTTTTTTGAGCTTCTACTCCCGGGCGATCTTCATGTGGCTTGGCATGTTTCTTCCCCATCTCTGCTGCTCACTTGCTTATTTAATCTCTTTTATATATCTCAAACGAGATTGACTTAACACACACTTGACGCTTCACGAACACAACAAAGAAAACCCATTTCCAAGTGGGATTACAACCACATGTGTACGGGTTAGAATTTGCAATGCATATTTTTGGGGGACACAGTTCAGTCCGTAACAGCCCTTGAGCGGAATGGAAGGCCGAATCATCCATCCTACCTAAAATCTAGCCTTTTAGGGGCTGTTTTTTCCCGCAACACTATGGCTTAGATTCCCAGTCAGTGTATCTCATGCACAGCCACCGCTCATCTGTCAGTGGAGGCTTGCATGTTGCTGCGATGCTTAACAGGTTTCAGTGGAGCTTCCAAAGTCAGACGGATTAGAAAGAAAGGCCTGGTGATTTACTCTGAAAATCAGCCAGTGGAAACCCTATGGATCACAAAGGTCCAGCCCTGTTGTGCATGGGGTGGCCATGAGTCAGGGGTGACTCAGCAGCGGCTAACACCGGCAGGTAAGCACCTGAAGCAACTGCACTAGTCGCCCGTGTGCTCACAGAGACCCCAGCCCACAGACCTACCAGTAGCCAGGAGGCTGGAAGTTCTGAAAGTGATAGGGAGGTGCCCTTGCTTGACCCCTGACTTTGGGGGTATCAAATGAACTTGCCTTTGAGATTATGAAGCTGGAGGTCTTCCTGCCCACGAGGCCATCACAGTGGTACTTACGATCACACTCCCTGCGGGGAGGGCTCTGGGCAGAGCTGCTGTGCCCACCACCTGGGAGGCAGTGTTTAGGGGGAAGGGGCCGTGGGCCCTGTGTGTGTGGGATAGAGGCACATATTTCATCAGTCTGGAATTTTCTGGAAGAGACCAAATGTGACTGCTTATTAGCACTGAAGCATGCTGCCCTCTTGAGAGAGAGTGCCTTTTTTGTTGTTCTTTAAGAAAATTTGCAGAAATAAGCTCAGAGGCCAAAGGGCATACACATCTCTGTAGTTCTTTATGTATTATCAGAGTATTTCTCAAACAGACGGGATGGGCTTGTAACGTCAGCACTGGCCAAGTTTACTAACGTCACCTCACCTTGCCAGCGTCGGTTTTTATTGGTGTTTTTGCACATATATGCTGTTTTACTAAGCCTGCCTCCTCTCAGAACTGCCCTAGAAATGTGCTGTGGCCTTGCTTCTCCTGGACAGTCACGGGGTAGCAAGAGGATGAGGCCCTCTCTCACTCCTCCCTATGAACATAGTCTCCTACACCCCGGGTACCCAGCGCGGCCCTCACTGCTGCTCTCTGGGGGTCTGTTGTGGGAAATCCAGCAGCCCGTCTGAGAATGCTCGGCTTTGTCAGTGTATGCAGTGGGTATTGTGATGCTGGGACAAAAGTGCTTTTGTGCTTTCTGGGGACCCGGGGGTGGGCACCAGTGAGGCTGGGCTGTGACAGGTCTGCAGGAGGCACAGCCTGGCCACCACCAAAGAGGCCGAGCCGGGTGGTGGGGACATGTCCTGGTCTAAGGACTCAGTATGGTGGGGGTATACTTTTGAAACCCCTTACACTTGGTTCTTCTGCCCTTGGCACTGGGAACCCTGAGGTAATTTATTCATAATCAAAAGATTCCTGAGGCTTCCTGTGTGCTGGGGCCTAGGCTTCAAATGAGGAACAGCGGCAGGCCCTACATGGGGAAGGGGAAAAGTTGTGGGCCCTTCCCAGGGAGCCAGCAGTGGGAGCTGCAAGGGAGGGGCTGCCTGGGTGTGACAGAGGGGAATGGGGTGCCCACTGCCACCCTCCTCTGCCCTTAAATAAGCCCAGCCAGGATGCAGTGAGGGGAGGGCTTCAGGCCCCACCCGCCGCCTCCCAGACCCCTTTCTCTCCCTGAGCCAATTCGATTCTTTTCTCGTTGACCTGCTGTCCTTGTCTTATTCACGAAGATGACGCCTCCTCTCTCTTTCTCTCTCTCTTTCTCTTTATGGCTTCCTCTCCCCTATGCCCTCTCCCCCTCGCCACCCCACCCCACCCTGGGTGGACCAGACCCAGACGCAGCTGGAGCACGCACGCATTGGGGAGCTGGAGCAGAGCCTGCTACTGGAGAAGGCGCAGGCCGAGCGGCTACTCAGGGAGTTAGCAGACAACAGGGTAACGCCGCTGCCACCCGGCCGCCGCTGCCCTTGGTGCCTCCTTCCGCTTCCCGGTTTTATTACGTATTTTCTGTCTTTGGCAGTGATCCTCGTTGTTTTTCTTTTGCACCCCCTCCTAGTAGGGAAGGCAAGATTTAGCAACGTGCTTCTTCTGCATTGGCCAGTGATGCTCAGTGGTAGGGAGAGGTCTTTGTTCTCGGGGGCTGTGCTCCCCAACCCATGGGCCCACTGGCTGAGAGTGTCCTGTGAGACCCTCATCATGCATTGCCATGACAAGGCTTTGTCATGGTCAGAAATTAGGAGCCTCTTGGGAGTGTATTGTCCCTTATGTAGGTAGGCACAGAGTCAGCAGGCCCCTCCCTCAGTTCAGGCAGCTGGGGAAGGACATGAGGCCGGGGGACAGTGGGTCCAGGTGCCTCTAGCCCAGGCGTCTCAAATGTGGGTGGCAAGAGGGGCCAGCCTGAAGGACTTGGGGCTAGGGAGGTGTGGGGGGGTGTCCCCAGGAGCTAGGACTGCATCAGCCCCAGGGTCTGGCTATTGTGGTGCAGTGGGCCCCAGGCCAGGGAAAGCTCTGCGTGTTCAAGTCCATGCTCTACGCCACCAAGCACGCCTTGGACCCCAGTGCCCTGTGCAGGCCAGCACGCTCAGACAGCTGGCCAGCCCAGCCGAGCTTAATCCTGGCCACATAGCCCAGCAGTCAGCCCAGCTGAACTTAATCCTGGCCACATATCCTAGTGGCCAGCGAGCAGTGGTTTGAGAAAACCAGTTTTACCCCACGTGGGAATGTGGAGGGAGCCATGGTCAGTTTCTGCACGTTGGCCCCAGCACCCGAGTACACGTGTGTGCGTATGGGTGCTCGGGAAACATGGGGTTCCATCTGCACAAACTGGCCAGCGCCTAGTGACTGCGCATGCTTGGGCAGTGCACGTGTGTGCGCAAAGGTCTCTGTGCAGAAACTGACTGTCCCGCTGACAGCAGAGCCCTCCAAACACAGACGTCGCCTGACTAAAGCAACAAAAACGCTTTATTGAAGAACAATGTCAGAAGCATTTTTTTAAGTTTGTAAAAAATTTTAAATGTTTAAATATGCTGTCTCCAAGTTCACAGTTGTAGATGTGGTCAGAGTAGGCTTTGGAGGGCGGAGCCTCTGGTCCCAGAGTTTCCCAGCGGGGAATGGGTTTTGCTTTAGGCATCAGACTGGACCCTTCTTTGGCCAGCAGCCACCCCCTTCAGAGAACCCCTCTGTGAATCAGCCCCTTACAGCTGTGGACCTCTCTAGAACAGGATAATGCAAAATCCACTGTGTCATTACTGCTCTTTAAAAATAATGTTAGCACCTCAAATAGGTGGTTTCTTTGAACCACCAATTTGTCCCAAGCCACATAGGGCAGTGGGGACATTTAGCTCCCTGAGCCATCAGGATGCACACGGGGGAGTCTTTTCAGAAGTGGTGGTGGGCAAGGCCTCTGAGTCAGGTGGCATTCAGGTAGGGGCAGGGACACCCTTCCCTTCCTACCAGACCCACCCGCCTCTCCCATTCCCCTCGCCCTCAGCGGCACCGACCCATGTCTCCCTCTCTGTCCGGTAGCTGACGACGGTGGCTGAAAAGTCACGGGTGCTGCAGCTGGAGGAGGAGCTGAGCCTGCGGCGCGGCGAGATCGAGGAGCTGCAGCAGTGCCTCCTGCACTTGGGCCCGCCACCAGCCGACCACCCCGAGGCCACCGAGACCCTGCGGCTGCGTGAGCGGCTGCTCTCAGCCAGCCAGGAGCACCAGCGGGAGAGCGGAGCATTGCGGGACAAGTACGAGAAGGCACTCAAGACCTACCAGGCAGAGGTGGAGAAGCTGCGAGCGGCCAATGAGAAGTACGCGCAGGAGGTGATGGACCTCAAGGACAAGGTCCAGCAGGCCACCAGCGAGAACATGGGGCTCATGGACAACTGGAAGTCCAAGCTGGACTCGCTGGCCTCCGACCACCAGAAGTCCCTGGAGGACCTCAAGGCCACGCTGAACTCGGGCCCGGGCGCCCAGCAGAAGGAGATTGGGGAGCTGAAGGCTGTGATGGAGGGTGTCAAGATGGAGCACCAGTTGGAGCTGGGCAACCTGCGGGCAAAGCACGACCTCGAGACGGCCATGCACGTGAAGGAGAAGGAGGGCCTGCGGCAGAAGCTGCAGGAGGCCCAGGAGGAGCTGGCTGGGCTCAGGCAACACTGGCGGGCCCAGCTGGAGCTGCAGGCTGGCCAGCACCGGCGGGAGCTGCAGGAGGCCCAGGACCAGCGCCGTGACGCCGAGCTGCGGGTGCACGAGCTGGAGAAGCTGGACGTGGAGTACCGTGGCCAGGCGCAGGCCATCGAGTTCCTCAAGGAGCAGATCTCTCTGGCTGAGAAGAAGATGCTGGACTATGAGGGGCTGCAGCGGTCAGAAGCCCAGAGCAGGCAGGAGGCAGAGCGGCTACGAGAGAAGCTCCTGGTCGCTGAAAACAGACTGCAGGCAGTGGAGGCCCTGTGCTCCTCTCAGCACGCTCATGTAGGCACCGCCCTCCGGCTGGGCTGTGCACTCCTGGGCAAGCGGGAGGGGCTGTGGGGGGTTTGGCATCTGTTGGCCTCTGTTTTCCAGCCCAGGGAGAATTCTCCTTGCCCCCAGGAGCATGCTTACGGGACACTGGGGCCCCTGGCTCAGGGGAGAAGCCCTCCTCCCCCCATCAGGAGGACGCTGGCCCAGGTGGGACTGGGGGACCCATGGTGGTCTGAGCTGACTTGGCTGGGTCCTCCCGGACCAGGCCTGGGGAGACTAGCTTCCTCTCAGTCCCCAAGCAGCCCCCTGATTGGCCCAGATGTAGTCTACTGTACTGTACTGGGCCCCCCAAGTCACCAGTCTCTCCCCTAGTACCCATGACCTCGGGCACTGGGCCGTGGGACTGGCACAGAAGTTGGGGGGCAAACCCTGTCCATCCTGGGCCCCAGGTGCCCATCTCCATCACACTCACTGACCCAGGGCATCTGAGAGCAGCCCCCTTTCTGTACTCCCGCTGAGACTTGGTTATAGCCAAACAGCCACCTTTCAGAGCTGGAGGGCTCCCCAGAGCTGAGATCTAGAAAGCTACAGGGGCAAAGAGGCCGCTGCCACCAATATTGCTTTTGCTGCAAATGTAGAAATCCCTCCTCCTTCAGCTGAGCCCACCCCTCCAGGAACTGTGGGAGCTGGGCTATTCCCAGCAGTGAGGGCAGGAAGGGCCTTCTGAGTGCCTCTGAGCACCATGTCCTGTGCCAGGCCCAGCATCGGCTGGACACATGTTACCCATTAGCCTTAACTCCCTTGAGGTGCAGAAGCCTCAACAAAATTTCTGAGGAGGGATATCTCCTGGTTATTGCCTTGATAAAAGGGGCCCCAGGGTTACTTGATTTCCAACTCCCCCAGGCACATTGAAACCATGTTTAGCGTTGAATAATGAGTTTTCAGGAGTCCTGAGTATAGGGTACTTTTTTATGGTTGTCTGTGCCATGCTTTGAGGTCCCCTGCTGCGGCCTCCCCACCCCTTGGGCCAGGTGGATGGTTTTTTAGCAGAGGAAGAAACCATGTTAGCTGAGGTCCACATGGGCCTGAGGGGCTGCTGGTGAGGAGAGAGGCCAGACCTGGGTTCCCTGAGTGGGGGAGGGTTTGTGCTGCTGTGTTTCTGCAGAGCCTGGGGGATGGGGGCCTAGGGACCCACCCCTCAGTTAGGCACTCGGGCCGGGAAGCAGGAAGCACATCACATCTCTTGATTATCCACACACACTGGGACTGCAGTCTGAGTCCACGTGCCTCCCAGATTCAGAGGTTTAGGACCAGGGACAGTTGGATTTTTGGTCTCGTGTAGTAAGTATGGGGATTTTTTTTTTAAGGATATGTCTAATTTAGAGCCTTGTTCTCACTGCTGTGTGTATAAATAAAGATCTAGGGAGTTTAGTTAATTGCAGCTTATTGAGACTAAAATGGAGCTTGGGATGCATAAATAGAAGTATGAGGCACAGGACGGTGGAGGTGACTGCCTGCTCGGCTCTGTGCTGCCTTAATCCCACAGTGTTAGACTCTGGCAAACTCTGCAGGCTCCGAGGATGACTAGCTTGGGCAGGAGGCCAGAAACTTCTGCCAAAAAACAGTGGGAAGCCTGTCGGTTGTCTTCTGGCTTTTCTTGTGGTGTTTGCCATGGCAATTAATACTTGTTACGTGGATGGGAAACCAAGGCTGGGAATCTCACCTCTGGGAGATAATGCCTTCCCGGACAAACCTCTGGAAGTATCCCAGGGAAAGATACCTGTTTAACACAATAAACTTTTCCAATGAATGAGCCGGTAGGCATTGTTCACACAGAAGCTGCACAAGCAGCCTTCAGGGAAGCTGGGAGCAGAGAGGTCCTCCATTGTCTGGGCTGGGGGTGACTTGCAGACCCCCTTTTGTAGGGGTATACACTATAGATGTGCTTCCCGGACTGGCCGAAACCCATCTCCAAGGGTTGGGGCAAAGGGGAGGCGAGCTTGCCCCTCACAGGGCCTCTTCTTTCAGATGATTGAGTCCAACGACATTTCAGAGGAGAAGATCAGAATGAAGGAGACAGTGGAGGGTGAGTGGGCACTGTTTGTTTGGCCCGTGTTTGGTTTTAACTTTATTTTTTAAAATAGGTAGAAACTTTAAATGGCTCAAAGGGTATATGGTGAAGGGTCCCCCCTCCTCAGGTTTCCCTCTTGGAAGGGGCAGTGTTACCCATCTTACATTCTCTTTGCAGAGATACTTTATGCACTTATGAGCGAGTAGGTAACAGAAATGGCACCATACCTCCCATACTGGTCTGCGCCTCACTTTTTCCCGTTTAATAGTAATATATCTTACAGATGGTTCTGTATCAGTACATTCTTGTATATGGCTACAGAATTTTCATCATGTACTTAGCCTCCTACTGATGGATAGTTAGGTTGTTCCTAGTCTTTGTCTATTACAAACACTGCTGCAGTAAGTTACCTTGTCCTCCATCAAGCAGAGGAAGGGCAGTGGTGGTCCCGTGGTAGAATTCTCACCTTCCGTGTGAGAGACCCGGGCTCAGTTCCTGGCCATTGCACCTCATGCACAACCACTGCCTGTTAGTGGAGGCTTGTGTGTTGCTGTGTTGCTGAACAGGTTTCAGTGAAGCTTCCAGACTAAGACAGACTAAGAAGAAAGGTCTGTTGGTCTACTTTCAAAAAATCAGCCAGTGAAAATCCTGTGGATCATAACGGTTCAATCCCATTGTGCATGGGATCACAGTGAGTCAGGGGCTGACTTCACAGCAGCTAACAATAACAACCATTGAGCTAAACCAGTTTTAACTCTCACCAGTGGTGACTGAAAATATGTTTCCCCACAAACCTTACGAACAAAGTGTTTCATCAAATACAGTCAGCTCTGCCAATCTGAAATGTAAAAGGTGTTACCTGATGTAGCTTCCGTTAGCCTTTCTCTTAACTCCGAAGTTTAGACATTTCTATTTTCTACTCACATCTTGTATCCATTTTTTTTCAATTGGGTTATTGATATTTTTGTTGATTTTTAGAAGCTCTTTATATATGACATTGCAAACATTTTTCCCCATTTGTGGTTTGTATTTTGACTTTTCTTATGGTGGGATTTGCCATGCAGATTTTTTTTTAATCAGTCTTTTCTTTTTTGGATTCTGTATTTATTATTTTTATTCTAATACTTTTTAAGTTTCGTTTTCTATATTTAAATCCCTGGCCCATCTAGAATTCATCTTCTACAAGGTGTGAGATAAGGATCCATTTTCATTTTTTCCCAAATGAGTACCCACTATCTCAATACCATTTTTGAAAAACTCATTCCCCTCCCCCACCGATTTGAAATACCAACCTTACCTTTAAATTCCCTGAAGTAATTCAGTGTATTTCTGAACTTTCTATTCTATTTCACTGATCTGTCTGTTCACCTGCCAATTCTATGATGTTTTAATTATTCAAGCTTCATTTACATTTTAATTACTGGCCAGACAGTATTTTCTCCTTTTCTTTTTAAAAATTCTCTTCAATATTTTTCTTTTTTATTATGATTTGTATTTTTTATGAACTTGATGTTGTCATCTTCTTCCTTTTTTTTTTTTTAATTGAAAAAGTAATGCCTACCCAGCATAAAACATTAGATCCACAGAGGTCTCCCGCATTGGCCCCAGACTCAGTTCTTCTTTGTAGAGACAAGTACTCAGAAGTTTTCTGTGAATCCTTCCACACATTTTTTGATGCTGTTGGCAATGAAATAGTGCAGGTGTTGGAGACATATGTAGGATTGAGTCACTGCACTGGATTAAAACCTGAATTCCAGTTTTATCCTGATATTCTACCCTAGGTAGCCTCTGCTCAACTGAATCCCGCACTGAAATTTGGTACTGCATTTAATCAAATCCAGTATTGAATAATTCTGAAATTTCTGCTCCAGTGATGGAAGATTACAGTTTTATTACAGCAAAAAGGATACAAATGACAGGATGCATAGGGCAAGGTCTGGGAGGGTTCCCAGTGCGGAGCTTCCATATTTCAAAAAGGGACATGCTGCCCTCCCACGTACATCCATGTCTGTCACCAGCCAGGAAGCTCTGTGGCTACTTTTGCTTATTTGTGTTTCCAGGTGATTTTAGAATCAGTTTATCTAGTTCCACAAAAAAGTCAAAATCTTTTTTGTATTTTTATTGGCATTGCATTAAATTTATAAATTAACTTACAGAGAATTAACACGTTTCTATGGTGAGTTTTCCTTCTAAGCATTTCCAGGCTTTACCTTTTTCATGACTGTTAGGAGGCTGCACAGTATTGTATTGACTGCACATGACTGGTGACATGGGCACCATTATTATTATCCCCACTTTTCACATGAGGAAACTAAGACTCTTTGAGAGTTCAGTTGCCCAAGACAACCTGGTATTGAGTCCTCCTTTTCAGGGTGGATTACCCAGAGAGACCACTGGTGTAAGCGTGGTCCGTTTTACGGTTCCTGAGGGAGGGCTGCAGCCTTGCCCACTGGCCTGCAGGGTTGGCCCAAGAGCATTGATGGCCCTTTGTCTCTCTCTCCCCTCAGGCCTGCAGGACAAGCTGAACAAGAGGGACAAAGAAGTGACAGCATTGACATCCCAGACCGAGATGCTCAGGGCCCAAGTAAGTGGTAAGTCTCCCTCCCGCAGGGGAGATGCAAGGGGCTTCTTGGGGGCCGTGCTGGGTGCAGCGTGCAGTGGAGTGTGGCACCCAGGCCTCCACCAGGGCAGCAGTGAGTGGGAGAGAAAGGCCACACACCATCCGTGATATAAGCTGGGGCCCCAGCGGTGTCCCTCCCCAGAGTCAGCTCTGTGCTCCGAAATCCCATGACAGTTTGGGATTGTGAACCATAGATTTCCCATCAGCCACTTTGATAACAGTATTTCTGCCCCCAAGCCCTGGAAGAAATACCAGGGTTTCAGAATTGAATTAAGGACACTGGATACAGCAGAGAGCCAGGCCGGGGAAACCAAGGCAGAGGGGACACCTAGGGAGAGTCTGAGGGCCTGGAATTTGGGATAAACTGACCCTGCTTCTCGTCCACCAGAATGAGATGAGAGGGCCCCCATCCTAGGAAGGGATTCCCACCCCTCTTCTACCAATTCCCATCACATTCATGTGGCATAATTGGTCCCAACGAAGTCCAGATGACCTCAGGCTCCTCCAAGGTCAAGGTGAAGATTTAGCCTTACCTCGTCAAGGCAACAGTGCCCATACCTCGCGACCCTCTCAGCAAGGGCAGACTGCTTCCCCCATCTAGAGAGCCCCAGGGGTTTGGATTTGCTTTTTGTAGCTGTTTTCTCGGGCCCCTTGCTGCCTGCCTCTTAAGGACAAGAGAATTTTACAGTGTTTTTAAAATTACTCAGCGGAGTGCATCACTGTCACCCCTGGGAAGAGCTGCTCCCTGGCACGGGCTTTGGCCCCTGGGTGGAGCAGATTCCCATACTCCCTCCTCCCCTGCCACCAACCTGCAGCACTGGAGGGCAAGTGCAAGTTGGGAGAGAAGAAGGTGGACAACCTCCTGAAGGAGAAGCGGCGCCTGGAGGCTGAACTGGAGGCCGTGTCCCGGAAGACCCACGACGCCTCCGGCCAGCTGGTGCTCATCAGCCAGGAGCTGCTCCGGAAGGAGCGGTGAGTCGCGGGGCCTGTGGGTCAGAACTTGCAGCCTCACCACCCAGCTGGGGGCCTCCTTCTGGCTGTGACCATTTCTCCACCTGTTAGCCTGTCTTCCCCAAAGGCGGGAGGGACCAGTAGGGAGCTGACTGACATCACCTGTGATCACCGTGCTCTCCTCAGTCTTCCCCAAAGGCAGAAGGGACCAGTAGGGAGCTGACTGACGTCACCTGTGATCACCGTGCTCTCC
>NW_004444013.1:2270627-2283042 GCF_000243295.1 Trichechus manatus latirostris
GTGGGGAGCTGACTGACGTCACCTGTGATCACCGTGCTCTCCTCAGTCTTCCCCAAAGGCGGGAGGGACCAGTGGGGAGCTGACTGACGTCACCTGTGATCACCGTGCTCTCCTGCAGCTCAGATGAAGCGTCAGGATCCATTTAAACACAATTCTCCAAGCAGAGTTTATAGAATAGATTAGTGTTCTCAAACTTTTTGGTTTTGAAAACCCCTTTAAACTCTTTAAAAATCATTGAAGATTCCCTGTATTAGAAATTAAAACCAAGAAATTTTAAAGTATTTATTAGTTCACTTAAAAGTAGCAGTAATAAGCCAATTGCATGTAACATAAATAACATGCTTTTTATTAAAAGTAACTGTTTTCCAAAACAAAAATAATTTCGTGAAAAGAGTGGTGGTGTTTTACATTTTTGAGAATTTCTCTAATGGGGGGTTTATTAGAAGACAGCTGGATTCTTACATCTTTTTCTGCATTCAACCTTTGTAATTGGTTGTTTTGGTTGAAGTATATTATCAAAATCTGACCCTACATAGTTGGAAAAGAAAGGAGTATTTTAACATCCTTTTCAGATTATGATTATGTCATATAGCTTCTGGAAAAATCTATTGTACACTCATGAGAAATAGCTTCTTAGTATTATTATGAAAATAGTTTTGACCCATGAATCCGTTGAAAAGGTTTTGGGGAACCTCCCAAACGGTTCCCTGGACCATACTTGGAGCACCACTAGATTAGCTAGTTTATAGACATGGTTTGTGTGACTCATGAGGCTTAAGAAAAACTAGCCTAGCATTAAAAAATAAGATATCACATGAAACGTAGATTTCTCCAGATTCCCTTAAAAAATTGGGAAGTCCGGCACCGCTGGGCTGGCTTCCTGCATGTCACCAACCAGCCGTTGCTGGGCAGCACCCACCGCCTTTTCCTGGAACATGGGCCCCTGGGTCTGCTCTGCCCTCACCCTTCATTGTTTTTCTTACATCTGTTCACAGACTTGATTCCCAGCCCTGTAGGCACTTGAGTGTCCGCCCCTGAGTTAGAGGAATCTCTTCGGAGCACAAGCATCTTTTTATAAAGGAAATGCTGGCTCATCGCCCCCTCCTGTAAATCTGTTTCACATCTAGCACCCCTTAGAAGACACGTCACTGCCCCAGGAGGCCTTGCTGGAGTTGGGAAGTTAAACAGATGCCACGAGGTACCTTGGGAATAGTTCCCGAGCACACCACCCTCTGCAGAAGAAGCCTGTGCCTCTCCAGCATGGAAAGACTTCCAGCTCCAGGCTGTCCTGCTCCCCACCCTCCCCTGTCCAAACTGGTTGTTCATCATTGCTCAGCCCAGCCTTCCCTCCTGAGGAATCTTTCTGACTGTGCTCCCACTGCACTCAGTAGGACTCACTGCGGTTGTGCGGTCTTAGTCGATGCCTGTGTTCACCCTCATCTTCAGCATCATGTCCTCTTTCCTAGAGTCTGCCCTGACCCTACCCCAGACCCCTGTCCTCCCCCACCCCCACCCCCACCCGCTGCATTCAGCATACTCATTCCTTCCTTCGTCTCTCATCACTCACACAATTCCAACCTTCTGGGATACCTTCTGATCTTTTTACTAAGTCCTGTCCATTCATCAAGGCTTAGCCCACAGCCCGGCCCTTCCTTGAAGCCTTTCTTGATTGATACAAGCCATGTTCTTGTGGTGCTTAGGATGGGGGTGGTGGGAGATCAGTAGGAATGCTTTTGGCTACAACTAATGTAATATCCAATCAGTCCTGGTGGTGCAAACAGTTAAGCGCTAGGCTGCTAACTGAAAGGTTGGCTGTTCAAACCCTGTCAGCAGCTCCACAGGAGAAAGACCTGGCAATTTTCTTCTGTAAAGATTATAGCCAAGAAAACCTTATGGAGAAGTTCTGCTCTGTTGCAGAGGATTACTGTGAGTCTAAATTGATTTAACGGCACCTCACAACAACATAATATCCATCAAACAGCAGATTAAACTAGTAGAGGTTTATTTTCCTCACAGAACAAGAGCTGTGGCTGGCAGTTGGCACAGTGGCTCGTGATATCAGTGCCAATACCTTTGTGGCTCTCTTGGGCTCTTCCTCATGATTGCAAAGTGGCTTATGAAGCCCCGGCAATCACAGCTACTCACACAGCTAGAAGGAGGAAGAGGGGGGCAATGCCAGCAGAGTTCCATTTTGGTCTCATTGGCCAGAACTACCCAGGACCACCTAGTAAGGGAGATTTCCCATCCCCTATAGTAGATGTGGAGCCCTGGTACAGTGGTTAAGAGCTCAACTGCCAACCAAAAGGTCAGCAGTTCGAATCCACCAGGTGCTCCTTCAAAACCCTAGGAGTTTCCTTGGGACAGTTCTCTGTCTTGGAATTGACTCGTGGCAATGGGTTTTGTTTTTTGCGGGTATAGTAGATGCAGGCAAAGGAAAAAGGGCTTAGAAGGAGTGCGCCTTACTCTCCCATCCTGTGCCTCTGGCATACATCGCTAATTGATCACCATACTCTTCTGCAGAGCCTAGATACAGCCTCAGTCGTTCTCAACACAGTTCTGCAGGCAGCTACAGCTCTTTGATTAAGAGTTGACATGTGAAATAAAACCCATTTAACATCAGACACTTAAAATGTCTTGCCACATTAGATCTCTTGAATGAATCTTTTTTGTTTTTTTAAATTAAATATTGTGCTCTTTTTAAAAAAAAAAAAATACTTTTAAAAACATTCTAGGGAAGGCCAAGTCCTCTTAACTATCCCACCCCCAAATCCTGGCTCCTCTCGGGCTGTGGTTGAACTGTCCCATGCCTCATCTTCCCACTCTGGTCCCTCCTGGCACAGATGCTGTCTTAGTGACCGTCCCCTGCAGGGTGGCAGTCTCCAGGCACTTGGCAAATTTCTGGCGTGTGGGAGCTGGAGGGGCCGGGCTGACTGCAGCTGTCCTGTCCCCCAACTCGTCACCACCACCCCCCCCACCACCAGGAGCCTGAATGAGCTACGGGTGTTGCTACTGGAGGCCAATCGTCACTCCCCAGGGCCCGAGAGGGACCTGAGCAGAGAGGTCCACAAGGCTGAGTGGCGGATCAAGGAGCAGAAACTCAAGGACGACATCCGAGGCCTTCATGAGAAGCTGACTGGGCTGGTGCGTGAGGGCGGGGAGCCTGGGGATAGGGGTGCCAGGGTGGGGCTGGTGCTGCCCCGCTGTCAGAGTGTGGGGGCTGGTTGGCCTCTTAGAGCCACCCAGGGACAGCCAAGTCACGGTAGGGATTTAAAGTCCCCTAGAACCACAGGCAAGGTCCTTGGTGGTTCAGTGGTAGAATTCTCTTCTTCCTTGTAGTAATCAGCCAGACCCCACCTGCTTGTTGAGGGTCCTGCAGTGGAGCTTTAGACTAGAACTTGAGAGCCTCTGCCAGTCCTGGGGCTCCGGGACGCTGGTGGTCCTTCTTCATTATGAACAAGAACCTGACTGGAGCTGAGCTACCAGAAGTAGGGTCTGGGGTGGGTGGGTGATGATCGTCGCCCAGGATGGAACCATCCCCACCCCACCCCTCTGTGGTCAGTAGTCAGGACAAGCTTGTGGCTGGGCTCTGGGCCTGGTCAACCCCAGGGTATGGGTGGGGTGGGGTGGGGTCCAGTAGTTCAGACCTGCTGTCATAGGAGGCTGCTCCTAAGGCCCTCCCCATCCTCCTGCCCAGCCGCATGGCTCAGCCACACTGTGGAGGGCCTGAAGGAGAAGACCCAGCCCTTGGGAAGTTCACAGGCTGGAGGGAGGGACAAGATATGCCCCACCGCTGTAAGAACAGGTTTGCGGCCTCTAGGGTTAATGGTGAAGGGGCTGCACACCCAATTGTGGGCGTAGGTGTCTCAGGGCCCAGCGTCCTGCTGGCCTTCAAGTCCCGGCACATCTGGCCAGCAGGGGTTTGGTTCCAGCCCTCTGTGGCCCTCGTGGTTCTGTGGAGCCTAGAGTTGAGTTTACATGAGTAGCGGTGGCCCCTCCTGTGGGACAGCCTATCCCGTCATCTCCCTGCACCACTCCTAGCACCGCCATCTTAGTGCAGGAGAACTTGGGAAGGCCCCGGTGGGCGGTTAGAAAACTGAAGGGAGGAAGGCTGGGGTCATGGAGGGGTTTGGACAGAGGCTCAGAGCGGAGCTGAAGGACTGGGAAGTGCAAGGCCCAAGGGGGCAGTGTGGGGCTGGGTTGTTGGTTTGCCTTTGTGGAGGGTATCTCTCTGGTACCATGGTGAGTAGGGCAGCTGTGGAGGGCTTGGAAGCCAAAGTGAATGAATGTCACACTGGGGAGGGAAGAGGAGGCGCAATGGAAGAAGGGTACGGTGGGATGGAGAGTGGGAGGCCAGTGTGAGGTGATAAGGGGATCATCTGAGGCTTTGGGTCTGGGTAGGGAGGAAGAAATTCATACAAGACTGCGTGAAGGAAGCTGAGGGCGTCCTGAATCCTGGGACTTAGAGAATGTGGAAAGTCTGACAGCCTGGGAATTCCAGGCAGGGAATGGAGAAAGGCGTTCAGTGGGAATTCTCAGGTGAGGGAGGGACATCATGATCCACCCAAGCCTGGAGCCCAGGTGGGGCTAGAACAACCCACCCTCCCCCAACAAACACACACACACCCTCTCTCTTCCCCTCTCCTGCCTCTTCCAGGACAGAGAGAAGTCCCTGTCAGAGCAGAGGCGCTACTCCCTCATCGACCCATCTACAGCACCTGAGCTCCTGAGGCTGCAGCACCAGCTGATCAGTACAGAGGATGCTCTGCGTGAAGCACTGGACCAGGCCCAGCAAGTGGAGAAGCTCGTGGAGGCCATGCGGAGCTGCCCGGACAAGTCCCAGGTGAGCCGTGGCCAGGGCTGTCCTGGGAGCCTATCTGAGGGGAGGCGGCCCTGTCCTGAGAACCCTGTCTGAGGGGAGTGGGCCCATCCTGAGAGCCCCGTCTGAGGGGAGATGGCCCCATTCTGAGAGCCCTGTCTGAGGGGAGGCAGCCCTGTCCTGAGAGCCTGTCTGAAGGGAGGTGGCGCCATCCTGAGAGCCCCGTCTGAGGGGAGGCAGCCCTGTCGTGAGAGCCTGTCTGAGGGGAGGTGGCCCCATTGAGACCCCTGTCTGGGGGGAGGCAGCCCTGTCGTGAGAGCCTATCTGAGGGGAGGTGGCCCCATTGTGAGAGCCCCTTCTGAGGGGAGGTAGCCCCATCCTGAGAGCCCCTTTTGAGGGGAGGCAGCCCTGTCATGAGAACCTGTCTGAGGGGAGGTGGCCCCATCCTTAGAGCCCCATCTGAGGGTAGGTGGCCCCATCCCGAGAGCCTGTCTGAGGGGAGGTGGCCCCGCCCCGAGAGCCCCGTCTGAGGGCAGGTAGCCCCGTCCTGAGAGCCTGACTGAGGGGAGGTATCCTTGTCTGAGGGGAAGCAGCCCCGTCCTGAGAGCCCCATCTGAGGGGAGGTGGCCCCATCCTGAGAGCCCCGTCTAAGAGGAGGCGGCCCCTTCCTGAGAGCCTGAGCGGAGGTGGCCCTGTACTGAGAGCCCCGTCTAAGGGGAGGCAGCCCTGTCCTGGGAGCCCATCTGAGGGGAGGCGGCCTTGTCCTGAGCGTCCTGTCTAAGAGGAGGTAGCCCCGTCCTGAGAGCCTCGTCTGAGGGGAGAGACACAGCCCTGCCCCCTGAGAGTCCCAGATCAAGGGGAACCTATATGACTTTATCCTGAGGAGCTCAGACTAATGGGGAAGATGCAGTCTTCCCTGAGAGTTTTGGCTCTGGGGAGCCCCAGTCTGCAGAGCCCTTGTTGGGATTTGGAGCCTGAGATGGTCCTGTCAGGAAGACCTTGCCGTGTAGTGGGTAAGCCAGGAACTGCTGCTTTGGGACCCTCGCTCAGCCTCTCCCATGGTTCTTACAGACCCTCAGCAATGCCGGGTCTGCGAATGGCATCCACCAGCAAGACAAGGCCCACAAACAAGAGGTAAGGGGCGCCCTGGCACCTTCAAGCCCCCCTGCACAGGCAGACCTCTCTGGAGGAAAAGTCCTGAAAAACCAAAAAACCCATTGCCGTTGAGTCGATCCCAACTCATAGTGACCCTATAGGGCAGAGTAGAACTGCCGCATAGAGTTTCCAAGGAGTACCTGGTGGATTCGAACTGCCAGCCTTTTGGTAGTAGCTATAGCTCTTAACCACTATACCACCAGGGTTTCCAAAATCCTGAAAAGTCACCCAAAAGATAAACAAAGATGCATTGTGCGAGAGGGTTGCTCATGGAGGGGGCTGTCCTCCCTACGGCTGTCAAACTTGGTTCATTTCCTTTTTAAAAAAAACAACTTTTTAGTTATAAGTAATAGAGCTTATTTAGAAACTTTCAGAAAAAAATCCAAAAATGTATAGAGAAGAAAATACTCACCAGTAGCCCTCTCACCCAGGGATGACCAAGGTTAACATTTTAAGAGATAACATCCTTCATGAACTAAGCATGTGTGTATCTGTGTATGTGTGTATAATATGTATTAATTTTTTATTTGGAATTAATTTCAAACTTACAAAACAGATGCAAGAATAAGAATAATACCTAGAACATCATGTATCTTTCACCCCATAACATATTGTTCACATTCTGCCCCAATTGCTTTATTTTTGCTCTCGGTGTATATGTGTCTATAATAATACATACATAATTTTTTTCTGAAGTGCTTGAGTGTGAGTGTAATTGCATATATCATGGTTCTAAATACTTTAATCTGTATTTTCTGAGCGAAAAAGACATGATTTTACATAACCACAGTTCAGTTCTCAACCTCAGTAAATATAATATTGATATAAGATTTGTATCTAATCTACTCTCCATGTTCCAGTTTTTTTTAGTTCATAAGATAATGTCTCCTGTAGCTTTCCCCCACTCAGTACAAGTGGCACAAACAGTAACACATTTGGCTGCTAACCAAAAGGTTGGCAGTTTGAGTCCACCTGGATGCACCAGGCAATCTCTATGGAGCACGGTGCTACTCTGACACGCGTGGAGTTGCCATGAGTCAGAATCTACTCAACGGCAACTGGTTTGGTTTGGTTTGGGTTCAGTACAGGTTCAAGTCTAGGGTCAGGTTGGCTGCTTGTATTTAGTTGTCATGTCTCATTGTTGATTGCTGTAGGGTCAGCTCTGACTCATGGCAACCCTGTGTGTAACAGAATGAAACGGTTCTTGGTCCTGCGTCATTTTCATGACTTGGTATGCTCGAGTTCCTTTGTTGTGGCTATTCATGTCTCTTTGGTCTCATTTAATCTAGAACGTTACCGTAATTTTCTCTTTGATTTTTATGACACTGACATTGTCCAAATACAGTCCTCCCTTGTTTTTTTGTGTTTTTTTTTTTTAATAGAACATTTCTTGTTTGGGGTTTGTCTGATGGTTCCTTGAGGTTAGAGTCGAGTTATGCAACTTCAGATCTGAATACTGCAGAGGTCACTTCTGGAGGCATGTGGTGACCATCTGCCCTCCCTCATGGTGTTGATTTTGAATGTCTGGTCCAGGTGTTGTCTGAAATCTCCACTGTATACTTACTGGTTTGTCCTTTTGCCACCAGTAAGCAATCTGTGGAAAAACGCTTTAAGGCCGAGCAGATACCCTACACTCATCAAAACTCCCCCAGTATTTAGCTTCCGTTGGTGATTCTTGCCTGAACCAATCTTTACTGTGATGGTTGCAAAGTAGCGTATATATAATTTTAATATAGCAGATAGCATGCTCTATATTCAATGCTGCTTCCTGTTTTTTTCATGGAATATTTTAACGGAAGCATTTTCTCTCTTCCTTAAGCAGTCTCTGTAAATTCTACTTTTTATAAAATTATAGGGGTAAAATTGGTTTTCTATAATGTCATAGGTCTGAAGGGATCCCATGACTCCCCCCATGACCTTCCTTTCCTACCTGACCCCTCTCTGCCCACATGTCCCTGAGCTGCCGGGAGAGCTTGTTGATCAAGTCCTTGCTCTCTCCTAGGAAAAGCACTGACTGTGAGGAACCTGGTGGAGCGGCCCAGTGCACACCAGAGACCGCTGGCCTGCCCTGGTGGCGCCCCCTCCAGGCAGGGGCCAGGATTGTCACTTTGGAGACAAGAACAGTGTTTGTAACAATAGCGTACTCACTCCGGACAGTCCCCACCCCAGAGCCCCGGGCCGGACCAGGAGGCTTCCTCAAGCACGGCTTTCCACAGGGAGCAGCACAGCCGCAGCTTGAGCTCGGGACCTCGGCCTGGACGCCCAGAAGTTTCCAGAGTTTGTTTGGGAGGCAGAGGCCATCCAGCCAAGCCCTTTCCCCTTAACCCCCCGGGCAGGCAACCCAAGGACCAGTTGGGCGCCCTGGCACTTCCCCTGCCCTCCCTTTCCTCCTTCTACCCCCTGGGTTCCTTCAGGCCCCAGGGCAGCCATTGTGCCCAGAAGGGCCAGGGGAGGCCCAGCTTCTCCTTGCAGGCATTGAGGAGGCAAGTCCAGACTTCCGGAACCAGGTGGGGGCCCCTTTCCTGAAGCTGTTTCCAGGTTGAGGTGCCCCCAAGGCTTATTGTCCCCACATACTGAGGGCCCTTCAAATAGTGGTACTAGCACTCCTCACCCACCTGCCTAGTGGGCCCCCAGGTTCATGGCGCAGGTGGGCAGAGGCCCTCCTCTCCCCACACTGGACACAGACACAAGACATACACTGCCAGCCGCGAGCAGAGGTGTCTGCCCAAGACAGGAGCTGCAGTGTTAGGAAAGTTTGGATGCCCCTCTCCTCACCCCCACCACTGACCTTGGCCAGTCCCGGCTTGGACCTGGGGGAGGGATGGCCACAGAGGAGTCCAGAGCATGTTTTGACTGGTCAGTAATACAAGGTCCCCTGGGTTGACTGGATGTTCTGAAACTGGGCCTCCCACCTGCAGGCCCTGGTGGATACACCCCACATCCCTCAGCACGTGCACATACTCAGAGGGATCCCTGCTTGTGCGCTTGGGCACGTGATGGGTGTGTTTGCAGTTAACATGCTTGGGCCACACGAATGCACACGTGTGGGTTCCGGAACTGAGCCCAGGTCGGGCAAGGCTGTGCTGCAGATGCTGCAGACATTTCCTGCAGAGCAAATGTGCTGCCCATCCATGTACACGTGTGCCACACGCGCATCAGCACGCACCCGCACCGGCAGCCCCCTCCTCCCCACCTGCCTGGAGCTTTGCAGTGCTGTCTCTTGTAACTAGGAAAAGCCCCCAAGGGGTGTTGGAGACAAGACAAATCTAATTGCCTCCCGCCTCTTCCTCTCAACACTGCTGAGCAACTCCAGGCCTGGACGTGGTGGGAAAAGCCAGTATCACACAGCAGCCCCACCTGGAGAGCCGCCGGGCCTGCAGATGGGCTGCCGCCTTGTGCCTCAGCATCACCCTCCCTCAGCTCAGGGAGATTTTTCATGTGAGGCCTGCCCCCTCCGGGTGAGCGGGTGAGCCTCATACCCATCATGACATTCCCATAATGCACCAGGTATGCAAATCCCACCCTCAGACCAGCCCAGGTGCCTCCCAGGCACTGGTAGGTGGTGCCCACGTTCTTGCCCCAGCGCAGTCCATCCTGGGGCAGCAAGGTAGTGCCCCTGGCCTCCCATCCCCATTGGCTTTTGGAAGCTCTCGCATGTGGTTTTATTAACAACAATAGAGAAGCGATGCTGTAGCGGCCTAATCCAGAGCCATAGACTGTTCTTTACCGTACAGTCAGGCAAGGGGGCAGCCATTAGTCTACTAACAGCAAGGCCCACACACGCAGCACCAGGCAGAGGCTGGGGCCATCGAGGGTGGGCTTTCGGGTAGCTGGCGGTCACAGAAACGGCTTCCTGTGAGCATCTGCCTCCATGGGCCTCTCAGCCTGACCTGTGGGCCACTCTGGTACCGGCTCAGCCATGGGCCCCCTCCATCCTCCCCACCCCTTTCCCCTCTTCAAAGTGGAATTGTTGAAGTGTGGCGAGTCCGTACTTGGGACAATAAAGCTTGTGACTGAGGTCTGGGACCTCTGCTGCGGCTGTTTGCTTCTCTCTGCACGCACCTCGGGCTCCCTGGTGCCAGGAGCTGGTTCCAGATTGGCCACTGGTAGGTTACCAGCTATTTGCTACTCTTTGTGAATGGTTGATGAGGGCCTCAGCGGGCCTGCAGTTGAAGCCCTGGGGCTGAGCCATCAGAGGAGAAAAACCCAAGCAGGCAGAGCAGGTCAGCTGAGAGGGGCAAGGAGCTGGGCTGGAGGAGCCTGGCCTTGCTTCCTGTTTGTATTTGAATCTGTTAGAGGCATAATTTCAAGCAGCCGGCAAGGTAAAAGCTAAAAGCCAGGTCTAGGTTTTCTGACAAAAAATCTCAATGAACAAAATAGCGATGGATCAACTAACACAAGTTTGATGGGTTTGTTTACAGTGTAAGGGAGAAAATTCTGTTTCCTACACCAAGCTTTCTGTAGGTCAAGTGAACAGCACAAAAGGTTTTGCAAGCTTTGTGGTCATCAACAGTTGCCATTGAGTCGATTCTGACTCATGGCGACCGCGTGCATTTCATAGTAGAACTGTGCTCCATAGAGTTTTCAATGGCTGATTTTTTGGAAGTAGATCACCAAGCCTTCTGAGGCGCCTCTGGGAGGGCTCCAACCTCCAACCTTTTGGTTAGCTGTCGAGCATCTTAACTGTTGCAAATCCTAAAGGTTAACACATTAGGCTGCTAACCAAAAGGTTGGCCATTCAAGTCTACCCAGAGGTGCCTCAGAAGAAAGGCCTGGTGATCTACTTCTGAAAAATCAACCACTGAAAACCCTGTGGATCATAGTTCTACTGTGGCACACATGGGGTCACCGTGAGTCGCAGTCAGCACAGCGGCAACTGGGTTTTTTTTGAGGGGGGGTGTTGTGGTCATCACAGACCCTGCCATTGAGGTTATGGGAGATAGAACAAGACTCAAGAGGTTGACAGTTGACTGTGTTTGGAAGCTCCTTGCCGCTTCTGGGAGCAGTATCAGCAGAGTCCTGGAGGAAACAGTGGGATAGTCGAAGGGTGAATGAGAGTCTAATGAAGGGGCCTTGTGCAGAAGTTTGGACAGGGCTAAGGGACCCAGAGGGACTCTATGGGGAGCCATTGCTACCCTAAAGGGCAAAGCAGGGGAGCTGTTACTGGAACCAGGCAAAGCCTGGGGCTATGGGAGAGGCCGCAGGCAGTGTGGTTGGTGAGGAGGGAGCTGGAGGAATAAATAGCCTGACCTCTCTCTCCTCCTGCTGGCACCTCCTACTGGCTGAATCCAAGCAGAAGCCATAGGGCAAGGAAGCCTGTTGGCTTGCATTCAGGTCAGCCCCTGGGATGCAGTGCAGGATGGAGAGGGGTGCATAGTGGATCTGGGGTGGGCACACATGGAGAACAATCAGCACAGTATCCATAATAGGTCTGCGGAGATTTAGACAGCGCCCTATTGCCTGGGCTTCTGCTTCCTCATATATGAATGGTCCCTATCCTTCTTGAACATTTTTCACCAGCCCAGCATTTTGAAATTCAAAGAGCTGCAAACAGGATTCTTGACTCCCAAACGACCAAGTACCATTGTGACCTTTGGTTCCTTTTCATCTTACCGAAGGCCATAGGTTCACCCAGTCACCCTGACTGATGTGGTGACTGAGAGCAGGAAGATTTGTCACCCCTTCTGAGTAAAGCATTTCCACCTGGGGACATGTACCAAGAAGAGCGAGATCCCCAGCCAGGGGAAGACAGACCTCACAGGCCAGAAGGCAGTTTAAACAACAACAATAACAAAACAAAACAAAAAACAGTTGCCGTGGAGTCAACTCCAACTCATGGCAGGTCTGTGTGGGTCAGAGTAGAACTGTGCTTCACAGTTTTCAGTGGCTGATTTTTTGGAAATAGATTGACAGGCCTGCCTTTTGAGATTCTTCTGGGTAGCTTTGAACCTCCAGCCTTTTGGTTAGCAGCCAACAGCGTTAACTGCAGCACCCAGGAACCCCAACAGGCAGGTCAGCCCTGTGCTACCCGCAGTAGATCAGGGTGCTGGGTGGGGGAGGAGGAGGAGGAGTAGGGTGGGCTGTCAGAGGGAAAGTAGGGAGGCCATGTGGGAGGCGAGAGACACTGAGATGTGGCTGGAGCTCACTGATTGCTTAGTGTGACCAGGACTGGGGTAGGTGGGGGCCTGAGGCCAAGTCAGGAGGTCTTGAACCTCAGGAAGGAACGTCCTGGGGGCAGGGCCCTTGTCTGCCCAGGGCTTGGCACCCAGGAGGTGTGGGTGGAAGAAAGCAGCCTGAAAGGAGACAAGGGGTTGAGCTGGTGGTGGTGACAGACTGACACCAGGGCCCCTGCCCTCAGGGAGCACAGCCTGGGAGTGGGGGGGGGGGCAGGACCCTGTCCTCAGGGAGCACAGCCTGGGGGGGGGCAGGACCCTGTCCTCAGGG
>NW_004444013.1:2283142-2300299 GCF_000243295.1 Trichechus manatus latirostris
TAGCGGCCTAATCCAGAGCCATAGACTGTTCTTTACCGTACAGTCAGGCAAGGGGGCAGCCATTAGTCTACTAACAGCAAGGCCCACACACGCAGCACCAGGCAGAGGCTGGGGCCATCGAGGGTGGGCTTTCGGGTAGCTGGCGGTCACAGAAACGGCTTCCTGTGAGCATCTGCCTCCATGGGCCTCTCAGCCTGACCTGTGGGCCACTCTGGTACCGGCTCAGCCATGGGCCCCCTCCATCCTCCCCACCCCTTTCCCCTCTTCAAAGTGGAATTGTTGAAGTGTGGCGAGTCCGTACTTGGGACAATAAAGCTTGTGACTGAGGTCTGGGACCTCTGCTGCGGCTGTTTGCTTCTCTCTGCACGCACCTCGGGCTCCCTGGTGCCAGGAGCTGGTTCCAGATTGGCCACTGGTAGGTTACCAGCTATTTGCTACTCTTTGTGAATGGTTGATGAGGGCCTCAGCGGGCCTGCAGTTGAAGCCCTGGGGCTGAGCCATCAGAGGAGAAAAACCCAAGCAGGCAGAGCAGGTCAGCTGAGAGGGGCAAGGAGCTGGGCTGGAGGAGCCTGGCCTTGCTTCCTGTTTGTATTTGAATCTGTTAGAGGCATAATTTCAAGCAGCCGGCAAGGTAAAAGCTAAAAGCCAGGTCTAGGTTTTCTGACAAAAAATCTCAATGAACAAAATAGCGATGGATCAACTAACACAAGTTTGATGGGTTTGTTTACAGTGTAAGGGAGAAAATTCTGTTTCCTACACCAAGCTTTCTGTAGGTCAAGTGAACAGCACAAAAGGTTTTGCAAGCTTTGTGGTCATCAACAGTTGCCATTGAGTCGATTCTGACTCATGGCGACCGCGTGCATTTCATAGTAGAACTGTGCTCCATAGAGTTTTCAATGGCTGATTTTTTGGAAGTAGATCACCAAGCCTTCTGAGGCGCCTCTGGGAGGGCTCCAACCTCCAACCTTTTGGTTAGCTGTCGAGCATCTTAACTGTTGCAAATCCTAAAGGTTAACACATTAGGCTGCTAACCAAAAGGTTGGCCATTCAAGTCTACCCAGAGGTGCCTCAGAAGAAAGGCCTGGTGATCTACTTCTGAAAAATCAACCACTGAAAACCCTGTGGATCATAGTTCTACTGTGGCACACATGGGGTCACCGTGAGTCGCAGTCAGCACAGCGGCAACTGGGTTTTTTTTGAGGGGGGGTGTTGTGGTCATCACAGACCCTGCCATTGAGGTTATGGGAGATAGAACAAGACTCAAGAGGTTGACAGTTGACTGTGTTTGGAAGCTCCTTGCCGCTTCTGGGAGCAGTATCAGCAGAGTCCTGGAGGAAACAGTGGGATAGTCGAAGGGTGAATGAGAGTCTAATGAAGGGGCCTTGTGCAGAAGTTTGGACAGGGCTAAGGGACCCAGAGGGACTCTATGGGGAGCCATTGCTACCCTAAAGGGCAAAGCAGGGGAGCTGTTACTGGAACCAGGCAAAGCCTGGGGCTATGGGAGAGGCCGCAGGCAGTGTGGTTGGTGAGGAGGGAGCTGGAGGAATAAATAGCCTGACCTCTCTCTCCTCCTGCTGGCACCTCCTACTGGCTGAATCCAAGCAGAAGCCATAGGGCAAGGAAGCCTGTTGGCTTGCATTCAGGTCAGCCCCTGGGATGCAGTGCAGGATGGAGAGGGGTGCATAGTGGATCTGGGGTGGGCACACATGGAGAACAATCAGCACAGTATCCATAATAGGTCTGCGGAGATTTAGACAGCGCCCTATTGCCTGGGCTTCTGCTTCCTCATATATGAATGGTCCCTATCCTTCTTGAACATTTTTCACCAGCCCAGCATTTTGAAATTCAAAGAGCTGCAAACAGGATTCTTGACTCCCAAACGACCAAGTACCATTGTGACCTTTGGTTCCTTTTCATCTTACCGAAGGCCATAGGTTCACCCAGTCACCCTGACTGATGTGGTGACTGAGAGCAGGAAGATTTGTCACCCCTTCTGAGTAAAGCATTTCCACCTGGGGACATGTACCAAGAAGAGCGAGATCCCCAGCCAGGGGAAGACAGACCTCACAGGCCAGAAGGCAGTTTAAACAACAACAATAACAAAACAAAACAAAAAACAGTTGCCGTGGAGTCAACTCCAACTCATGGCAGGTCTGTGTGGGTCAGAGTAGAACTGTGCTTCACAGTTTTCAGTGGCTGATTTTTTGGAAATAGATTGACAGGCCTGCCTTTTGAGATTCTTCTGGGTAGCTTTGAACCTCCAGCCTTTTGGTTAGCAGCCAACAGCGTTAACTGCAGCACCCAGGAACCCCAACAGGCAGGTCAGCCCTGTGCTACCCGCAGTAGATCAGGGTGCTGGGTGGGGGAGGAGGAGGAGGAGTAGGGTGGGCTGTCAGAGGGAAAGTAGGGAGGCCATGTGGGAGGCGAGAGACACTGAGATGTGGCTGGAGCTCACTGATTGCTTAGTGTGACCAGGACTGGGGTAGGTGGGGGCCTGAGGCCAAGTCAGGAGGTCTTGAACCTCAGGAAGGAACGTCCTGGGGGCAGGGCCCTTGTCTGCCCAGGGCTTGGCACCCAGGAGGTGTGGGTGGAAGAAAGCAGCCTGAAAGGAGACAAGGGGTTGAGCTGGTGGTGGTGACAGACTGACACCAGGGCCCCTGCCCTCAGGGAGCACAGCCTGGGAGTGGGGGGGGGGGCAGGACCCTGTCCTCAGGGAGCACAGCCTGGGGGGGGGAGGACCCTGTCCTCAGGGAGCACAGCCTGGGAGGGGGGGCAGGACCCTGTCCTCAGGGAGCACAGCCTGGGAGTGGGGGCAGGACCCTGCCTCAGGGAGCACAGCCTCCAGGTGCAGGATCCTGCCCTTGGTCACAGCCTCCAGGTGCAGGATCCTGCCTTCAGAGGTCACATCCTGGGAGTGGGGGCAGGATTCTTCCCTCAGGTCATAGCCTTCGGGTACAGGACCCTGCCCTCAGGGAGCACAGCCTTGGGGAGAACAGGACCCTGCCCTTAGGGGTCACAGCCGGTGTGGGGGGAAGGAGGACCCTGCCCTCAGGGAGCACAGCCTGGGGGGAGGATCCTGCCCTCAGGAACAGAGTCCAGGGCAGGAAGCCCAGGGATGTGGTGGGGGTTTCAGGAGGTGTATGCAAAGCCAAAGGGGCAGTGGTGACCCTTCAGACACTTCAGTGGGAGGTGAGGGGCGTGGCGGGGGGTGGGGCGTGTCTGGTGGGGTCGGGGGCAGAACACTGAGCTGGAAAGAGCTGGGGCCTGGACTCTTTGAGCTCCAGCCCAGCCCACCACCCTGTGGCCTAGCCCCAGCCCATTGCTGCACCTGTCTCACCTGTGAACAAGAGGATGGCAAGTTTGGTGAAGCTGAGGGTCAGGGATGGTGAGGAGACCATCCGTAAGACAGATTGGCACAGGAGTTGAAACCATGGACTCGAACATACCAGCAATTCTTCGATACTAGGCAACGTTCCGTTCTATTGTACATCAGGTCGCCATGAGTCGGAGTTGACAGCAGCTGTCCATCAGGTTGTTTTGGTTTTGACCACTGGGAGCTCTTTCAGTTGGCTTTCGTGTCCCTTTTTCATGCCCCATCCTTTCGATCTTGAGCACTTCCTTACTTTCTGATACCCTTAAGATGCTCCAGGCTTACCTTGTGTTTTCCCTGGTCCCACCCTGGAGTCAGCCACTGAGACCCAACGCCAAGAGCACAAGCAACCAAAGGAAACATAGATAGATTGAACTTCGTCAAATTAAAGACTCTGTGTTTAATGGGTACCCACAGAACGGAAGAGAACATTTTCAACTCATATCTGATAAAGGCCTGGTTTCCAGAATAGATAGAGAACTCTTGCAACTCCACAGTAAAAAACAACCCAGCCAAAATGGGCAAAGGATTTAAAGAGACATTTCTCCAAAGACATACAAATGGCCAACAAGCACATGAAAAAGATACTCAACATCATTAATCATTAATCAAACCAAACTGGCTGCCATCAAGTTGATCCCGACTCATAGCAACCCAATAGGACTGAGTAGAGCTGCTCCATAGGGTCTCCGAGGCTGTAAATCTTTACAGAAGCAGACTGCCACATACAAAAATACGTGTATCAATTTGGCTGGGCCATGATTCCCAGTATTGTGTGATTGTCCACCTTTTTGTCATCTGATGTGATTTTCCTATGTGTTGTGAATCCTATCTCTGTGATGTTAATGAGATGGGATTAGTGTCAGTTAATGAGGCAGGATTCAACCTACAAGATTGGGTTGTGTCTTGAGACAATCTCCTTTGAGATATAAAAGAAAGAAGCGAGCAGAGAGACATGGGGACCTGATACCACCAAGAAAGAAGCACCAGGAGCAGAGCACGTCTTTTGGACCTGGGGTCCCTGCACTGAGAAGCTCCTCGACTAGGGAAGATTGATGGCAAAGACCTTCCTCCAGAGCCAACAGAGAGAGAAAGCCTTCCCCTGGAGTTGGTGTCCTGAATTTGGACTCCTAGCCGCCTAGGCTATGAGAGAATAAGTTTCTCTTGGTTAAAGCCGTCCACTTGTGGTATTTCTGTTATAACAGTGCTAGATGACTAAGACAGAGAGGGGAGAAAACTGGAATCCTTGTACATTGCTGATGGAAATGTAAAATGGTGGAAAACAGTTTCTAGTTCCCCAAAAAGTTGAACAGAATTACCATATAACTTAGCAGTTTCCATCCTAGGAATCTACCCCAAACAACTGAAAGCAGGGACTCAAACAGATACTTGTGCACAGATGTTCACTACAGTTATTCACAATAGTGAAAAGGTGGAAACCACCCAAGAGTCCATCAATGAATGAATAAAATATGGAATGTATATACAGTGGAGTATTATTCAGCCATAAAGAGAAATGACGTTCTGATACATGCTACAGCATGGATGAACCTGGAAAATACGATGCTGAGTAAAATAAGTCAGACACAAAAAAGACAAATATTGATTGTATGATCTCACTTGTATGGAATATCTAGAACAGGTAAATGCATAGAGATGGAAGATCAGAGGTTGCCAGGGTCTGGGGGAGGGGAGGATGGGGAGTTATTGCTTAATGGGCACTGAGTTTCAGTTTGGGTGATGTTTCTCTCTGGAAATAGATTGTGATGATGGCTACACATTGTGAATGCACTTAATGCCACTGAATTGTACACTTAAAATTGGTTAAAATGGCAAATTTTATGTTATATTTTACCACAATAAAATTTAAAAGAAAAGCATGAACAAAAGGGGAGACGTGGTAACTTGGGTGTGTTCATTCACCATTAGGGTGATGATTTCACATATGCAAACCTTATCAAATTGTACTCATGAACATGTGTGTGTTATTCCATGGCAACTGTATCTCAATAAAGCTTTAAAATATACTTTCAAGTAAAAATCTGGATTTCCCATGCCTTTTGAAAAAAACAGTGTATGCCTGAAGACACAGTGAGATTTCTTGCAATATGGCAGACTATTTTTTTTTTCCAAAATTCCTCTTGATAGAATTCCTCCTGATACAATCTGCCAGATAAAATACAACACACATGCTTTCAAGCACATAGCTGAGTTTAAAGGAAAGTACTGGGTATCCCCAAGGGCCAAAAAGAAGCAGGGTCTGGAAACCAGAGTGGTAAACTGAGGCTCAAGCAGTGCTGCCCTGGGGCATTTGCCAGTCAGAAATTCAGAGGCTTGGAATTTAAGGGCCACAAGGGGCTAGAAGGACAAAGCTTTGCAAGGTGGAAAATTGGAACCAAGATGCCTGTCAAAAGTCAGAAATTACGGGGCTGCGACTTCCTTAAAAGTATGGACTAGAAAATCTGCCCACTGGCAAAGGGAGGTGACAAGGAAACTTGAGTGTCTTGCTAGACTCTGGGTGGAAAAAAGGAGATTTTCTAACAAACCCTCCTGAGGGACTGGAGTTGAGCTTATGCCATCGGGGTGGTTCAGGAAATACTGAGCCAAGAAATCACTTTAAAGTGGTCCTGGACAGAGTTCCTGGCAGGAGCAAAAGCAGCTCCGCTCTGAAGGGATGCACAGTCTTGCCAGGCCCTGCAGGAGTCCCACCAAACATAAGCTCACAATCCAAAATTTAAAAATGCACAAAGCAAAAGCCATGAAGACCCAGGAGAAAAAGAACTTTAGATAATGGAACTGTTGGATACAAAATGCCTATCTTTAAATTTTAAAGAATTAGGATTGAACTCAAAACAGAAGCAAGGAATACGATAACTATCAAAAAAGGCCAGACTGGTCTGAAAGATCTAATTAGAACTTCTGTTGTTGTTAGCTGCTGTCAAGTTGGCCCCCAACTCATGGTGACCCCATGCACAATGGGATCAGACCATTGTGATCCATAGGGTTTTCACTGGCTGATTTTTTCTAAGTGGATCACCAGGCCTTTCTTCCTGGTCTGAGTCTGGAAACTTGGCTGAAACCTGTTCAGCATCATAGCAATATGCAAGCCTCTGGGATTTTTATGCAAATAACGTGCACCTTCTACCTTTGTCAACTTGAGCTCTCTCTCCTCCAGGCATAGTGGTGCTTAGGCAAATACTTTGCCGGGGGAGGGTGCAGTTGACAAACAAATGTAGAAGGTGTGCACTATGCGTAAAAATACAGAACACTGACAGACAGGTGGTGGCTACACTTGAGGTGCATTGGCCAGGAATCAAATCCATGTCTCCGAAATGGAAGGTGAGAATTCTACCACTGAACCACCACTGCCCCTTAGGATTTCTACAAATGAATTTAAAACGCATAGATTTTTAAACAAAAAATTAGACAAAGCTGATGGAGAATTGGAGAACTAGAAGATAGAGCTGGAGAAATTACACAGAGATTCAAAGTGTGAAAGACCGGTGAAGAGACCAGAACGTAGCACTGCAGGGCGGGAAGTCCCAAACTCCTGGAAAAGTGCCTGGCAGAGTGCTCAGTAAATATGTTTTGAGTAAATAAGAAAGAAAATCTAACGTGTCTTTTGGGTTCCAAAAGAAAATAGAATTTAATGAAGGCATTCTTTGAAGAGGTGATAGTCAAGAAAATTCAGAATTGATGAAAGATACGAACACGAAGGACAAAGAACCCCAAGCAGTGTAAATAAAAAGAAATTACACCTGTATGCTGTTGATGTTGTATGCCATCGGGACGCATTATATTATACCTGCAGAACGCCAAAGACAAAGATCCAAGTAGGACTCACGGCAGAATCTCAAAGGCAACTTTGCTTTTGTCTCCCAATTGGTCATTACACCTGTTCAAGTGGGGGTGGTCCTGCCCTGGTCACTGGATGAAAGCTGGGCAGGCCCCACCACTTCACCAGGCACCCGTAGGCAAGAGACTACTATGGCCACTTTAACTGAAAACCAAAAAAAATCAAAACCAAACCCTTTGTCATCAAGTCAATTCTGTCTTATGGTGACCCCATGTGTTACAGAGTAGAACTGCTCCATGGGGTTTTCTTGGTTGTAATCTTAGTGGAAGCAGATTGCCAGAACTTTAACTGTAAACACAATCTCAATTTAAGACTTAAAATGTTGGGCACTGTCTTAGTTATCTAGTGCTGCTATAACAGAAATACTACAAGTGGATGGCTTTAACAAACAAATTTATTCTCTCACAATTGAGGAGGTGAGAAGTCCAAATTCAAGGTGCCAGCTCTAAGCGGAAGACCTTCTCTCTCTCTTGGCTCTAGGGGAAGGTCCTTGTCTCCTTTCAACATCTGTGGGCCCAGTGTTCCTTGGTCTCCATGTGTCTTGGCATCAATCTTCCCCTGGGTCTAGGAGGTTCTCAGTGCAGGGACCACAGGTCCAAAGGACATGCTTCGTTCCTGGCTCTTCTTTCCTGGTTGTAGGAGGTCCTTCTCTCTGCTCCCTTCTCTCTTTTATATCTCAAAAGGGATTGACTCAAAATACAACCTAATCTTGTAGCTTGTGTCCTGCCTCATTAACATAACTGCCTCTAATCCTGCCTCATTAACATAGTAGTTAGGATTTACAACACATAGGATAAATACATCAGATCACAAAATGAGGGACAACCACACCTACTGGGAATCATGGCCTAGTTAAGTTGACACACATTTTGGGGGGACACAATTCAATCCATAACAGGCACCCATCCGCTGTGTCCACCAGCTTTTAGGAATGCAGAACGAGCTCTCCCAGCCATCTGTTAAAGGCCTTCTTATGAGACTTGAGTTAGGAGATAGCAACCCCCGCCCTCCCCTGAAAGATGGGACTCACCACACAGCTCTCTGTAAGCTGGTGGTTCTCCACCCTGCAGCAATTTTGCCCCGTAGAGAACATTTGGCAAATGAGTTTGGTTTGGTTTGGAGAGACATTTTTGGCTGTCACAACTGGGAGCATCCCCCAGGTGTCTAGTGGGTAGAGGCCAGAGATCCTGCTAAACATTCTACAATACGTAGAACTGCCCCCACAACAAAGAATAAATCCCATTGCCGTCAAGTCGATTCCCACTCATAGCAACCCCATAGGACAGAGTATAACTGCCCCATAGGGTTTTCAAGGCTGTAATCTTTACGGAAACAGACTGCCACATCTTTCTCCTTCAGAGCTGTTGGTGAGTTCAAATAGCTGACCTTTCAGTTAGCAGCCAAGTCCTTAACCACTGTGCCACCAGGGCTCCTTACAACAAAGAACCCAAAATGTCCATAGCACTGAGGTTGAGAAGACCAGTAACCAGTTTCCTTCAAGTTAATTCTGACTCATGACGACCCTAAGTGTATCAGAGCAGAACTGTGCTCCATAGGGTTTTCAATGGCTGATTTTTTAGAAGTAGATCACCAGGCCTTTCTTCCAAGGTGCCTCTGGGTGAACTCAAACCTCCAACCTTTCAGTTAGCAGCTGAACGTGTTACCATTTGCACCACCCAGGGACTCTAAGGTTGAGAAACCCTGTTCTAAAGCAATCCTCCAACAAGTGGGGCCTTTTATGCTCTTGACATGGGTGAATCACCAGTGCCTGGCCACTCACTTTGAAATTTCCACATGGGGGTCTACCTCTTAACTCACTTTGGAATATAATGACCTGTTTATCTTGGTCCTGTTTAGCATGCTGCTATGAGCATTGTCTTAGTTATCTAGTGCTGCTGTAATAGAAATACCACAAGTGGATGGCTTTAACAAGCAAATTTATTCTCTCACAGTTCAGGTGGATAGAAGTCTGAATTCAAGGCACCAGCTCCAGGGGAACACTTTCTCTCTCTGTCAGCTCTGGGGGGAGGTCCTTGTCATCAGTCTTTCCCTGGTCTAGGAGCTTCTCAGACAAGGAATCCCAGGTCCAAAGGACGTGCTCTGCTCCTGGCTCTTCTTTCTTGGTGGTAGGAGGTCTCTCTCCTCTCTGCTTGCTTCTTTCTTCTATATCTCAAAAGAGATTAACTCACGAAACAGCCCAATCCTGTAGCTTGTGTCCTGCCTCTTTAACATAGCTGCCTCTAATCCTGCCTCATTAACATAGAGGTTAGCATTTACAACACGTAGGATAATTGCATCAGATCACAAAATGGAGGACATCCACACAATACGGAGAATCATGGCCTAGCCAAGTTGACACATATTTTTGGGGGACATGGTTTAATCAGTGACAGACATATTTTTATTTTAAAGAAAAGCAGAAGCAACTTCATGCTTGGGGTGTGGGAAGCTGCAGGTAGGTGCCATCTTGCCGCCCACAGGGCTCTGGGTGTATCGTCAGGAGGCAGTGCCACGCAGTGGTCAAAGCTGGGTTCCACCTCTGACACTGGCACTAAGAAGCCTGTGGCTCTGGGCAAGGCCCTTTCCTCCCCAGCCTCAGTTTTCTCATCTGTAAAGTGGGCAGCATTATTCCCAGGCATAATTCCCAATCCCAGGGAAATGGGAATCAGGAGTTGGGCAGGGTTTGGGGGGAACATCCTTCTCTGGGTCACCCTCCGGGGATGGGATGGGGTGGGGTCTTGGGTCCGCTATGGGAAGAAGGTTAAACAGAACTTGGGGCTGGAGTGTTGGGGGTTGGGGTGGGTGACTCAGCCAGTGTGGACTGAGGTAAGGCAGGGGAAGGGTGTCCTCGTGACCCCCCTGCCACAATGTGCTCCTTGGGGCATGAAAAAACCGGAGAGAGCACAGCTATTTACCTGGTTTATGACCTTCGCCGGGGCCCTAAATCTCACTGAGCCCATATTCTCATCTCTGGCGTGGTAGGGACAATAAAACAGATGTCATGGGATTGTTGTGAAGATCAGATGTGACACCTTCCCACCACCCTGTAACACCCACAGAGTTTGTCTCATGACGGGGGGCTCAGTAACTGTGACTTCGCTTGCCCCACCTACCTCTGTGCGTTGCCTGCCTGCGGAGACATTGGTAGGCCATCCCAGATCCTACTGGGAGAACTTGACCTTCTCCTGAGGGAACTGGGGGTGAAGAGAGTGAGTGGAAGCTGCAGGGTGAGTGAGACCACTTGATCTGGGTTCCATGGGACCCAACAACCAAGTCTTGCATGTGATGCTTCCAATTCACCACCAGGTGTCAGTCTTGGCCCTTTCGTGGCAGATCAATGCCACCATCTGGTCCGGCTCCGTGGCTTTATGGATGGGATGGAGCAGACAGAGAGGCTCAGAGGGTGGAAGGGGCTTGGCCATGTTTACAAGGCAGAACCAGAATGGGAACCAGGTGTCCCAGTTCCTGGCCCTAGAGTTCTCTGCCTCTGTGACCTCCCAGTTGCTCAGCCCTTTAGGTGAGTATCCATCTGTGTCCACCCACCTATCCCTGGGACAAAGGCCAACTAGGGGGTGACCATTCCACCTCCGACAGGCCAGGACTTGAACCCCCACCTTCCTCCTCTCATCCAGCATCATCTCCCCCTCAAATGGCCTCCCCACTTGCTGTTGAGTCAATGCCTACTCATAGTGACCCCATGTGTTATAGAGTAGAACAGAGCTCCATAGGGTTTTCTTGCCTGCAATCTTTATGGAAAGAGTTCACCAGGTCTTTCTTCCGCGGAGCCATGCATGGGTTCTAATTGACAACCTTTAGGTTAGTAGCCGACTGCAAATTGCTTGTGCAACCCAGGCCACCAACCTAAAAAAAAAAAACTGTTGTCAAGTCGATTCCGACTCGTAGCTGACTCTGACTCTGTTCCTGGCACCCCTGTGTGTGTCAGAGCAGAACTGGGCTCCACAGGGTTTTCAATGGCTGCTTGTACGGAAGTAGATCACCACCAGGCCTTCCTTCCAAGGCGCCTCTGTCTGGACTCAAACTGCCAAACTTTTGGTTAGCAGCTGAGTGCGTTAACCGTTTGCACCACCCAGGGACTTCTGGCACGTTGTTGGTGCTCAATAAAGAGTTTTCAGAAGCAGTTATCACCACCCCATGCCCGCCGACTCTTCAGTCTTGCCCTCCCCATTAGCATCTGCCCTGGGCTTCCAACACACCCAGGTCTCTCCCGCCCCCTCTTTCTAAACACCTTCCCCCTCCCCATACCCCTGCAAGTCTAACTGCCCTAAGTTTTTGGAAATCTGAGTTTATTTGACATCTATATCTGGAATCTTCAAGCTTTTTGTTACTGTTTCTTTACAACGGGTTTTCTCTTAGTCCTCTTTAAAGCTTCTGTCTTGTTTAGAAAATAAACATTACTTTCTTCATTCGTAACGTGGTTCTTTGTCTACAGCCCTTCCTCTACCGTCTCTCTTCATCTCGTGGGTGGCCGTCTGCGTCCCCTTAAACTCTTACATCTTTAATTTTCATATTTTTAATCTTTTATCCCGTAGACTAGGCTTTGATCTCCTATCTTAAGTCTCATTCCTTTTGTCAGTTTATTCTGTCTTGATTTTTAACTTCTTAGCATTCTCTCGTTCTGAGAGTGACTCTGTTCTCTCTGCCTTTCTCCACCACTGTGCTGCATGTGGTTGCTTCCCTTCCAGCCTCACCACGTTTCCCCCAAGTCTTCCAGGATCAAGAGATGCCTGGCCAAGAAACAAAAGCGGAATCATCCCATTCCCCAAAAGATTTGAATGAAAACTGGTAATAAAATCAGGTACAACCCCAAGAGGAGACATCTGAGGAGAACCACACGGCTCTGGAAGGAGTCACACGTGTTCGTGCTCATTCCAGTTAACTAGCATCGTGCCGTAGCAAGCTGAAAATGTCACCACTGTCTGAACAATTGGACAAGTTTTATTGGGAATATTCTGGGGTTTTTTTCCTTTGTTTTTATGCTTCCACATTAATAGGTTGATTCAGTAATAAATTCATGAGATCTTTTGTTTGAAAAAAAAGTGACTTTGAAGCCCAACGTCCTAGTTTTTAATTTTCTATTTGCCGATTTTAACTTTTTATTATATTTTCGCCTTCACAGTTATATTCTAAGGTTTTTATCTCATTGATTCTAGTCGTTTATTTCTTTCATCTTAAGTATTTTTCATTATTTGAAAAATTGTATTTTTAATAATTTTTTGTTGGGAATATATGCAACAGAACATTCACCAATTCAGTGATTTCCACATGTACAATTCAGTGACATTGATTGTACTCTTCAAGTTGTGCGGCTGTTCTCACCTTCCTTTTCCGAATTATTCCTCCCCCATTAATGTAAAGTTACTGCCACATAAGGTTCCTACCTAATCTTTTGAGTTGTTGTTGTCAATTCAATCCCATATAAATAGTTCTTAAAAGAGCACAGTGCTCAAGGCAGACATTCTTTACTAGTTAAGCTAAACTACTGTTTGGTTTTAAGAAGATTTCAGGGGATAGTTTTGGTTTAAGGTTTAAAGATTATTACAGGACAATAGTTTCAGGGGTTCATCCAGCCTCCATGGCTCCAGAAAAATCTGGATTCCACGGGAATTTGAAATTCTGTTCTGCATTTTCTGCCTTTTGATCAGGATTCTTCTATAGAATTTTTGATCAAAACATTCAATAATGGTAGCTGGGCACCATCTGGTTCTTCTGGTCTCATGGCACAAAAGGCAGTTGTTGATGGAGGCAATTAGCCACATATTCCATTTCTCCTTCTGTTTCATACTATCCTTCTTCCTGTTGCTCCAGGTGAATAGAGATCGATTGTTCTACCTTGGTGAAAAAATTCTTGATTTTAAATCTTTGTTGGCTCTCTGATTTTCTCGGTTTAAAATCCTGTTTTTCTCGGCGATTGCTTCTTACCACTACCCACCTGTCAGTTTGTCATATTGTGGAGGCTTACGTGTTGCTATGATATTGCAAGCTATGCCACTGGTATTTCAAATAGCAACAGGGTCACCTATGGTGGACAGGTTTCAGAGGAACCTTCGGACTAAGATAGACTAGGAAGAAATGCCTAGTGATCTGCTTCTGAAAATTAGCAAAGAAAACCTTAAGAATCACAACAGAACATTGTCTGACTCACTTGCTTTGGACATGTCATCAAGAGGGATCAATTGTTAAAGAAGGACAGCATGTTTGCTAAAGCAGAAGGCCAGTGAGGGTGTGGGAGACCTCAGTGAGACGGCTGGCACAACAGACACGTGATAAACTTGAACATGCTGGTGATCATGAGAATGACCCAGGACCAGGCAATGTTTTGTTCTGTTGTACATAAGGTCATGGTGAGTCAGAGTCCACTCGACAGTAGCTAACAACAACTTCTTCTTAAACTTCCAAGCATTCAGTCCTCACAAACCCCTATGCAGGTGGGCTCTATGCTTGTCAGCAACCTTGTTTTAGGAGAAGAACTTGCCCAAGGTCACACTGCTGCTGCATGGCAGGAGTGATGGTAAACCCAGGTGGTGGATGTGGGCTCTTGACGCCTGCTGCCTCTCCAGTTCTGCCTTTACGTCACTCCAGGAGCTCATGGAGCATGCCAGGACTCCAAGATAGCTGGGCACCTCCTTCTCCTGGCAGCCCCACAGTTGCCCTTCTGACTGCCCCATGGATCTCCCTACCCTTCCAAGACTGCTTTTCCAAACCTCACTCCAAGAGACTCAAGCAGCCACTGGCCACCCTTTCCTAGCCTATCACTAGTCCCTCTGTGTAATCACCCTTGAGTGACAGAAGCATATGACTGCCCAGAGCCTCATGTCATCCTGCTCCCTCTAAGGAGCATCATGTTCTGAAATCCATGGTCTCTGTCACACACGGCCATTGGACTTGAGGCGGATTGTACCAGGAGTATGCCACAAACCCAAAGGGAATGCTGGACTGAGGTTCCACTGGTACGTCTGCTCTCCAGGTGCTACCCCTGGTCCAACATGGTGCTGGGGTCCTAATGGATGGCCTAAGGGAGGACATGAGAGGACCAGCGCCAAGCTCCTGGCCTAGCTTTACACCAGTCTGCTCTGACATACTGAGATCCTGTTGGTCTGCCCCTATCCTCAGCAAGGTCGTGTAAGCACTGGGCCACCATGTTGCACAACTCCCTCAGCTGGTAGCACAAGTCAGCCGCAAGTTTCCCTGGAGCAAACCCAGATCCCCACTGCTCAATTATTACCCCAGAAATGGTATTTATGGAGAACTACCAAAAGGACAGAGCCTTGGTGGCGCAGTGGTTAAGAGCTCAGCTGCTAACCAAAAGTTCAGCAGTTCAAATCCACCAGCTGCTCCTTGGAAACCCTATGGGACAGTTCTACTCCATCCTGTAGGGTCACTATGAGTGGGAATCGACTCAATGGCAATGGATTTGGGTTTTTTGGTTTACCAGAAGGACATACAGCTTAGCCACATTCTAGCCTCTGTATTTGGATTCCCTCAGACTTCAGAACTAGACTCAAGCCTTTGTTGACTGGGTCGTCTAGGTCAAGCAGGAGACAGCTCTCTCTTGCATCTGGACCAGGAACAGCTGTATTACCTGGGTAATGGTTTTCCTTTGTGTATCAGGTGCTAAAAAGTTCAGAGAGAAACTTGTGGCCCACCTCTGACATCTACACAAGCCCTTCCCTCTGGCTTTATCTTGTTTTCCCTAATTCCTTAACTTATTTTTGTTATATTTTATTATATTTTTACATACATAACTTGAAAAACTCCACCAGGATTTGAATGGGGTAGCATTGAATTTATAGATTAATTTAGGGGAAATTATCTTCCCATCCATGAGCATGGTATATCTTTCCATTTATTTGTTTTTTTTTTTTTTAAATTGTCTCTAAGTTAATTTCACAATATTATCTATAAAAGTCTTGAGAAACTTATACTGAATTTATTCCAAAGTACCTTATATTTTATTTTGGACTATTCAGTAAATGGTGCAAGGACAATTAGCTGTCCATATGGGAAAAATAAAATTAGATTACCACCTCCCACATAAGCAAAAATCAACTCCAGGTGAATTAAACAAATATGTATGAAAAGTAAAGTAAAGCTTTTCAGAAAAAAGTAGGATAGGGAAGTATATCAGATTAGAAAAACCCAAAATAATAATGGCTTAAATAGCACTCTCTTATTTGAGATTATTTCTATCTCAGATATAATAATTCTAGAGGTGGGCAGTGAAAAGCTGTTATGGCTAATTCACAGTGACATCAAGAATTAGGCTTTTACCCCAGCCCCACCCCGTTGGCCCCAGTAATGCAGCAAACGACCCATCCCCACCCCTCCACCCTTATTGGACCTGCCCTGCTGCACCATAGCTGAGCGACTGGCCCTGCCCACCTGGACAAGGTGGTGAGAAGTGTTGTGCCCACAGATGAGCAAGCCACAAAGCATGCCAAGCCCACCTGCCCAGACATAACCAAATAAAACAAAAAAGCAGGATGAAACAAACAAACCTACAATCAATAAATGAAAAAAATAATTCCTGAATGCCCCGAAGACAGCAGACAATATCAACACATATAAAAAAACAGGACATGATGGCTCCAGAAAGCGACCAAAATAAAACACCAGATGACCTTCCAGTAGAAGAAAACGCACTGGAGCTAACTGATAGGGAATTCAAAACTCTAATATTCAGGGATCCCCAAGAGCTGAAGGAAAACGCAGACAAAAATAAGGAAAAAATAGACAAAATCAGGGAAAACACAGACAAAGCAATGGAAGAATTCAGGAAAATAATACAGAAACAAAATGTCAAAATAAACAAATAACTAGAAATCACACAAAAACAGCTATTAGAAATCCAAAAGATAAACAACAAGATTTCAGAAACGGACAGTGCAAGAGAAGGTTTTAGGAGCACATTTGAAACAATGGAAGACAGGATCAGCAAAATTTAAGACAAATCCTTGGATACCACTTTGAGGAAAACTCAGATAAAAGAATGAAGAAACCCTGAGAATGAGGTGGGATAAAATCAAAAGCAAAAATTTGTGTGTGATCGGAGTTCCAGAATGGGGAGAAAATGGAAAACACAGAGAGGGTCATTAAAGATTTGCTGACAGAAAAATTCCATAATAACAAAGATGAAAAGCTGACCACCCAAGAAAATGGGACCCATATAGGATAGACCTCAAAAGAAAATCACCAAGACATATAATAATCACACTCCCTAAAACCAAAGACAAGAATCCTGAGAGCAGCTTGAGAAAAACAAAAGATCACATACAATGGGGAAACAATAAGACTAAGCTTTGATTGCTTGGCAGAAACTATGCAGGCAAGAAGACATGGGATGACATATATAAAACCTTGAAAGAAAAAAGATGCCAACCCAGAATAATATATCCTGCAAAACTCTTGCTCAAATATAATGGCAAATTAGGACATTTCCAGATAAACAGAACTTAAGGGAATAAGTAAAAATCAAACCAAACTTACAAGAATTATTAAAAGGAGGATGCCCTTTATCACCACTCCTATTTAACATTGTGCTGGAAGTTCTAGCTAGAGCAATAAGCCAAGAAAAAGAAATAAAGGGCATCCAAATTGGTAATGAAGAAGTTCAACTGTCCCTGTTTGTGGATGATACGATACTATACATAGAAAACCCTAAAGACTCCATAAGAAATCTACTGGAACTAATAGAAAGATTTGGCAGAGTAGCAGGATACAAGATAAACATACAGAAATCAGTTGGATTCCTATACACCAATAAAGAGAACGACGAACAGGAAATCAGGAAAACAATACCATTTATAATCGCCCCTAAAAAAATAAACTGCTTAGGAATAAATCTAACCAGGGATGTAAAAGACCTATACAAAGAAAACTATAAAACACTACTGCAAGAAACCCAAAGGGATCT
>NW_004444013.1:2300399-2309017 GCF_000243295.1 Trichechus manatus latirostris
CAAAAAAAAGACCAGATTTACTGGCCTGAAAGAGACTGGAGAAACCCAGAGAGTATGGCCCCCAGACACCCTTTTAGCTCAGTGGTGAAGTCACTTCCGAGGTTCACCGTTCAGCTGGGGATTGGACAGCCCCATAAAACAAAACGGGACTAATGTACAGAAGTCCAGGGACAAGGACTAGAAGGCAGAAGGGGACAGGAAAGCTGATGATAGGGAACCCAAGTTTGAGTAAGGACAGTGTTGACATGTCGTGGGGTTGTTAACCATTGTCATAGGGCAACATGTGTACTGTTTAATGAGAAACTATTTTGTTCTGTAAACCTTCATCTAAAGTAAGAATAGCAGCACAACTGGAAGAATGTAGTCGATGTCACTGAACTGTGCATGTAGAAATTTTTGAAATGGTTATCTTTGGCTATGTATATTTTCATAAAAAAAAAAAAAGTTCGAGAAGGGAGAGGGTTGACATGTCTTGGGGTTGTTAACCAATGTCATAAAACAATATGTGTACTGCTGTTTAAAGAGAAACTATTTGTTCTAAACCTTCAAGTACAATATAAAAAAAAAATGGGGGAAAAAAAGGCAAAAGAAAAAAAATTATTAAAAGGAGTCCTTCGGTTAGAGAACTGACAATCTAGGACACAGAACGGCATCAGCCAGATACCAACCTAAGTAACGAACTCTCAAGGATAAAACAAAACTAAAAGATTTACAACAGGGAACCAGAGAGGTCATAAAAGAACCATAAAGGAAGGAATAAATGGTGTAGGTATAGTACTTTCAAATGGAGAGGAAGTCAAGGCAATATCAGGTAATAAAAGACTGGTTTAAACTTAGGAAGATAGGGGTAAATTTCAAGGTAACCACAAAGACAGTTAACAAACCTACTCATCAAAATAAAGAAGAAAAACACAAGTCTCAGTAAACACAAAATCTACAAAAACTATGGAAATAAAAAAAAAATCCACAAACAAAAGGAATTCAGCACAGGAGAGTAAGAGGAACAAAGAAAACATCAACACCACAAACAAAAATCACTACAAAATGACAGCAATAAATTCACACCTCTCAATAATCACACTGAACATAATGGCTTAAATGCACCCATAAAGAGACAGAGTGACAGAATGGATTTAAAAAAAAAAGAAAAGACCCATCAATATGCTGTCTACAAGAGACACACCTTACAAATAAAGACATAAATATATTGGAAATCAAAAGATGGAAAAAAATATTTCAAGCAAACAGCAACCAAAAAAGAGCAGGAATGGCAATACTAATCTCAAATAAAATAGACTTTAAAACAAAATCCTGCTACACTCAGCATGTTGCATCCATGCTTGAGGTTACCTCAACATCCAAGATGACTACTGGAGCTCCAACCATCACAGCTGCATTCTAGGTGGCAGAATGAGGAAGATGAGGAAAGGAAATGGCCCATGAACACTTCCACTCACACTTCATTGGCGAGACTTGAGTCTAAAGGCCACACCCGGCTGGAATGGAGGCAGGGAGATGTAGCTTTTTGGCTGGGTGATAACATGTCCAGCAAAAAACTGGAATTCTAGTACTAAAAAAGAAGGGTAGAATGGATATTGGAGACCACCAACAGAATCAGCCATGAAAGGTTGTTCTAAATAAGATGCAGAAAGTGCAAATGTTAAAGGAAAAGATTGATAAATGTGACTAAATTAACATTAAAAACTTCTGCATGACTAAAAGAAAAGAACTAGTTTAGGAGAAGATTTGCAGTGTGTATAATTGACAAAGGATTTGAATCTATTATACATAAAGAATTCCTACAAATCAATAAGAAAAGGTAAAATGCCAATACATGAAGCTTACCCTCATGCATCCACCAGAGACTAGTGAGGTCTGAGGACCTGACGAGCGTCCCTCCCAAGCCGGCAGTGTTAATGCTGAGCTCTAGACCACACAACGGGAAGCTGACGCTGAGGTTGGAATGGGCCGAAATCAGCCAGGAGTCCAAGTAAGATCCACAACCAGTAACCAGTTGCCGTCTAGTAGATTTTGACTCATGGTGACCCCATGTATGTCAGAGTAGAACTGTGCTCCTTAGGGTTTTTCAATGGCTGTAATCTTCCAGAAGTAGATCACCAGACCTTTCTTTTGAGGTGCCTCAGGATGGACTTGAACCTCCTTTTGGTTAGCAGCTGAGTGCATTAACCATTTGCACCACCAAGTAAGATCCAACCCAAGTGGAACTACAAACAACTAGAGAAATGCATTACCGCTCTGCAGGATGGACGCTAGGCGGGCAGTCTGCAGGACCCCAAGCCCTTGCCTCTGGCTCCCACCCTCGACAACAGTGTTTGTACTTGAGGTGGGAGACACTGGGGGCAGCGGCTTTGGTCTCAGATTGGCCCACTCCTGGATCAGTCCCTGTGGTCTGGCAGGTAGGAAATCTATGGTTTGTTACTGTGGGGTCACATGCCCTCCCCTGAACCTGGAGTTAAGTGGGGAGCTTTGTGGTTGACGAAACACATCCTGAAGATGAGGCATGTTCTTCTGGGCAGAAAACCCTAGAAACAGCCACCACAGAGCTGGGGAGCCTGGGAAGAAGAGGAAGCAATCTGCTTCTTGTTGTTAAACTGGGGAGGGCTGCTGAGAAGAAAGGGTAGAGGCAGGAAAGAGAAGAGGCGTGCTGGGAGGCTCCTCAATGGAAAGTTGTGGCAAGTCTGCAGGTCAAGCCCCGGCCTCTCCAAACCTCATTAGCACTTCCTGCGCACAGCAGATGCCCCTCCCTTCTGCAGAGAGGAGGCACTGACCTGAGAAGCAAAGTGACTTCGAACCCCACATGCTGTGCTGAGCACCAAACTCCATCCCGTGCAAGGAAATCCTAGGGTAGGGGTAGTCATCCAAAAGGGAAGACAACTTGGCCCCTGCCCTCTGGGAGCGTCCAGCCCAACCGAGGACAGAGCAATCTGTCTTGGTGCCCAGGGCCTGGATGCCCATTCACCTGTTCAGTGCACACAGAGTTACTAAGGTTCTGCCATGTGTGGGGACTCCCTGGGTGGCTCAAGTGGTTAAGCACTGGACTACTAACCAAAAGCTTGCAGGTTCAAACTCACCCAGAGGCGCCTCAGAAATAAGGCCAGGCGATCTGCTTCCTAAAGGTCACAGCCTTGAAAATCCTATCGAGCACAGTTCCACTCTGCGCACACGGGGCTGTCATGAGTCAGGATCGACAGGACAGCAACTGACAACTACAGCCACATGTGGACTGAGAGGCAGGAGGGCCAGGGAAAAGAGGGCTTCGTCTCTGACCTCGGCGAAGTCACAGTCTGGCGAGGAAAACCAGAGCATCCTGGGAAGAGAGAGCTTCAGGTGGCAGTAGGGAACACAGACAGTAAGAGATGAAGAGCTCAGAGAGGGGAGAGATCTGGGGAGGCTTCCTGGAGGAGGTAGATTGGGTCTGAGACCTGGAGAGCAGCAAGGAAGGGTCTCCTGGCCGCCTCAGCCCTCAGGGACCTGTGGCCTAGCTGCCTGACTTTTCCTTTCTTTGTTTTCCCGTGGGAGTCTGGTCTCCCCACCCGGCCTGTGAGCCCCTAGAGCACTGGAGAGCGTGCTGGGTGAGATGCACAGACCTCATCTAATTCCACGCTTGAAGCCCTGAGGGACCGTGGACAAATTCCTCCCCTTCTGTGGCTCTTAGGAGTCCCTGGGTGGTACAAATGGTTAATGTGCTCAGCTGTGAACTGAAAGGTTGGAGGTTTGAGCCCACCCAGAGACTCCTCGGAAGAAAGGCCCGGCAATCAACTTCCCAAAAGTCAGCTTTTGAAAACCCTAAGGAGAGCTTGTCTACTCTGACACACCTGGAGTCGCAGTGAGTCAGGGCTGACTCAGCGGCAACTGCTTTGGTTTTGTGGGTCTTGGTTTCCTTATCTGTTAAATGGGTTAATCATTCCCGCCACCCTCACAAGGTTTCTGTGAGGACAAGGAGACCCTGTGTGGTTTCTGAGCCAGGAGTGGGCAGAGCTCCTTCGAGGTCACGCCATCCAGGCCCCTCATTTCACAAATAGGGAAACAGAGGCCCGGAGAGGCAAAGAGCCTGCCCAAGTCAGGCTCAGCAAGTCCCTGCCTGTGACTGAGCTTTCAAGGCAAAGGCAGTGTGCTCGCCTCCTGCAAAGCCAGGTCCCCCCAGAGTGAGGGGTCCCTGCTTGGGGGGAGGTTGTCTTCCTCAGTGCCTTGAAAATGTTCATTAGGGGAAATTATGCAAAGGAGCCCAAATTGGAGATGCTCATTTGAATCTCAACAAGGTGGCTACATTAAAAATAGCAGGAGGAAGGAGGTGAGTTTGGGATTCAAGGGGGGCTGCTGGACACTCTATCCCGAGAAGGTCCAGGCTCCTGAGCCCCTGGGGATGACCAGGCCTCAGAGCCTGAGCGTGGACCCCAGCTCCAACACCTGGGCCTGCTGCCATCCTGATCTCTGGTCCCTGCAGTACAATCCTTTGTGCACCCCAGCCACCTGAGCGATGATTGTAAAAATCAGTTCTGACCACATCAGTCCTCTGCATAGAACCCTCTGGGGCTCCCTGTTGCCCTCAAGATAAAGCCAGACCCCTCTGCCCTGCACTCAATGACCGTCCTGCCTGGTCCTTCAGTCTCCCACCATGGCCCCAATACTCCCCCTTGCACCAGCTGAGGGAACAGCCACTCTGGTCACCCCACCAGCTTCGTTTGACTCTGAGCCTCTGCACGGACCACTCCTGAGGACTGGAAGGCAACTTCTCTTTTCCACCAGAAAAATTACTCCATGGTTCAAGCATCAGTGCAAAGGCACCGTCCCGGCTTCTCCAGGTCACAATTTTTTCTGGCTCGGCTCTTCCCCCAGAACCTTCCAGAGACTCCTCCTGTAGCACTTGCTCCTGGGATGGCTGTACCTGCCCTCAAACTGTGTGCTTCCAAGGTCAGGGACGTGTCTGGGTCATCCCCCCGGGCAGGCGCAACCTGGAGCTGGCTCCTCCCTCCTGCACGAAAAATGGCGGTGGTGTATGACGGGAAGGGGTCACAGGGCACCTCCCTGCACCTGAAAGGGGCTGCGTGGAAGTTTCACATTTATTGTTTATTGCCAGCAGTATAGGCCTAACTTCCTGGGTATCGTGGTATTATTAATGCCTAGTTTGCATAGTTCATTTTTGCATGCTCCTATGAGTTTGATTTATTTTCCTCCTATCCTACCTCTTGCTTTCCCATGATTTCAAAGTTTAAGTTTAACCTAAGTTTCTCTTTCAGAGGTAGAATGACCTTGGAGGGTGGCAGAACAAATTGATAACCCTCAAGGACTAGGATTAACTCATCTGCGACGTGACAATCGTGACTAACAGTGCCAGATGACCTTCAAGGATTGTCAGTAAGAAGTCAGACCATCTGGGGCATGCAGAATGTGACTACCGGAAGAGAAACTATAATCCTGTCCACATAGAAACTTTCAGCCAGTCTCCAGAGGGGGAGACAGGTCTTTTGGAGGAGCTCGTTCCCCTCTGTCTCCCGTATATCAATATACAATAAAACACTCTTGCTGCTCACCTCACCCCTGTCTCAGTATTGGCTTCTGCGGCAGGTGGCTCAGACCCGCCATTGCGGTAATACACCCCTCATGCATCCCTCTCTCAGAGGTGGCTGAACCAGGCCTTGGTGACTCTGCACCTCCCCACGCCAGCCTGTCCTCAAGGACAGTGTGGGGAAGGAAGGGGAGAGTGGAGAGAGGCTGGTTATTAATTAAAAAGCAAGTCATGTGCAGGTCCTGCTTCACTCCAATAAAAACCGTCAAGGGTATTAATTACCAGATCTGGCGATAGATGCAGGTTCAGTTTACTCAGGCCCAGTAAGGATCCTGGTGGTCAGAATATCAATGAGCACCCAGCTGCCGAGCTGCTGAAGAGGGGCCCCCCGAAGAAGACGACTGTTAATGAAAATAGTGCGAACACCACTAGCTACCTTTTAAGGATCCCTTGGTGGTGCAAATGGTTAGCGCTCTTGGCTGCTAACTGAAAGGTTGGAGGTTTGAGTCTGCCCATAGGTGCCTCAGAAGAAAGGCCTGGTGATCTGCTTCTGAAAGGTCACAGCCTTTGAAAACCCTGTGGAGCACAGTTCTACTCTGACACACATGCTGAGCACTAACTGTGTCCCAGGCAGGGTGCCACACGACTGCTTTTACGAGCCTTATGTCATCTCACCCTCCAACAGCCACGTGAGATTGGTCCTATTTTTATCTCCATTTACAGCTGAGGAAATCAGGGCTCAGAGAGGTTTTGGAGCTTGACCGGGACACACAGCTAGCAAGTGGCAGCACCTGAACAGCAGCCTGTGCTCTTAACCACGAGAACCACGAGAACCTAAGACATGCTGGTTGGCATCATCAAAGCCTTTCACCTCCCTGGTGGGAAACTAAGGCCAGAGGGGCGCACTTGCTGAGTCCTCAGTACATTGGTGGGCTGGGAACCAAGTCCACTGGTGCTTTGCCCAGGAGTCTCCCCTCCTCACCAGACCTAAGTGTGTGCGTTGGGGGGTCCCTGCCAGGAAGGGAGAGGGTGAAGGGGCCCCAGATGGACTGAGGCTTGGGGGCCCAAGACCACCTGCTTCTCCCTCCTCCCTGCTCACCCTTCTCCCTCCTCCTCCTCTCCTTCCTCCCTCCTCCTCACCTTCCTCCCTCTGTCCACTGCCTCCTCCTCCAACCTTCAGCAGCCTGGCTGGGCAGAACCAGCCCACTGCATCTGAGTTGGCCTCAGAACAGTCTCAGCCCAGCGCTTGTCCCCTGCGGAATTAAAATAGGCCTGACCTAAATACGAGCACAATGCTGGTGCTGAAAATACAGCAGTGTCAGCGGAAACTCCAACTGGGTAGGGAAAAAAATGCACTTTGGAATTAACAGCCCCCACCCGAGGAAGGGGCCCAGGCTGCCCCAGGCCCAAAGCCAGTGAAATATGCATGGCTGTGGCACCAATGGTCCCTTAAAATGTCCCCGAGTATGGCAAAGGGGTTGACATGACCAGACTGGTGGTGAGCTTACAGAGTGTTCCCAGGGACGCTGCATGGGGGGACAGGTGGTCCACAGCGTGGCCACTGTCACCCCAGGAAACAGACTCAGGGGGAGGCACACCCAAAGGTCCCACAGCAGCGGGGGAGGAGACAGGGCTCTGGCTTCCAGGCAGGAGGAGCTGCCAGGGGCACAGCAAACAGGCTCCTGAAGCAGAAGCTGGGTCCAGGGTCCAGGAGGTTCATGCTGGGGCTAATGGCCTTGACTGGCCTTTGGTGAGGGGACACAGGCAGGCCTGGGCTGGGCCCCTAAGGCTCAGGCAGACTCCCTTTGGTCACAAAAAAGACCCTGCTTGTAGATGAGAAGGCAGAAGAGTGTTGTAGCTGCCACTTCACTGGCCATGCAGACCTGAGCAAATCATTCCACCTCTTGAACTTGGGTTTTCCTAGGAGGCAGTTAAGCTAGATGATTCATAAGGTTCCTCAGCGTTAAATTCCATACAATTTCAAAAGCACTTTCTAATAGTGAAAGTTTACCTGGAGAAGTAGTGAGTTCCCTGTCACTGGAAGTATTCTAACGAAGTGAGAATAGCCACTTGTCTGGTGTGTTGCAGAGAGAATTCTTACATTAGGTAGGAAGGTAAAATTTGATTTTGAATAATAAAAACAATAATAATAATTTTTTTAAAAAGACCCTGCTGGTGGGCACCAGTGGTGTGCAAGCAGGCAGGTGGGCTGGCAGGGCTGCGCTCGGCAGGACCAGTTCCCTGGGTGTACAGCCCATGCGGTTCTGTGGGCGTTGGTTAGTCAACAGCGCTGCTGTTGCTGTCTCCAAAATTGTCTTCATCTTTGAGCCTGCGTGCAGGTGAAGTCCGATGGGACAATGCAGCATGTCTGAGCAGAGAGCTGCTCTGCTCCTCGCCACCGCATCGCTCAAAGCCTTCATGATGCCCCGTGAGCGTGGAACTCCAGCGGGCCAGGGACACGTGGGAGGTTGGCGAGCCTCACACAGGTGCAAGATGGGCGTGTCACACCTACGACAGAGTGATCAGGGATGCCGACAGCCCAGAGAACATGCTTTCTCTTCCAACCAGAACTGGCTTCTAGTCAGGAAGAAGGCAATGGCGTCTGTTGATAGTTTTCTCTTTTGAGGAATTATTCATGCTTGCTACTGTGTAATATTTCTGTTAGAAGACAGAGTTGTCCTTGTTGTTAGTTGCTATCTAATTGGCTCTGACAGCCCCACATGTGCCGAGTAGAACTGTGCTCCATAGGGTTTTCAGGCTTTCTTCTGAGGTGCCTCTGGGTGGGTTTGAACGACCAATCTTTCAGTCCATTTGTGCCACCTAGGGACTCCAATGGCATCTTTTTAATAGATTATTTTTTTAAATATCGGAAACAAATCTTTGTTATGTGATTGAAAATGTTCACAGTTACTCTAACTTACTTTTTAAAAAAAATGTATATAATGATTAAGGGGACAATCCATCATGAAGACATAACCATAATAAACATTTACACAACCAATGACAGGGCTCCAAAATACATAAAACAAACTCTAACAGCACTGAAAAGAGAAATTGACAGTTCCACAATAATAGTAGGAGACTTCAACAC
>NW_004444013.1:2309117-2326458 GCF_000243295.1 Trichechus manatus latirostris
TATGTAAAAAAAAATTTTTGAAATGGCGTAAAAAAAAAATAAAAAAATAAAATGTTCCTCATGATCACCCAGGATGAAAAATAAAAAAAAATAAAAAAAAATAAAAAAAAAAATGTATTGTGGTGAAATATATACAAGAAAACATTGGCCATTGTAACCGCATTTAAGTGTACAAGTTGGTGACATTAATTACATTCACCAAGTTGTACAACCATCACCATTATTTGTTTCCAAATGTTTTCATCCTCCTTGACAGAAACTCGGTGCCCCTAAGCCACCCCACTCATTTCCCCTCCCTGCTGCCCTGGTAAACACGAATCGACTTTGGTCTCTGTGCGTTTCTCTATTCTGGGTATTTCATTTAAGTGGGGGCCGTATAATAGGTGTCCTTTGTGAACAGACTTTATTGTTTAGAGCAGTTTTAGGTTTACAGAAAATCTGCAGAAAGTACTGAGAGCTCCCACACACCCCCTCCCAGCACATGCACACCATTTCTCCCGTTGTTAACGTCTTTCATTCCTGTGGCACAATTGTTACAACCGACGACCAGTATCAATACATCAGTACTAACTACCGGCCGCGGTTTACCTCAGGGGCCACTCCAAACGCAGAATGTCACATGTTCACCACTACAGTATCACACAGAGTGGTTTTAGCACCCTAAGATGCCCTGTGCTCGACCTATTCATCCCTTCCCTGAGTGCTTGGCAACCACCCATCCCTTTACTGTCTTTGTAGTTTTGCTTTTCCTAACGACATATAGTTGGAATCATGCAGTATGTAGCTTTTTCAGACTGCTTCTTTCACTTAGCGATATGCATTTACGTTTCCTCCGTGACTTTTCCTAGTTTGATAGCTCATTTCCTTTCTGACTAATACTCCACTGTGTGGATGGACCACAGTTTGGTTATCCACTCGGCTGTTTTGAGAAGACCTTGGTGGCTTCCACGTTTTGGCAGTATGAATAAAGCTGCCACAAACATTCGTGTGCGGGTTTTTATGCGACATACGTTTTCAACTCAAAGGCAATGGCATTTTAAGAAACAGAAACAACCAAACAACCTTTTCATATCCCTTCTTACTCATATTAGTTCCATGTGTTAGCCAACCACCCACGCTGAAACGACACATAGAAAGGAAGGGAAAGAGGCAACTCAGCTCCGTTCCCTCTCAGTCCTCCCTTGCTTGTCACCAGCCCAGGGTTGAGTGCTGGCCGAATGTGTGCTCGTCAAGAAGTGACATCAGAACAGCTGTGCTAGTTCTGGGTGTGTTTACGCTGTTCTGGTAAGAATGAAATGCACATGCATGTACAAGCTACAACATACAAGTCATGCAACTTCGGTGACTCTAGGTATGAGTTAAACGCTCTTATATCTGCATTTGAAACTGGCATTGAACAGCATAAAGATGAATGATGAAATTCATGCTGGCAATTTAAATTTTAAATTTTTCTTTACTTAGCATGATATGAAAGAGGAAATAAAAACACCTTGACAAGTCGAAAGAGAGACCACAGAAGAAAGGAGGGAGCTATATAATTCAGTACCTTTAATGACACACGTTTCCTGCTTTCTGAACAGGGGCCCTGCGTTTTCATTGTGCAACCATGTAACCAGGCCAACCCTTGGTCTGAACCACTCAGAGGTGAAGCAGGGAGAGAGAAGGGTGTCTTGCGTTTTTTTCTTTTTCTTCTTTCTCCAGTTCTCTGCAAACCACCCTGTCCTGGACCTCAGCAGCATGGGGGCAAATTCTCCAAGTAGCAAGACTGCTCCACTGCAGGGCAAGCTGGGATCCCGGGCACCAGGGTGTCCAGGTGTGTCAGGGACAGGGCCAGGTGAGCTGGGAAGGACTCTGCCTGGGAGCCCGAGGGGAGCTGGTAAGGATGGTTTTGCTGAGAAACCACGTCCTCCCGGCCCAGCTGCTGGGCCACCTCTTAAACCTCCTGGCCCCTTGGCCCCCAGGGATGGGAGGACTACCTCTATAGGGAGCATGAGAAACCGAGGTTCAGGGAACACAAGTGATGGGCAGGAAGTCCCTGACTGTCAGACACACAGACACAGGTGCGTGCCCTGGCCAGTGGAGCAGATAGAAATGGGGCGTGGCTGGGGCGGGGCAGAGGGACTCCATCTAAGCCAGTCCCTTGTCCGTGGGTGGGCCGGATCAGGGAACCCAGCTGGTCAGCATTGGGTAGCGTGAGGGCCAGGACCGCTGAGAGCCTGAGCTGCGGGAGCTCTGGGCTTCAGAGAGGCCATCCCAGAAAGGCTGGAGGCTTTGAACAGTTCTCTGGGGTCAGGAGGGCCTGGAAGCAGGCCTCAGGGGATACGGGGTGTCTGCAGCTCCATCCCCCTCTCTGCACAGCTCCAGCTCACCCTGCAGGCCTGTATCCGGGCCCAGTGAACCCGTGGGTGGGACAGCAAGGTGGGAGGTGAGCTGGGAGCAGCAGAGCCCTTTTAAAGGGGAAAGAGGCCTGAGGGGCAGGTGGGCTTGGCACTCGGCTGATGAAGCCTGCGGGCCTGAGATCAAGGCAGGAAGGGGCATCTGCTCCTCAATTCCACACCTCCACACCCAGGAGGAGGCACAGGGGCTGGCACGCCTTCGGGCACTCAGATTACCACTCTGGGGAGGAAGGCCAAGCTGGCTGCTGGGCAGAGAGGACCGATCCTGGGGAAGAGGTCTCCCTCCAGGGCTGTAAGTTAGCTCTTCTAGGCTATTTGGAGAGCTCAGAGCTGGAGCCCAGCCCTGTGTGCTTCCCCTCTCCCTTCTGCCCTCATCTCACGCCCCCTTCATTTCCCCCAGGCCCCAGCCAAGCTCTGCTGGGCACTGACTCTGGGGCTGGCCCATGTTAGATGTAGGACATACAGGAGCCTCAGACAGGGCCCCGTTCTGCAAGAACTCACAGTCCGAGGTAGGAGACAGAAGGCGACGGTGCTGAGTGGCTGTGGGGGCCCAGACAGGCAGGTGAGCAGCCTGGGATAGAGGACTTCTTACTGGGGGGAGTAGGTGTGAGCTGGGATAGGTGGGTGGAGCACAGGCCAGAAGGTAAGGGGCCACAAGGACTCCTGGTGGCTGCCTGGCCAGGAGCCTTGGGGTTCTCTGATGCCTGGCCTGGCTCGTGTGTTCACGTGAATGGCCTCTGTTGGGGGGCCTTCAGCACCGACACCTGTGGACCCATGGCAAGATGGCAGGCCCAGATAGGGCCCAGCCCTCATTGAATCCATGCCGCAAATCCACTGAGCTTCTTCAGGCAGGGTTTAGGGTGCAGGGCATAGGGCGGTGAGCAAGGGAGACCAGAAGCCCTGCCCTAGTGTGAAAGGTCCAAGAACTTGAGGAGGAACAGTCTCGGCTGGTGGAAGCTCCGGGTCCAGCAGGGCTCCAGATGGGGGGAGCCTTGACAAACTGTTTCCCAAGCTGGATGCTGCTTTCTGGGAGCTTGGGCAGGGGACCCAGATGTCCAGACAGCATTCAGGGGCACTGCTAAGGGGGCCTCAGCGGGCAGGGGCTCGTGGCCTATAGCAAGCCTCTGAGCAAATTAGAAAGTGTCTCTGCTCTGGGCAGATGTGGTCCTGGGCTACACAGTGTGGTGAGCTGAGCCAAGGAGGCAGCCCCACTCCGCTGAGCCCTGGCAAGCTGAGGGTGGGCTGTGTCTTTGCCTCACTCGCCCCCTTGCCACAACCTACCCAGCCATAAGGCCTTGTCAATAGCCCCCAAGGCTGAGGTCTAGGCACCTGGTGTGTCTATTCCTCTTAGGTGTCTGGCCTGCCTCCCCTCCAGGGCCACTGAGGCTGTGGGGGCTGGGTCAGGGGCACCAGCAGGGCCCAGGCTGTGGGGGCAATCACAGCTAACACTCACGGAGCCTTCTGTGTGCCAGACACAGTTCTTAAACTCCCACAACGATTCTCTGGGGTGGACAATCTGCTTGTCCCCGTTTGATCAACAAGGACACTGAAGCACAAATTGGTGGGGCCACTTGTTCAAAGACACACAGCAAGTAAGGGGCAGAGCTGGGATTCACACTCAACCTCTAGGCCAAATGACCTCTTTCTCTTTCTCATTTGGTTCCCTTTGGGTCTGGCTTACATTATCCCTTTTAGACATCATTTAGGATGGGTTGTTGTTGGCTGCTGTCTGAGTCTGGGTTCTCTAGAGGAGCAAAACCAGTGAAGCGTATATAAATATAGAGAGAAATTTACTTCAAGGAATTGTGAGGAAATGGCTCACACAATTGGGGCTGGCAAGTCCCAAATCCCTAGGTCAGGCAGCAGGCTGGAGACCTCTGCTGGATCACGTGGTTGCAGGGGCTGACGAACCCAAATTCCACAGATTAGGCGGCAGGCTAGAGGCTTCTGCAGGCTTACATCCCCAAAACTGGAGGTCAGGTGATGTGAAGAGTGCAGGAGAGAGAGAGAGAGTGCAAGCTTTGCCAGAACATCCATTTATATACTGGAGGCAGGACACACCCTCACGGAAACCCTCCTTTCAACTGATTGGCTGCTCATATCAGCTCACAAAACGGAAGGTGGGTACACAGTGTCTGCCAAACCACTGAGATCATAGCCTAGCCAAGCTGACACATGACATTAATATTCACAGCTGCCACTGAGTTGACTCCAACTCATGATGACCTCGTGTACAGCAGAATGAAACGTTGCCCAGTTCTGTATCACCCTCACGATTCCCGGCAGGTTTGAGTCCATCGTTATGGCAATTGTGCCAGTCCGTCTCACTGAGGGTGTCTTTCTCCCTCTACTTCATCAAACATGATGTATGTATGTCCTTCTCCAGCAATTGATCCCTCCCGATGAAGTGTACAAAGCAAGCAAGTCAGACAATGTTCTGTTGTGATGCATAGGTTTCCATTGGTTGATTTTCAGAAGTAGATCACCAGGTCTTTCTTCCTAGTCTGTCTTAAACTGGAAGCTCCGCTGAAACCTGTCCACCATGTGTGACACTGCTGGTATTTGAAATACCAGTGGCATAGCTTCTAGCATCACAGCAACACGCAAGCCACCACAGTATGACAAACTGACAGACGGGTGGTGGGTTTAGGATGAAGCCAAAGGAAATTCATTAGAATGTTAGATAACTCCCTCAGTTTGCAAATGAAAAAATGGAGGCTCAGAGAGGGGAAGGAACTTGCCTGCTGTTTTTGCACAGCGACTCCTGACTCCCTGCTCCAGAGTGGGGAGAACAGCCTCGTTCTGTTGCCCCAGATACTTCAGTTCCCAGATCTCAAAGCATCCTTCAGCCTTAGAGGACCTGCAAGGGGAGGCCTCGGTGATTTGGCAGATTGCCCAAGGGGGCAAGGGTGCTGAAATCCAGGCCACGCTCAGCTCACCAGGGCTCACCGGTGCCGGGTGGGGCCTGTGACGTGATTAAGGACATGCGGACAGGAGACTGGGGGGAGGGGGTCGAGACCCTGGCTCCCGCATTTGTCCACGTTCCTCTCCTGTCACCCAGGGAACATGAACACGTCTTACCTCACCTCTGCCTCCTCCGGGCCTGAAGCTGATGCCAAATGTGTTCTACCCTCTCCTCCCTCATTCCAGCGACCAGTCCTGAGGTGCAGCTCCTGACCCACCCCCTCCCTGGTCACCCACCCTCCCTTATCAGCCGCAAATGGGAGGCTCTCATTTGCCCTGTTGCTGTTGGAGCCAGTGCCCTCATCCCGACATTGGCCCAGCATATTGCCAACGTTGATGTGGGCTCATCAATTAAATGAATGCTTTGTCCTAGTTGCACCCTTGGGTCTCAGGTCCATGTGGGAGCTCCCAAGGCCTCCCTGCCCCCCCAAAGCTTTTCCTTCTCAGTAGGTCCTCCACCCTGGGTTCTGGGCCACGCGCCTGCTGACAGGGCTCCTGTGCAACGCAAGCCTCCCAGAGGGGCTGGTGGAGAAGCAGAAGCCCTCAGGGAGAGGGGGCCGCGGAGGCATCTTCAGGAGAGGGAGACTGCAGTACTGGGCCCTCTTGCATGTATTTATTGTTTAAACCACAAAAGCACCACCTCAGTGTGTCCACCTGTCCCCTGAGAGGGGCCAAGAAGGCTCCTCTGGCCGAGCGGCTCCCTGGTTTCCAGAGGATCTTCAGGTTGTGCCAAGTGCCCGGGCCCCAACGAACCCCAAGGGCCAGCGTCAGCAAGGGGGTTGGAGCGTAAGCTGTCCCTGGGCTGAGGCAGGAAGAGCGGACGGGGAGAAGCCGCAGCCCCAGGCCCTCCTCGCCTAGTCTGGGCCGCGGGTTCAGGCCCCCAGTCGACGGGTAGACGTAGGCCATCTGTGAGCTCTTCTGGACTCCCAGGAGTCCCAGCCCCCACCCCAGTGCGCACTTGCATTCTTTACTCGTTTATTTATTTTCAGAGCAGGAAAGTGGATTTGAAACGCTCCTTCTGCACGCTTAGCCCTGGGGGAGTGTCGGCGATGAATAGCCACCTGGCTTCGTCCTGGCCCCGGGAAGGCTCCAAGTGGCCACTAACATGCCCTGGGCAAGGCCCTGCTCTGCCACGTGCTGGGTCTGAGTTTAGGCAAGCGGGCCTGCCCCCAGAAACCCCGCTGTAAACTGGTCGGTTCATCCTGCATCGCTGGCTGTGTGGTTCCGCCTACCACCCACCACCCACAAAGCTGCTGCCTGTGCTGGCTCCGCCCCCCGGGCGGGGCCCCTTCTCCAGCCATCCGTGTTTGCGTTCGCGGTCTCACTGCACTCTCTCAACAGGTACTTAGTCTTTGCGACAGCTGACTAGCTCGGGGACTGAAGGTCACCACAGGCTGCGAAGGGCGCAGGCCAAGTGAGGCCCCGCTGCGTGAGTCGGAGTGAGCTGAGCTTGGAGCAGGGCTGCTGGGCTGCGCTGTACTGTCCCGGAGGGCTCTCTAAAAGGGGCCATTTGTATGTTGCATTCCTTGCTCCTACCCTGGGCCCCCAGCCTCACTTCTTCTGGGTAGAAAGAGGGGCCTTTGGGTGCCAGGGAGTCCCTGGGTGGTGAAGTCAACGCACTTGGCTGCTAACTGGAAGGTTAGATGTTCGAGTCCACCCAGAGGCACCTGGGAAGAAAGGCCTGGTGATCTACTTACAAAAAATCAACTATTGAAAACCCTGTGGAGCACAATTCTTCTCTGACACACATGATGAGGTCTCCATGAGTTGATGACAACTGGTTCTGGATGCCAGAAATGTCCCTCGTTCCCCTGTCCTGCCACTAGTCTCCGGCCAAGACCCCTCTGGGTTCCCATGGGGCGGAGACAGCAGTCAAACCCAACTTGGGGGTGGAAGGACCATTCTTTTTATTTTTCTTCTAAATTTTATTTAGTTTGTTGTTGTTGAGTCTATACACAGCAAAGCACACGCCAATTCAACAGCTTCTACGTGTACCATTTAGTGACATTGATTATATTCTTCCATTTGTGCAACCATTCTCATCCTCCTTTTCTGAGTTGTTCTTCCCCCATTAATGCAAATTCACTGTCCCATAAGGTTCCTGTCTCATCTTTTGAGTTGCTGTTATCAATTCAATCCCATATAGATAGTTCTCAAAAACAGCATAATGCTCAAGGCAGACATTTTTTACTAGTTAAGCTTAACTATTCTTTGGTTTTAAGAAAACTTAAGGAGATATTTTTGATTTAACATTTAAAGATTATCCAGGGCAATAGTTTCAGGGGTTCCTCCAACCTTAATGGCTCCAGGAAGTCTGGAGTCCATGAGGATTTGAAATTCTGTTCTGCATTTTCCCCCTTTTGATCAGGGTCTTCTATAGGATCTTTGATCAAACTGTTCAGTAATGGTAGCCAGGCACCATCCAGTTCTGGTCTCATGGCAAAGGAGGCAGTTGTTCATTGAAGCAATTAGCCACACATTCCATTTCCTCCTCTTATTCCTGACTCTGCTTTCTCTGTTGCTCCAGGCGAATAGAAACCAATTGTGCCTTGGATGGCCGCTTGCAAACTTCTAAAATCCCAGGCACTAGGCAACGAACTAGGAGATAGAACTGAAACAGTAACATGTTATTAGGCCAATTAACTGGGATGGGAAGGACCATCATTTCAGACCTCTCTACCCCTCCAAGTGGAAGCCACTTCAAGCTCTGGAGCGCCCTCTGTTGGTGGGATGGCAGATGGCATGTCCCCACCCACAGCAAGGCTTTTAAAAGCTTACCGCTAAGCCTGAAGTAGGGAAGATTGAGTTAGACTCTGGAGGCTTGTTGGGTGTTAGAATGGATGAGCAAGGAGGTTGAGCAGCACTTCTCTGGATGGGGCAGGTGGGCTTGGCTAGGAGGGGGAGGGACTGCAGAACCCGTTAGGGCACTCCCATCCCCCACTGCCCCTCAAGCCCTGAAAGGAAATGACCCCATCCTACTCTCTATTATAATATTTACCAACAGCGCTGCAATTGAGCCAGGTAACTTGGCAATTATAATCATGTCATCATTATTGCTGATAATTCTGATCATAAGCATGAATTACAAACAGGAGCGGTGCGTGGCGGGGGCGTGGGGCAGGGACACCTGGGGAGGGCGTGGGGGGTGTGAGGCTGGCTGCCTTTCCCACTCACCCCCCTGTTTCTGGCCACAGCCAAATGTCCCCTCCGGAAGCCTGGCTCAGGGATCTCCTTGGCCACTGGTGACTCCAGGTGGCCTTTCCCGCTAGGTCCCAGGGCTGTCCCAACAGCCTCACACTGAGCCCCACTCTGCCTCTCAGAAACTATTAAGGCGCAGTCATTACAGAGACAGTCATTCCAAATTGATCTTCCAGTTACTCCACAGCTGCAACCATGGAGACGGCCCAGCTCAATTACATGCCTCTCTCTGTTCTTTAAAGATTCCAGTGGAGGAAAATAACAGAGGCAGAGATGCGAGGAGAGCCAGAGACACGGAGTCAGAGGGGACAGGGGAGAGAGATGCAGAGACAGAGAGAGAAACATAGGGTCAAGGACACCCCGAGAGATACAGAGACCCAGAGACAGAGAAATGGCAGATCTAAGGTAGATAGGAGATGACAGAGATGACAGAGACAGAGAGATGGCAGAGACAGAGAGAGATGGCAGAGACAGAGAAACATAGGGCCAGAGACACCCTAAGAGATACAGAGACCCAGAGACAGAGAAATGGCAGATCCAAGGTAGATAGGAGATGGCAGAGACAGAGAGATGACAGAGACAGAGAACATCCCACAAAAGTCAGAAAGGCACAGAGACAGCTGATTTAGACAGAGACAGACAGAATCAGAGAGACGATGCACAGCAAGGGTCAGACACGGAGAGGATATGAGGAGAAAGAGAGACAAGGACATAGAAACAGACCCACGCACACATTTTGCTGGAGAGGGCTGTGTCAAAAGACAGAAGCCTACTGACGGAAACAGAGAGACAAACAGAGACCAGCAAGTCGCCTGACAGCAGGCAGATGAGGTCCGTTTTCTTTCATTCATTCATTCATCAAAGATCCGTAGAACTCTACTCTGTGTGCCAGGCCGGACACTGGGGATGTGAGGTGCACGTGGTCAGCTCTGCCTCCCCCGGCGCCCCCCACAGAGCTCAGAGTTTAATGGTGAATCAGATATGCATCAAATAACCCCTCAAGCGATGTACAGTTTCGACTGGGCAGCGTGCTCAGAGGGGTTGAGACTCTGGGGGCCTGTGGCTGGGCGGCTGGCCTGGTCGGTAAGATCAGGATGATGAGGAGCAGAGCTGGCACAGGGTAGGCGTGAGTGCAAGGCCAGCTGTCCCTCACCACTGGAAAAGCAAGCAGACTGTTCCAAGGCCTGGGCCAGACCTTCCTTGGGAGTGGAGGTGTGGAAGACTGATGGGGGAGAAAACAGGCCTAGGTGATAAACCTCCTGGGAGTGAGAGGGATGCAGCAGGGCTGTGGGTTCCCAGAAAATGCTGGGACAGAGAGGAACGTTTCAGGCTGGGTTGAGACCCTTGGCCCAGGGGACTTTGGCATAAAGGCTGGAAGGGGCTGTCCAGTTGGTTCACCAGAGGGAGTGGCCTCAGCAGCCCCCACTCCCCTTCATCACTGCATGTTCCACAGCTGCAGGCATGGAATTCCCAAGGGCAGGGGGTGGAGGCCCAGGACTCTGCATTTTATGACACAATCCCTAGCTCCTGTGCCATTGCCCAGACCAGCAGGTAGGCCTGACACCCGGCTGGGCCAGATTGGCCCTGAAATTGGAGGGCCCCAATTCCACACTGTGCCAGGCACCAAGCTAGTTTGCGGAGCATGTGGCCCCAGGAGATGTGGCCCCAGCAGATGTGGCTGTGGGCAGTACCACGTGGCTAAGTGTGTGTTTAAACCTCAGATGTCAGAGCTCAAATGGTACTCAAGAGGCCATGGAGGCCAGGGCCCCCAAACTTCGATGTGCATCAGAATGACTAGGGGATTGTGTCATAAAATGCAGAGTCCTGGGCCTCCATCCCCTCCCCTCAAAGTCTGATTCAGTTCACCTCCCAGGAGGGTCTGAACCTGCTATTTAAAAAAAACCTGTGGCAACTTTGGTGAGTGGCATCTGGGGTCTTAAAAGCTAGAGAGCAGCCATCTAAGATGCATCAATTGGTCCCAACCACCTGAGTAAAGGAGAATGAAGAACACTAGAGACACAAGGAAAGTATTAGCCCAAGAGACAGAAAAGGCCAGATGAACCAGAGACTTCATCAGCCTGAGACCAGAAGAGCTAGATGGTACCTGGCTACCATCAATGACCGCCCTGACAGGGAACACAACAGAAAGTCCCTGATGGAGCAGGAGAAAAGTGGGGTGCAGAACTCAAATTCTAGTAAAAAGACCAGACTTAATGGTTTGATTGAGACTGGAGGGACCGCGGAAGACGTGGCCCCCGGACTAGCCGTCAGCCCAGCGCTAAAACCATTCCAGAGGCCAACTCTTCAGACAAAGATTAGACTGGACTCTGGGACATAAAATGATACTCGTGAAGAGTGTGCTTTTTAGCTCAAGTAGATACATGAGACTAAATGGACAGCTCCTGTCTGGAGGCGAGATGAGAAGGCAGAGAGGGTCGGGAGCTGATTGAATGGACACAGGAAATCTGGGGTGGAAAGGAAGAGTGTGCTGTCACAGTATAGGGAGAGCAACTAGGGTCACATAACTATGTGTATATAAATTTTTGTATGAGAGACTAACTTGAATTGTAAACTTTCACTTAAAACACAACAATTAAAAAAAAGAGAAAAAAAATTGTGGCAAAAGTCATATAAGATGAAAGTCACCATTTTAACCATTTTAAAGTGTACAATTCAGTAGCTTCCAGTATGTTCACACTGTTGTGCAGCCATCATCACTATCTAGTTCCAGAACATTCTCATCACCCCAGAAGGAAAGCCTGTACCCATTTCCCCTACCCCCAGCCTCTGGAAACCACTGATCTGCTTCGTGTCTCTATGGATTTGCCTATTCTGGACATTTCATTTCAATGGAATCACACAGTAAGTGGCCTTTTGTGACTGGCTTCTTTCACTCAGCATTGTTTTCAAGGTTCATCCATGCTGCAGCATGTATCACAACTTCATTCCTTTTTGTGGCTGAATAACATTCCATTGTATGGATGGACCACATCGTGCTTATCCATTCATTCATTGATGGACATTTGGGTTGTTTCTACTTTTTGGCTATTATGAATAATGCTGCTGTAAACATTCGTGTGTAAGTTTTTGTGTGGACAGATGTTTTCAGTTCCCTCGAGTATAAACCTAGGAGCGGAACTGCTGGCTCATGTGGTAACTCCATGTTTAGCTTTCTGAGGACTCACTCAGCTGTTTGTCACAGCAGCTGCACCGTTTTACATTCCCACCAGCAATGGACAAGGGCTCCAATTTCTCCACATCCTCCTCAACACTTGTTGTTTTCTGTTTGTTTGTTTTTTGTTTTGATTACGGCCATTCTAGTGGGTGCGAAAGGAGACCTGATGGTGCAGTGGTTAAGCGCTCAGCTGCTAACAGAAAGGTTGGCAGTTTGAACCCACCAGCTGCTCCATGGGATAAAGATGTGGGAGTCTGCTTTCATAAAGATTTACAGCCTTGGAAATCCTGTGGGGCAATTCTACTCTGTCCTGTAGGGTCATTATGAGTCAGTAGTCCAGCTAAGATGGAAGACACTGTCACCTGACCCCTGGTCCTGGCCATCCACGGCGCCCCACTTGGCTGGTGGCATGTGCTAAGCACTGGGCTAGGGATGGACTCACCACAGGCCTTGGGCTTTGTTGGGAAACTCCTTCGGCAGATGAGAAAACAGAGGCTCAGACAGAAGAAACTACCCAAACGATGCACCTGAGTTTCAGACCCAGTTGTTCTGGATCCCAGATCAGTGCTCTTCTGGCTGTGCTGGCCTTCCAGCAGGGAGCAGGTGCCTGCTGCTCAGTGCCCCGCCCCGCAGGACCCTCCCACTGCCGGAGAAGTTGGTTGGGTGGGGCTGAGACTGGCACAGACTCTACCCCAGGAGGTGCAAATAGAAGAGACACTCATGGACCGGAAACCCCTCAAGTTTTCCCCCGACCTTGGTTTTTTCCTGTAGTGTCTGGGGAGGTCGCTTTGAAGGGCTTTCCCCATTTTCTTTGTCTGGCCCAGAAGTTGTTCTAATTCTTCCCTAGTTTATAACTAAATTCGCTCAGCCGAGTAGCTGCCTGGTATTTGCTGGAAGGCTAAGCCTACTGGTTCCCACTAGGGTTGGGGGCTGTGTGGGGGTGCTGGCCCTGAAGAGAGAGGCTGAGCACCAGCATACAGGAAGCAGGGTCCCCTCCTGCAGGACAATCTGTCGGCAATGATGTTCCCCACTTGTCCTAGCTCCTGGGGGTGGCTGAGGCCTCGTCCTGAGCAGGGCCCAAGCTGGTCGCCAGCCTCAGGCCAACTTTGAGATGGAGTAGGGGATCTCTGAAGTTGTCTGTGTAACCTCAGGCACCTCTCTGAGCCTGTTTCTGCCACAAACTGGGCATGATACTATTACCCCAAATTGGAGTCCCTGGTGGTGCAAACACCTAAGTGGTCAGCTATTAACTGAAAGGTTGGCAGTTTGAATCCACCCAGAGATGCCTTCAGAGAAAGGCCTGGTGCTTCCAAAAGGTCAGAGCCTTGAAAACCTCATGGAGATCAGTTCTACTCTGCAACCTGTGGGGTCATCATTAGTCAGAATGGGGGTTAAATGGGATAGCAATGTAAGACTTCAGTGCCATGCCTGGCTTAGAGCAATCATTCCATAGATGTTAGCTATCATTATCTACCACCCGTCTGTCAGTTTATCATACTGCGGGGCTTGCGTGTTGCTGTGAGGCCACCAGTGTTTCAAATACCAGCAAGATCACCCATGGTGAACAGCTTTCAGCAGAGCTTCCAGACTAAGACAGACTAGGAAGAAAGGCCTGGCAATTTACTTCCAAAAATAAGCTGATGAAAACCCTGTGGATCACAGCAGAACATTGTCTGATTACCAATGATCATAAAGATGGCACAGGACTGGGCAACATTTCATTCTGTTATACCTGGGGTCGCCATGAGTTGAAGCCGACTTGACAACTAACAACAGCAATTGTTATTGTGGTGTGATGGATTCCTTTTGTGTGGCCTTTCTAGCCATGGTCTTGTAACTCCCACCCAAGTGATTGGGCAGGACTATGTGATAGGGTAATTGTAGCCCACCAAAGGGATTGGTCAGTTTTGCCATCCTGCTCGGCTTGAAATGAGCCACCCCAGAGGTGGGAAAGAGAGGATCCCACCACTACCAAGGAAGAACAGGCAGGAGCCAGCACATCCTTTGGACCCGGGATCCCTGCGCTGAGAAGCTCCTGGAACCAGCAGACACAGAGAGATAGAGAGAGACAGAAAGCTGCTTAGCACTGAAGGCAGTGAGTAGTGGTGGCAGAGACCTGGCAGCAAAGACCCGGCAGCAGAGACCCGGCAGCAGGAGATGGCATGTGGGCTTCCCAGACCACGGAGAAAGCTAAGTGTCTTTGGGCAGAGGCCTAGGGCTAGGGAGAGTAGTGCCTGTGAGCACAGCTGGGAAGAAGCTATCCAAATGGAAAAACTGTATCCTGAGTGTTCCTGAGCCTGAATTGTAAACGTTACTTTCCTAATAAACCCCGTAATTGTGAGTATTGTCTGTGAGTTCTGTGTGACCATTGCAATGCATTATCGAACCCAGCAGAGAAGTAGAGTGCCGTGGGATGGACAGTTGGTGTCAGAATTGGTAAAGATGGCAGAGAGAGGATGCGTGTCTGACCTCCACCTCATAGGAGTCAGCTTTGGGCTACTGATCTTGATTCCCCTTCCCCATTGTGAAGTTAGAGAAGGTCAGACGCCGCCCCCATGTCATTTTTACAGTTATTGTTGGTGTTTTCAATGGTTGCTCAGTGGAGCTGGGGAGGGGTGTGGAGGGTGGAACTAGATGATGAAGGGACCTGAGAGAGCGGCTCCAGAACCTTCACTCCTGCTTCTACCCGGAGCAGCACCATGCTTGTCTCTTTATGGATTGAGCTTCTTTGTGAGAATTTGCTGGAAAAAAAGGTTTTTGGCTTTAAAAGGTCAGAAAATCATCCTCCTAGACTAAGAAGCCCTGGTGGCACACTGATTAAGCACTTGCCCAGCTGCTAACCCAAAGGTCGGCAATTAGAATCCACCCAGCTGCTTTGCAGGAGAAAAGACCTAGCGATCTGCTCCTATAAAGATTAAAACCCATTGCCGTCGAGTCGATTCCAACTCACAGCGACCCCATGGGACAGAGTAGAACTGTCCTCATAGGGTTTCCAAGGCTGTAAATCTTTATCGGAAGAGACTGCCACACGGGCGGATTAACCAGTAAAGACGGTAGGAATGGGTTTGCAGTAAGCAAGGTACGCACGGGCTTACTTGTATTTACTTACTAATCCCTAGTGCACAATTTCACATGGGTTTCACATCAAAGATATGGTGAGAAACAGGTGAAATTGTGCACTACGGATTAGTAAACAAGCACAAGTAAGCCCGTGCATAGTTGCTTGCTGGGTAATCTGCCCTGTGACATCTGCATAGTGTGGGGGGGACCTGAGACAGGCCAATGCAAATATGCTTTATAAAGCCTGCAGGAGGAGAGGGGACTGGAGCCTGCTGATGGGGGTTCTCTGGGGACTGAGGGGCTTGACAAGGGGAGAAGGTTCTGTAGGTGGGGAGTGATCACTGGCAAGAATTACACTTCTCAACTAAAATCCCCTCTCAGCTGATGGAGCCACTGCTGCCCTTCTAAGGAGAAGGACTTGAACTTGACAAGAATGTGAATGTCCATGACCTTGTCCTTAGAATTCCCATGTCCTCTGGAAGAGCAGTTCAAGCAAAGGCTGCAAGTTTGACTTAGTCACTAGATCAAACAAACAAACAAAAAAATGAGAACTATCCCTTACTGAGCACCTACTATGGGCCAGGCATTATGCTAAGCATTTGCATGTATTATGCCATTTACTCCTCACGCAATCTAAGAAACGACTAGTTTAGCTCCGTTTTACAGATGAGGAAGCTGAGGCCCAGAGAAGCCAGTCGACTTGCCTAGGACACACAGCCAGCGAATGGAGCCAGATGTCATACCTGGGCCACATGCCACTGAATGGGGCCTGGACATGCCAGGCCAGGGCCTTCCACTGTACCACACTGCCCCTGGTATCTGCCTGGGTGAAGCTGGGGTCAGGCTGGCTGTCCTGTAAGGGAGCACCAGGGGTGGCACCACCCCAGCTCTCCTCCTGTATCGCTGCTGTTCTGGATTCTGCCTGCAGAGGGGAGTACTGAGCACACACGGATGCTCCCTCCCCACCAGGCCTCAGGTCCTCCTGGCCCTGGGGTCCAGAGGCTTCTAGCTCTCTGCCCCCAGGACCTGGGTGGGGGTGGGGTAGCATTCTGCCCAGAAACCAACAGCCCCGCTCCCTGAGGCCATGCTACACCTTCGCCTGCCCCCAGACCTCATGTGCCCCGTGCGGAGGTAATGGAGCCACCACAGGTCAGTGAGCAGAGCAAGAGCTTTGGAGCCAGTCTCAGCATGCCACTCCCATGCTGGGTGTCCTTAAGTCAGTCGCTTCACCTTGTAAAATGAGGCCAATAGTACCCACTTTGCCAGCTTAGTGCAAGGAATGGAGATCACACATGCAATATGTCCAGGACCTAGTAGATGCTTAACAAGCGGTGCCCACCGTCACTGTTTCCTATTGTGGAGGGCCCACTGTGGTTGACAGAGAGTCTGTGGACATGGGGAACCGGAGACTCAGAGCTGAACTCAGAGGGCGAAGAGTTAGGGTTTGAATGCACACAGTCAGCCTCTAGACTCTTGCTCTTCCTTCCAGCCATGCTGCCAAGCCTGAACCAGCCTAGGGGGTGGGGATGTGGGTCTGAGGACCATAGGAGGGCTTCCCCAACTATGCAAGGTAGGGGATGCAGAGGTATCCCCAAAAGGGCAGAGATGGGCTGGAGGGAGCCTCATTCCCAACAGCAGCTCTGCCTAACACCCTGTGTGGGCAAGGCCATTCAGTGGGCACAAGGGCTCCTCCAGGTTTGGCCCTGTGCTGTGCACTGTTGGACACGGCCTGCCTGAAGGAGCTCTCAATCTGACGGTTTGTGGGCTTGTCAGGGGGAGACTTGTCAGCCAAAACCAACGCTTACTGTGCCAAGCGCGCCCAGGGAGGCTAGGTGTGGGCCTTGCTAAGACCCTGCACTCAGTAGGTGGTCAGTCCATGTCTGGCTCTCTCCATCCAGACAGGAGCTCCCTGAGGGTGGGGCGTCCTTGGTGGTGTCCCTCCCCAAAGTGCCCAGTATAGCAAGGCCCAGCACAGGACCCAGCGAACTGCGTGGTGGATGACTGGGTTCCCTGCCCTGAATTAAGATTTACGGCTTTGCAGAGGACTGGACGTTGCTCCCTGATCCAGTAGGACCCCCCTGGCCTGGTCGGGGAAGGGGGCCAGGGGAGCAGAAGAGGGTTGGCAGACAAGATGGGACATGGAGTCCCACTGGACTCCCCCCGACCTTGGGCCTTCCTTCCCATCCACAGGCTGGAAGAGGTACCTGGGCCAATGCCTGGAAGATAATCCGTGCACATCGGAGTGACAGTTGAGCCGTCACCCACAGGGCCCACGATGGTCCCCCTGGGCTGGTCGCCCTCCCTCCGGGACCATGCTGGTTTAGCCTTCTCCCCTGGCCCCTCCTGTAGAGATCCTCCCTGGGTCCGCCGGGTGACCTTGACCCAACCTCTGCGCCTCAGTGTCCTGGGCGTGCCCAGGATTTATAATCCCTTCCCGGCAGGCGCGGGTGCAGATGGGGGCGTTGCTGGGCAGCCAGGGGGCGCCGAGGCCGCAGGCACCCCTCCCAAAGCCCCCCGGCGGCAGGCGCTGGGGACGCGCGCCCCGGGC
>NW_004444013.1:2326719-2370035 GCF_000243295.1 Trichechus manatus latirostris
GCGCCCGCCTTCCCGCGCCGCGCCTCCGCGGCCCTCCTTCCCCATTCTCCCGGATTAATTAAGGAGGCAGCGGCAGGAGGCTGACTCCTGGCCGCGGGCCGGGCCGGGCGCCGCTGGCAGGAGCGCTTGGGGATCCTCCAAGGTAGGAGAAACTTTTGCGGGGGGCGGGCGCCGAGGCGCTGCTCCCCTTCTCCTCCCCACCCTGGGGCTCCCGCCCCTCCCCCTCAAGGTGTTACTGAATCCGGGTCCGGCTTTTGGGTGCATTGGGAGGCACGTGACTGGGATTATAATTCGGGGAGGGGGAGGGGAGGCCCGGCCGCCCCCACCTGCCGGAGGGGTGGGAGCCGGGAGCTGTTACCCGGCCCTTCCGGAGGTGGGGGCGCCCTAGGCGGGCGGCGGGTGCCCGCAGGCTGCTGCAGTTGGCGAATGAGGTCAGTCGTGTTGCCCGCCGGGGCGACGGGCCCAGTGCGGGAGCAGAGAGGGCTGGGAAGGCTGCGGCCCCCGCCCCCTACTCACCTCCGCCTGCCTCAGGCAGGGCGGTCTTCGGACCCGTGCCCCCTACTCCGAGGCTGAGTCCAACCCGGCGAGGACTGCCCCGCGCAGTGGTTCCTGTGGGGGTCCCCAGGGAGGGGCTGGCCTGAGTGGTGGCAGCTGAACTACGGGTGGGGTGGGGGAAGGAGACTCAGCGGATGGCATTGGGGGGGGGGGAGCAGAAAGCTTTCAGAGGAGCAAGTTGGGGGTGCCCCGTCTGTGGGTGGTCTGTGAGTTCCTAAAGATGGGCGGGGAGGTGGAGGAGGGGCCACAGGGTGCTTGGTGCCCCCTACCCTCCTGGGTGCTTGGGTCCCCGGAAACGATGGGCTTGTAGCCTCTCCTGGGCACTCCAGCCCCAGCCTGCAGCCAGGGAGAGGGACTGTGCCCTGCCCTGGCCAGAGGGCAGGACCTGGAGTGGAGAGTTGTGTGATCCTGGCGGTGCTGGAGGGGCCTGTGGTCTGGACATCTGGCCCTGTGGCCCGGCCTCCCAGGACCAGACTTGGGTGGGAGGCTTCTGCGTCCCCATCCCAGCCAAGGTGAGGGAGTTCAGCGAGTAGGGGTCTCCTTGCCGGGCACCTGAGGGAAGCGCTGGCCTCTTGGATGGAGTGTGGCCCGGCCATGTGGGTGCGGGCTGCCCAGGCTCAGCTCCAGGCCTGGTGGGTGGGGGTGTGGAGTGGGGGCAGGCCTGGGTAGCTTCTGGAGGTGACAGCATTTGCGGGGCTTATCTTACTGCTCTGAGCAAAGGGGAGGGGTGGCCAGAAGCTGCCCTGGCCCCTCTCTCGTTGTCTCCCACTGTGTGAGGTTGCCTGGCCCGGGGACCAGCCTGTTTCTTTCAGCAGCGTCATTCCCGAAGGGACAGGGCACTGGCATCGATCTGTATTTGGAGCAGGAGGCGGTGGTGGGGAGGGGCTGGGCGCGAGGGCAGGAGGATGAGCCACTCTGTGTGGCACACAGGAGAGTGATGGCAGACTCTGACCTCTTCTGAGCAGGCATGGCCCCAGGTTGGCAGAATGTGCCGGAGCCCCCCAACCTGCGTTTGGGATGGGGGAGGCCTAAGACCACACCCCATTCTGTAGTCTGCTGGGAGGATGACCTAGAAAGTCACAGTTCGGACTCAGAGGATCCCAGAAGACCCCAGAACTCCGCAGCCTCTCATTGCCTGCCGTTCATTAGAGATGCGGGAGAACTTAGGGCTGCAAAAATGGATCTTGAAGACAGCATTTTGGGGGGCTTGCTAACCTACTTAAGAGGATAGTTCTCTAAATGCTGGAAGAAGAAGAGCGTCATTTCTTTACAATGTGCTCATCACAATAATTGTTATCTGTTCACTTAAGGCAGGCTTCCAGGAGCCCTGTGAGCCTTCCACCACAGCGGCAGTTCTTAGGACAGTATTTGGTGCTTGGAAGTGGCCCGAAAGGCAGCGTAGTCAGGGGAGTCTTAGAGGCTGCTGTTCTTGCAGCCTGCTGTCTCCAGCAGCCAGGGTAACCACAGTTTGGTAATGGCCTGGCTGTCAGAGACCTCTGCTGAGGCTTTTGGGTGACATGGTGGGTGACAGCTAGGGGCATTCATGACCTTAAGTGTGACCTTGGACCCACAGACCACAGCCTTTTTCCTGGTTCTGGTTCTTTTCTCTCAGGTTCCTCTCTCTGCCCACTCGTTGAATCCTGCAGTCTTGCAGTTTCCTGCGTGGCCTGCCGTCCTCCCACCTCTGGGCTTGGCATGTGCTGTCCCCCCCTGCCCCTGAGGGAGTGAGGGGCTTCCTCCGATGGCCAGGCCTGTCTTGGGTGGAGAGGAAGGGTGGCAGAACCCAGCCTGGCTGTCATGTCCTCAGGCTGGAAGCTTTCCTTGTCTCCAGGGCTGGCCAGAGTGCCACCTCTGTGTCCCCATGACAGCCTGTCCTTTCTCTGTCCCAACATTGAGCTAATTCTGGTGTTACGCATCTGTCTCCCCCATGGCACTGCAGGCAGGGTGGGGTGAGCTTACTTTTGATTCCCTGGTGTCCCAGGGCCTGGCACTCAAACACTGGTTGTGTGGCTACATAACTGAATGAATGAGTGAGTGAGTGAATGAATGACTGAACTCCTGCTCCCCAGCCTTCACCCAGATTGTAAACAGCCTTCTGTTCCTAAATTCTCAACTCAGGGCCCGGTCCCCACAGTGGTAGGAGCCCCAGCGTCTTCCCTTGAGCTTCCTGCTCCCCAGCCCCTGGAGCCCCAGTCTCCGCACTACCCTAGCCTGTGCCTTCCCCCAAAGCCCCCTGAGCCGGGCCTCTGCTCCCCAACGTCATCCACCCCACTCTGCTCTGGTCTCTGACTCTTGGCCGTTTGTGGGTGTCTTTCCTTCATGCCTGCAGCCAGGGGCACAGCCAGGTTCTTTGGGACAAGCCAGGAATGTGTGTCCAGCTCCATGGGGTCTGTGGAGCCTCAGGAGGCACCCAAGGAACGAACCTGCAGGGTTAATTTACAGAGCAGGACCCAGGGCCAAGGGCTTAGGCCCCACGCTGTGTTCAGGAGGTTTGACCAAGGAGCTTCCGGGAGAGTGTGGGCCTATGGGACGGGACCCTTGGGGAGACTGGGAAGGGATTCGTGGCAGGAATTCCTAACCAGAGGCCGAGTGGTGGGAAGGATTGTTTCACGTGGGAGGAGGGGAGGAGACGAACCTGGCCTGAAGACCGGGGGATGTGACAGGTGGTTGGTGGCGGGAGACAATGGAGACTTCTGGGTATAGGTGTTGGGGGTCTTCCAGGTGGGGCAGGGGTGCCAGCCCGTTGGAACCCTTTCAGCCCACTAGAAAGAACAGGCATCCTCCCTCTCCAGGCTCCGCACCTGCAGGAAGGGTGGGAGGAGCCCTGTCTTCTTGGCCTTCTTTGGACAGTCTCGGCCCAGGTGTCTGTAGGCTGCAGGTTGTGTGGCAGAGGGGCCCTTGGCCTGCAGGAGGTGGGATCATGTGGGCTGGGGGGTGGAGAGCCATGCGGTAAGCCCCCCTTCAGCACCGCCTCCCCCACCCTGCTCCCCTTCTTCCCAGCTCACCTGTCCTGTGGCTCATCCCTCTGGGCTGATTGGCACTTGGGTGTACTGGTTTACTCAGTGCAGGGTATTGAGCAGAATTGGGCCAGGGCGGTGAGAACCAGGGGTCTAGTCTTGGCTTTGTCTCCCCAGGGGAGCCCCCACCCCGGCTGGGTGCCCAGATCCCTCATTTTCTGGGATTTCTGGCCGGGACCACTTATGATCCTAGTGCTCGCTGGAGTGGATACTTCGGCTGTCGTTTCAGGCTTAGGATGCAGTGTCCTGGGTTATGGCTGGTGAGGGCAAGGGGCCCAGAGCCCTGGTGGCGCAACGGGCTGGGCCCTTGTTCTGCTTGGGGTGAGTTTCATTTCCTGAATCAGCTGGTGTGGCCATACTTCACCCATGCATGGACTTGGGGTGCCTGATGGGGGTGTCCTAGGTAGTGAGCGGACCTCTTGCTCCCAACCCCCTCCTCTTGGCTCTGAGTTGGGCCTGGCTGACCCTGAGCTGTTTGTGTGCTCACCTGTCTCCCTCCTTCAGGGCCACCTGCTCAGGGCTGCCAGATCTAGCAAATAAAATCCGGATGCCCAGTTCAGTGTGAATGTCAGAGAGACAACGAAACGTGCAGTGTTTGGGACATGCGAAAAACTTACTTTTTGTCTCTCTGAAGTTCACACTTCACTGGGGTCCTGTATTTTATCTGACAGCCCTACACTGCCCCTGAGGCTGAGACGGGGCTGCGGTGGGCTCGGGGTGGGGCTGGGGTCTGGCCGTCAGGTCGGGCTCCGCTGGAGCGGGCTTGGACTGGGCGGTGCTGACCTGTGGCCCTCCAGGCCTTGTTGCAGGCTTCTCCAGCCTCTGGCTGAAGCGTCCTGATGCTCCTAGGCCTGGTGATGTGTGGGGGTTCGGGGACCCCCCCAGTCTGGGAAATCCTTGTTTTCAGAATCTTCTGTGCCAGCGTGGCCCATGCAACTTCTTCAGAGACACTGGAAGGAAAAGGGAAGTTGCTGGAAACACCCTATTAGGCACCGAATTAGGATTTTTAGTCAAGATTTGAAAAGCCGCACCTGAGTGCTTGGAGTGGCTCTGTGACCCCACCCCTGCCTCCTTCCAGGCTTGGGGGAGGGGCCTCGGCCAAGCTGGGTCTTGGGCTTGGGGAGCTGCCCCCCTTGGAAGGTGAGTACAGTGAGGTGCTGTTGGAGTTGACCTTGCTGCTCACTGTTGGTGGGCTGGGATGGAGTTTGGCTTCATGACAGAAACATAAGGGGGGAGGATTAGGAGGCGCGTGAGGGGTGTGAGGAGGGCCATGCCTGCACCCTGCCATGCTGCACCGAGGCCTTCGAGTGAGGGGGCATGTGCTCCCACCCCAGTTGTGGCCTTTGGCTCCTGTGTAAAATAGAGATGACGCTCCCTGTTCTGCCTGGACCCCAAGGTGGCTCTGTGGTCCAAGGGGCTCCGTGCTGTGTGGTGGGGACTCAGGCCTGCGGTGGAGACACAATGGGGGGTCATGCTGGGGGCTTGGGGTCCTGGGTGGCTTGCAGGAGCACCACAGGGCAGTGGGGTTGGGGAGAGAGGGTGGCTGGGCCCTTTCCTTTCCTGGCTCTGTGGCTGGAGGAGACCCTTGGGCAGCCTGGAAGGTTGGACAAGGCCGGTCTCTTTGGCTGGTTGGGGTCTAGTGGAGTCTCCAGGTGCATTATCTGGCCACTGGCAGAACCACCGTAAAAGGGGTGTGTGTCTGTCCTTGCACCTGTCTGTCCCTCATGAGCCGGCGAGCAGCCACCAGAGGCGAGGTCAGAGGGGTCTGAGTGAGATTCTGACACGGGTTCGCCCTGCCTGTTCTGAGGTATACTGTTAAGGTGAAATGTGAAATGATCAGATCTTGAGTGTAGTGTAGATGGAGCTTTGACAAATGCACACACTCATGTCTCCCGCATCCCTGTCAAGACAGGGAACGAAGAATCCCATGGCCCCCAAAAGTTCCCTCAGCCCGTGTACAGTCAGTCCCTACCCCAGCCCCTGGCAACCGCTGAGCTGTTTCCTGTCCCTATGGTTTTGCGTCTTCCAGAGTGTCATATAAACGGAATCTTTGAGTCTGGCTTTACTCAGCATAATACATTTATCCATATGGTGGAGTGTGTCGGGAGATTGTTTCCCTTTACTGCCGAGTAGTATTCCATTGTGTGACATACTGTACGTCCTTCTCCCTTCTCCTGGGGGTGGAAATCCAGCACACTCGTCTTGCCAAGTCCCGTGCCAACTCGAGGCCATGTGGACCAGAGAAGAACTGTGCCCTATAGGGTTTTCAATGGCTGACTTTTTGGAAGTAGATCTCCAGGCCTTTCTTCTGAGGTGCCTGTGGGTAGACTTGAACCTCTGACCTTTCAGTTAGCAGCCAAGCGTATTAACCGTTTGCACCACCCAGGGTCTCCAGACCCAGAGGAAGGGGTGCCTTTTTCTGTTTTCTCACAAAGGTGCGATGGGTGCAGGGGCCCTGCAGCCCACCCCCACCCCAGTCGAGTGCCGACTAGAGCCAGGTGAGCTGCACACCTCTGTCCTCAGAGCTGGAATTTCATCCTCGGTGTCTGGTGACTCACATACAGTGAGCCCCGCGATGAAATTACACCCGCGTGCCGCTGCCCTTGGCTCGCCTCCCTGCGGATCCTGTGTCCAGGTGGGCGCCTGGAATGATGGATGCTGGCGAGCCAGGACAGCTGGAGGTCGGGTGGGGCGGGTGGATGTCCGTGCTGAGGTATCTTGCCCATCTCTTATGTCATCCCCCGACCCCAGGATCTGGGGGTCCCTGCAGTGTGCCTGTGCCCTGAGGTATCTTGCCCGTCTCTTGTGTCCCCTTCCCCCTCCGGGATCTGAGGGGTCCCTGCAGTGTGTCTGTGTCCTGAGGTATCTTGCCCGTCTCTTGTGTCCCCTTTCCCCCCCTCCCTGGGATCTGGGGGTCCCTGCAGTGTGTCTGTGCCCTCCATCCTGCAGCTGTTCGGCTTGAGGTGGAAATTCTGTATTTTCCTGAAACAACCAGTAACAAGTTGCGGTAGAGTTGACTCCAACTCATGGCGACCCCATGTGTGTCAGAGTAGAACTGTACTCCATAGGGTTAGCAGTGGCTGATTTTTCAGAAGTAGATCACCAGGCTTTTCTTTCGAGGTGCCTCTGGGTGGACTTCAACTGCCCACTTTCCGGTGAGCAGCTGAGCCTGTTAACTGTTTGCACCATCCAAAGACTCTTCTGAAACAAGGGCAGCGCTTTTTTTCTGGAGCTGTGAGGCCAGTTATGTGATCAGGAGCTTGATGTAGGGTCAAACAGAAAGGGGCTGTGTGACCTTGGATGAGTGACTTCACCTTTCTGTGCTTTGGTTTGGTTATTTGTAGATGAGAGAACAGGACATCTGGTTTACTCAGCTGGGTTAATACAAGGCGGCGGATTTCCACAGAGCCTTGGAGGGCTACGGGGCCACTGAGGGGGTGGAAATGGGAATATGTGGAGTTCCTGCTTCGTTGTCCCCATTTGATCCAGGAAAAAAAAAAAGTCAGTTCCTGCTGAGTTGATTCCGACTGATGGCGACCCCATGTGTGTCAGAGTAGAACTGTGCACCATAGGGTTTTCAATGGCTGATTTTTGGAAGTAGATCGCCAGGCCTTTCTTCCAAGGCACCTCTGGGTGGACTTGAACCGCCAACCTTTCGGTTAGTTGTGGAGCACTTAACTGTTTGGAGCCACATTTGCACCACCCAGTTACCTGAGAGAGCTCTGAGTAGAGTGCTGGTTGATGAGACGTTTGAGAGCCTCTGCTGCCTGAATGGTGGCCCTTCTCGTGAGTGTGACATCCATTGGTCACCAGAGACTCCAGCTGTGTTGCTTGTGCTCTGCATGTGACATCCACGGCCGCCTGATGGCCTGAGTCTCAGCTCGACCATCTAGAAGATGGAGACGGAGCGAGTATCTTGCAGGGTGGACCTCTTGAGTGGAGGGTGTATGTCCAGTGTGCTGTGGCACCTAAGTGAGGTGGGCACCCAGAGCTCTTTGGCTTTCCAGGGCTTGCAGCTACCTAAGAAAAGGGACCCCCTGGGGCGACGCCGTGGAACCCCCCGGGTGATGCCATGGGTCCTCGTTAGCTTTGTTTGTAGTGAGGCTTATCCTGTCCCTTTAGTGAGGCTGCCCCCAGCACTCCACTGTGTCGGCCCTGGCCAGGCTCCCTGCTGTGTCTCTGAAGCCCCTGGAGGCTGGAGCCCTCGGTAGGAGTAGTTGGGAAGCCTGGAGGGACCTTGGCAGGTCAGCCCTGTGCAGAAGGGCCCACGGGTGTTCCTGGGTGACTCCTGGAGCAGGCAGGACCCCAGCTCGCCCACCTGCCCTGCTCCAGGGTGGTCCTGGCAGGCTCCAGCGGGGGTCCTGTGACTGGGCCTCTAGTGCCGTGTGTTCATCAAGGAGCTGGTTTTTCCGGTGTGGCAGCTTTCAGCAGAGAGGCCCAGGTGGGGAGAGAGAGGGCCTTTGGGAAGGGGGTGGTTGCCCCTGGCCCGCCCGGTGTGCACCATGGCTCCCAGCTGGAGCTGCAGGCCTCTGGGTGGGTGGGCTAACCATATTCCCCTTTCTGATCCTGCTCCATTGCCCTGGGCCAGCCTCTCCCTGAGACTCTCTGTTCTCTGCACTCTGAGGGGGAGATGCTCTTGGTGCCCTGGGTTGGAGGCCATTGCCCCTCCCTGGGGACGCACCTTCATCTTCCTTGGGTCTTCCTGACTTAGCCTTTGAAGCCAGACAGACGTGTTCAAATCCCGGCTCACCAGCGTTCCTGCTGTGTGGCCTCAGATAAGTGATTACCTCTCTGAGCCTCTTCAGAGCAGTGAAGATAGATAACCCTGCAGGGTTCTTGGGAGGATCAGCACATTCAGTTGGAGGAAGCTGAGTGCCATCCCGGTTAAGAGCGTTTCCTCCACTTGTCACATGGTGACCCAGAGGGCGGGCCATCCCAGGAGACCCATCCTGCCCTGAGAGGAGCTGGCCCCATCATTCCCTGTCTGCCTTTGGAGTGTGGGGTGTGCCATGCCTCAGTTTCTGCTTGTGCAATCTGGGAAAACCCCATCAGCAGAGCTGGCTTGCTCTCCTGGCCTGTCAGCCCCTTGGCCCTTTGCTGGATGCTGGCCTCTTCCTGGTGCTGGGGCTCCCTGGGGAATCTGGTTGAAGAGCGCACCTGGCAGGGGAGGTGACATTCCATGCGCCCTGGAGGATAGGTGGATTTGGACTGCGGGCTGGGCGTTCTGGGAGGAGGGAACAGTGTGAGTAAAGGTCCGAAAAAACCAAACCAACTGCTGTTGAGTCTCACTCATGGAGACCCCGCGTATGTCAGAATAGAATCGTGCTCCGTAGGGTTTTCCAAACCAAGAAAACCAAACCCATTGCAGTTGAGTTGATTCCGACTCACAGCGACCCCATAGGACAGAGTAGAACTGCCCCATAGGATTTCCAAGGCTGTAAATCTTTATGAAAGCAGACTGCCACATCTTTCTCCCACGGAATGGGTTCCAACTGCCAGCCTTTTGGTTAGCAGCCAAGTGCTTAACCACTGCACCACCAGGGCTCCTTATAAGGTTTTTAGTGGCTGATTCTTCAGAAGTAGGTCACCAGGCCTTTCTTTCGAGCTGCCTCTGGGTGGACTGGAACTGCTAATGTTTTGGTTAGCAGCCAAGCAATTAACTGTTTGTGCCACCAGGGATGAGTAAGGGTCCAGAGACAGGACATGAAAAGGTACATGTGGACTGGTAGGCATTTTATTTTGGAAGTGACAAGGCCTTCCTCTGGAAGCACGTTGGGATGTTGCGCGGGGGCCAGGTGGGGACCGTCCTCTGAATGCCTCCCTCCCTCCCAGAGTGCTCAAAGGCTCTCGCTCTCCTGGGAGAAAGTACCAGGCTGGGCACGGCCTAGCTGGGCTCGCTTCTCCGTCCCTCTCTGCTTTAGCCATGTTATGTTTCCTCGGTTTCTAGAACATACCATGTTCCATCTTGATTCCCAGTCAGCTGTTGCTTCTCACTGGAACATGGTTTCATTCTCCCCCATCCACTTCATTGGGCTAGTTCTTACTTGTAGGTCCCATTTCTTTCCTCAGGCCTTCCCTGATTCCCCGTCCCTTGCAGTCTGTTAGGTGCCCCTTGAAGTGCTGCAGGCACAGCCCTCATCACACACTGCATTGTAAAAGCTCTCGTGCTTGCCTTTCACCTTCACAGAGCTGGTGACGTCAGATGGTCAGGGTGTGCTGTCCTTTTGTATCCCTGCCCGTAGCATGGTGCCTGGCACAGAGTGGGCAGCCAGCACAAACTTGTTAAGTGAATTAGAAGCAAGCTAGGCGTGGGGCACTTGGGGTAGGGGTGGTAGGTACAAAGGAGGGGGCTCTGAAGGTCGAGGGCCTTTTCCACCTCTGGATACTGGCTCTCGCTGACTGTGAGGCCTGACTGTGCCTCTCAGGGGCCAGAGGCATCCAAAGGGTGGTGAGGGGCCATGAACTGCCCTCAGCTCTTCTGACAGCGCTGTGTCTCCCCGGGCTGGGTACAGCCTACTCTGGGGGGGTGGTTTCTCCTCCATGAAGAGCAGCTGATGTGAATGGAGAGAGCACAAGTGTGGGGCCTCAGAACAGTTAATCCCGGGCTATTTAGACACACACCATTACGTACATGCACGTGTGTGTGCGTATACACGGATGTGTCGCATTCCAGAGGCCTGGCGGTGCCTCTGCAGGATAACGTGATGCTTAGGTGATTACTGACCGTCAGCCTGGGACAAGCACTTAACAGTGTCCAGAGCCCCCTCTAGTCCTGGTGAGTGGCAAGGAGGTTATGGTTCCCTATTAGTTGGGAGTGCGTCTGGCTATAGGTAATACAAAATCTATGGGGCAGTGGTGGTTCAGGGTAGAATTCTCACCTTCCACGTGGGAGACCCAGGTTCGATTCCTGGCCATTGCGCCTCTTGCGCAGCCACCACCCATCTGTCAGTGGAGGCTTACATGTTACTCTGATGTTGTACAGGTTTCAGTGGAGCTTCTGGACTAAGACGGACTGGGAAGAAAGGCCTGGTGTTCTGCTTCTGAAAATCAGCCAGTGAAATGGCTGAAGATCCCAACAGTCTGATCCACAACGGGTCTTGAGGATGGCATAGGACCAGGCAGCATTTTCTTTTGTTGTGCATGGAGTCACCATGAGTTAGGGACCAACTGGATGGCAGCTAACAAAGACAACAATAGAAAACCTGACTTCAGAGGCTTAAGCGAAGAGGGGTTTATTTAGTCCTCACAAGAGGAAGCCCGTGGGCTGGCGGTCCAAGGCTGGGGTGGGACAGTGCCTTTGAGGGTTCAGTCACGTCTTCAGGGACTCCGGCTTTTTTCTCCTCAGTATGTTAGATTATTTGTTTATTTTTTAAAATGACTTTTCTTTAATGTGCACAATGCAGTTCTGTTTCATATGTTCACAAAGCTGTGCAGCCATCACCACTATCTTAATTCAAGAACATTTTCATCACCCCAAAAAGAAACCCCATGCCAATTAGCAGTTGCCCTCCATGTCCCTCCCACCTCCAGCCCGAGGCAATCGTTTGATCTGCTTCCTGTCTCTATGGATTTGTCTGTTCTGGACATTTCATTTAACTGGATCACACAATGTGTGGCCTTTTGTGACTGGCTTCTTTGCCTCAGCATTGTTTTCAAGGTTCGTCCGTGCTGCAGCATGTATCAGAGCTTCCTTCCTTTTTGTGGCTGAATAATATTCCAGTATATGGATAAACCACGTTTTGTTTATCCGCTCACCAGTTGATGGGCATTTGTGTTGTTTCCGATTTGGGCTGTTGTGAATAATGCTGCTGTGAACATGTTGTACAAGTTGTTGTGTGGACATATGTCTTCAGTTCTCTTGGGTAAATTCCTAGGAATAGAATTGCTGGGTCTTACAGTAAGTAACACTTCGAGGAATCATCATCCTATTTTCGAAAGTGGCTGTACCATTTTACATTCCCACCAGCAGTGTTACAAGGGTTCTGATTTCTCTACATCCTCCGCAACACTTGTAACTGTCCGTCTCTGATTATAGACATCCAAATGGGTGTGGTCCCTGGTGGCACTGACAGTTTGTTCTTGCCGGCTAATGGAAAGATTGACTCCAGTGGTGCCGTGGATGAAAGGCCTGGCAATCTGCTTCCATAAAGTTTACAGCCAAGGAAACTAAAAAAAAAGAGAGAGAGATTACAGCCAAGAAAACCCTATGGAGCTCACTTTTGCCCTGTAACACATGGGGTCATCATGAGTCGGAACTGAATTGATGGCAGTGGGTTTAGTTTGGTTTTTAGTGGGTGTGATGTGGTCTCACGTGGTTTTGATTTACATGTTGGATTTGTTTTTATGTTTGTGCTCCACGGTCACAGCTACATCCTCTCCAGACCTCACACACATGTCCAGATGCAGTGAAGGGATTAGGGCAGGCTCTTTCTCCTCTCAGAGCTTTACCTTCATGCACACCCTGCTCAGGACTTCTCCAATAGCACACTAGGTTATGTGGTGCCTCCTAGCTGCAAGGGAGCCGGGAATACAGAGACGTCAGCCTCCTGACTTAATGGCAGAAGCAAGGGGATGGGAATGGTATTTGGCAGGCTGACTTCTAGTCTTTGCCACTGGTGGCCCAGACCAGTATGAACTTCTTCATTTCTCCAGGAACAAGAAGTGGAATAGCGGAGCCCACCAACAGCAGATCATGGATGGCAGACTCTGCTGCAGCCCAGAATTGCCATTGCCCATCAAATCCCCCTTCCCTGGGGCCCAGGGGACCCCTCTGTGTGGAGGGCAGGGTTGATCCCCTCCCCACCCAGAGACCACGAGGCCTGCACCACAGGACCCACTCAGCCTGATTTGGGGCCTGGGCCCCACATCTTCCAGCCCAGAGTGAGTGGCAGGGCATCTTGCCTTTAAAGCCAGATTTGGCTGGAACGCTTGGCTGGTGGGGATGTAAAATGGTAAGCCATTTTTAGAAAACAGTTGGCAGTTATTATTTTTAATTATTATTTTTCATTGAGATGTAATTCACATACCATGAAATTCACCATTTTAAAGTGTACAATTCAGTGGTTTTGTATATTTGGAAGGTTGTGCAACCATCACCACTATCTAATTCCAGAACATTTCATCAATCCAAAAAGAAACCCTGTACCCGTAGTAGTCACTGCCCATTCCCCCTCCCCCATCCCCTGGCAACCACTAATATACCTCTGTCACTATGGGTTTTTGGCATTTTTATAAAGTTAAATATACACTTGCCATATGATCCAGCATTCCCACTCTTAGGTATTTATTTACCCAAGAGAAATGAACAATTGGGTTTACGTAACAGCCTGAAGAGAAATGTCTATAGTGGCTTTGTTCATAGTTGTCCAAAATGAAAACAATGCAAATGCCCAACAGCAGGTAAATAGATAAATAAACTGAGGTACAGCCATACCATGGAATAATAGTAGCAATAAAAAAGAACAAACTATTAATACAAACAGCATGTGCGAATCTCAAAAGCTAGCGTTATGCTAAGTGAAACAAGCAGACTCAGAAGGCAGCGTACCTCCCATTTCTGTGACATGGGAAATGCAGAACTACAGGGACAGAGCAGATTGGTGGGTGCCGGGGTGGGGAGGCAGGGGTGACAAAGAGGCCCATGGGGAACTGTTCTCAATCTTGACTGTGGTGGTAGTTAACATGACTATGTGTTTGTCACGTCTCAGAGAAGTGTACATCAAAAAGGGTGACTCTTACTGTATGTGTAGCCAGCCTGTTACTGTTAAGGCAGTTCTGACTCATAGCAACCCCATGTGTGTCAGAGTAGAACTGTGCTCCGTAGAGTTTTCAATAGTGGATCACCAGTCCTTTCTTCCGAGACGCCTCTGGGTGGATTTGAACCTCCAGCCTTTAGGTATAGGTAGTTGAGTGTGTCAACCATTTATACCACCCAGGGGCTCCACTGTATGTATATTACACTTCAGTTAAAAGAAAAACAAACACCTGGATTTGGAACTAGCCTTTCCAGCTGACCCTCCTTTAGAGTTAACTGTTTTAATTGCTCTAGCTGGTGTCCCCTTCCCTCCTCCATGTTGCCGTTGAGTTTTGGTCTATCTTTCAGGTTGGCTGATGTGCCCTGTCCTTAGGGCTGGGCCAAGGGCTTCATTGGGACCTCCTCCTTCCTCTTCACCTTTCTTCCTTCCCCCTCCCCATTCCTGAGCCTTGGGATGGGGTGTGCCCTGTGCTTTCGAGCTAGGAAGTGTTCGAGCTAGAAAGGGCCTTAGAATGTGTTGACCCCTCCTGTCCTTTTCAGATGGGGAAACTGAGACCAGGGCTGGGAAGACACCTGGCCAAGATTCCAGAGTTATAAGAATCAAGATCCAAAACCATGGCCATGACCCTTGGTCTGGGCTCCTGCCCTACACAGGTGCCCAAGCCTCCCTGTCTGCCCGTGGTTATGAATCACCCTTCTGCTGGATTCACAGGCTAGGTGGCCCATTGCACAAAACAGCTGGTGGGAGGCTTGGGAACAGACCATAGTGAGTGGGGAAGCAAGGAAATGAGAGTGGTCTAGTGGCTAAAACACCCAAGACAGGAGAGGAGAGAGACCAAGATGAGCAGAGTGGTTGTAAATTCTGCCCAGAGGCAAAAGGCTGGCACGTGGAATGGTGGCCCTGGGGAATAGGCAGGAGAGAGGGCCACGGATCTCTGCCTGTTGGAGCCCACAGCATCACCTAGTCTAACCCTCAAGGCTCATTACAGTAAATTCCAGCCAGCCCGGTTCTTGGGTCTGCAGAAGGGGCAGGAGGAGGCTTCCCAGGAGACCTGGGTGGGGCAGGTGGGATATCTTGGGTGATGTCTCCTCCTTGTAGGTGATTTGGGCCCTGGGTGAAATCTGTAATGCACAATTTCATCCGTATTATGGATTGGATCATGTTCTCAAAAAATGTGTGTCACCTTGGCTAGGCCATGATTCCCAGCATTGTGTGGTTGTCCTCCATTTTGTGATCTTATGTAACTATCCTATGTGTTGTAAATCCTAACCTCTATGATGTTAATGAGACAGGACACAGTCTACAAGATTAGCTTGTATCTTGAGTCAGTCTCTTTTGAGATACAAAAGAGAGAAGGTAGCAGAGAGGAGAGGGACCTCCTACCACCAAGAAAGAAGAGCTGGGAGCGAAGCATGTCCTTTGCACCCGGGATCCCTGCACTGAGAAGCTCCTAGACCAGGGGAAGATTGATGACAAGGACCTTCCCCCAGAGCCAGCAAAGAGAGAAAGTGTTCCCCTGGAGCTGGTACCCTGAATTCAGACTTCTAGCCTCCTAAACTGTGAGAGAATAAATTTCTATTTGTTAAAAGCCATCCACTTGTGGTATTTCTGTTATAGCAGCACTGGATAACTAAGATACCATATGAAATTGCTCACTGCAAATTAGTCAGTAAACACAATTAAGCCCTTGCGTACCTTGCTTACTGTAAGCCTGTGTGTACCTTGCTTACCGGTTCATCCGCCCCTTATGTTGCCGTCACTGCCGGTGTGAGCTATTTACCCTCTTGGAGATGCCGAGAAGTCTCCAGACTTCCGTGAGGACTCTGTCCAAGGGGCAGGTGGGCGTGGCTAAGCTCCCAGGGACTGCTGTCCACTCCAGGGAGCAGCCTCGGAACTGTTTCACCCCCAAGGGGAGGTTTCTCCCTCAGGCAGTCTTGGAGGGCTGGAGCCTTGGGGCAGAATGCGTGGAGGTGTGAAGATGCCAGGGGCAGGGCCTGGGACCCTTCCCCGTGTCCTGCACCTTCACCTCCTCAGCCAGAAGTTGGGTGGGGGGCCTTGGAACAGGGGCATCTTTCTCATTCTGGGCTGCAGATGGGGTTTCTTGTTGGATGTGGAGCCAGCGACTTGCTCCCGTTTTCTTGGCTCAGCATCTGCTTCTAAAAAGGAGGGCAGGCTCAGTGGCCTGGAGTCCAGGGTCTTTAAGTCACGGGCTGGCCCAGTTCCAGAAATTCTGTTCTGTTGTCTCCGTAACCATCTCAGCATTCCTGAAAGTCCATGATCTTGGCACCACGGAACCCTTCCCTGGGCCCTTGGCCCCATTTTTGGCCCAGAAGATATTATCTCCAAACCTGTGGGGTCCTTTCCAATTTAAGGGCCTGTGATGCCCTCAGGAAGCCCCCAAAGACTTCACTGCAGCCCTTGGCGGAGAACTGGCCTCTGGCCATCCCGCTCGTGTTTGGCAGGAAGGACGTTTTGAGAATAATGAGCCTGCAGTCGCTGGTGTGTTCGGTGGGGCAGGACTGTGGGGTCGGCTGTGCCTGAGGGAGCTGCTCAGAGGACCTTATGGGGAGTCAAGAACATGTTTGGTCTGGATCCAGGCTGACTTTGCTTTGAACCTGACTCTTGGGCAAGTTACTCAGCCTTTCTGAGCATCCATTTCCTCATCTGTAAAATGGGAGTGCCACTGTGCTTGGAGGGTTGCTGGGGGAATTGAAAACACGCCCACCCTCACAGCACAACACTGGGCAGTCAGCACATGGTTGTGATAATAATAATAGCCAAACATCACATGGGATTTGATTCCTTGGTTTGGAGGTCTAGGGCCATCCCAGTTAATTAGCCTAAGAATATGTTTAGTGCTTCTGTACTACCTCTGGGTTCTTGTGAAGTGCCTGGGGTCTTAAAAGCTTCCAAGTGGCCATCCAGGGCTCTACAATTGGTCTCTTTTTGCCTGGAGCAACAGAGGAAGAAGGAGTGTCAGGAATAGGAGGAGGAAATGGAATGTGTGGCTAATTGCCTCCATGAACAGCTGCCTTCTTTTGCCGTGGCACCGAAAGAACTGGATGGTGCCCAGCTACCATTACTGAACATTTTTTTTTTCAAAATTTTATTTATTTTGTTGTTGGTCACTGAACATTATGATCAAAGATTCTATGGAAAAATCTTAGTCTAAAGGGAGAAAATGAAAATGCAGAATGGAATTTCAGATTCTCCTGGAATCCAGACTTTATGGAGCTGTGGAAGCTGGACAAGCCCCTGAAACTACTGCCCTGAGATAATTTTTAAGGTAAACCTTAAACCAAAAATATCCCCTGAAATATTCTTAAAACCAAACAGTAGCTTAGCTTAACTAGTAAAGAACTATTTATATGGGATCGAATTCACAACAGCAACTCGAAAGATTAGATAGGAACCTTAGAGGGCAGTGAGTGTATGTTAATGGGGGAGGAATAACGCAGAGGAGAAGGATGAGAATGGTTGCACAACTCGAAGAATGCAATCAATGTCACTGAGTTGTACATGGAGAAATTGTTGAATTGGTGTATGTTTTGCTGTGTATATTCTCAACAGCAGTAACAGTAAAATAAAATAAATTATTAAAAAAAATAATAGCAGTGAAGTGATTGTGGCTGGGGGGAAAAGTGGGGTTCAGCCACGTCCGAGAGCCCAGGTGGGGTTTGAATAGACGAGTGGTTTCACCCCCAAGGACTGCTCTGTGAGGGAGGAGGAGACCAAGGTCCCGGCAGGAGAAGCAAGTTGTCCAGCATTGCACAGCCCCGTGGGGAGCAGGACTGGGCCAGGCCCGGATCTCCTCAGGGCCTCATCCATGCTGGCGCTGGGACCATGAGCTTTTGGTGAGGGGGCTGCCCCCGATATTGGTCACCTTGGCTCCAGGGAGGACTGGCGTGGCCTAGGCTGGGCTCCTCCGGGCCCTCCCCATCTGTGGGCCTGAGAGAAGGGCAGCAGGGACACTTTGTGAAATCATACCACCAGAGAGAGTTCAGCGAGCCCCAGGCTGTCCTGGTGAATGGAGGCAGCCAGGCTTCCCTCACCCAGTGGACAGTAGATGGAGGAGGTGGAGGTAGCCCAGGGGTGCGGAGGAGGGGTGTGAGTGTGAGCCTGTGCGCGAGCCCCTGTGCACACAGGAGGGGCCGTGGAGCAGAGCATGGTTGTGCATGAATTTCCAGCTCCCCATGGTCCTTGGTAATCATGTTCCGGTCACCTACATGCTGGGCCTCAGTTGTCCAGGATGCATGGTGAGCCCCATCCACCCCCCTCTCAGTGGCGTTGGGGTGTCAAAGGTGATAGTGTGCGTGACAGCTGTGATGGGGGGCAGGGGGCGATGGGCACACCAGCGAGTAAGTGTGAGTGTGCAGACTCAGAATGATGGTGGTCACCTTCCGGGGGACTGATGCCCTGTTAGCTGTCATTGCCTGCTGGCAGGGGCCACGCACTTCCCGTGACGTTACTGGAATGGACTCTGTGGCTCAGTCCTGTCTGATGGTGATCTTTGCCTACAGCACACAATGGGCCCACACTAGTATTTGTGAAGGGAATGAATGGGGTATGGGGTCACACTGAGTGTTAGCCATGGTGTCTGTGTGTGTGTGTGTGTGTGCACGTGCGTGCAAGCAGATGGGCAAGAGGGAAATTGGTGGTGGCAAGCGTGGTTGACAGGTAACTGCTGGATGGATACCTGAATGTCAAGGGCCGCCCCTCTGATGTGTGGGAAGCGTGTCCTCTTCGGAGTCAGACACCACAGGCACCTAACCCAGTTGCTGTGGAGTCGCCTCTGACTCATGGTGACCCCCTGGGTGTCACAGTAGAACTGCTCCTTAGGGTGCGCAATGACCGTGATCTGTTGGAAGTAGATTGCCAGGCCTTTCTTCTAAGATGACACTGGTGGACTTAGACCTCCAACTTTTTAGTTAGCATCCAACCTCGGTAACAGCTTGTATCACCCAGGGACTCTGCTGGAGAGTGATAGGTCCCACCTACAAGTCATCGAACTCTCTAAGTTCTGTAAAACAGCTTGTTGCCTGGGCCTGGTGTTGCTCGTGAGAGTCCTGCCCAGGTCCCAGCGGAGTGCTCTTCTGACAGGTGACGCTTAGTTTTGTTGCTAACACACAGCTCAGCTCAACGCCTGCCAGGCCTAAGTTCCTGGTGAATATCCACTCCTGCTTGGAACCTTCTGGAGCTCCCAGGCTCCGTCAGAGCTCCACCGTATTGCCCTGCCTCTAAACCTTTGCCTTAGATGCCCCCCACCCTTGGGGAGCCAGCTCTCCGCACCCCACGCGCCAGCCACCCTTGTTGTGGTGCTGACAGACGGACTGGGTCTCCATTTACAGACCCTGCTTCTCTTCCCGCTCAGGAGCTCTGGGGCAGGGCCTGTGCGGCTTCACCCAGTTCTGGGTGTGGCTGTCAGCCGGCGGCCGGGCAGTTAGTTGGAGTCCTGCAGATGGGTACCAGGCCCAGGGGTGGGGTGGGTGGGTGCAGGACTGGGACTGGGAGTCCCTGAACGGAGGTGCAGGTCCTGGAGGGTGTGGCATGGGGTATAAAGGAGCAGGGAGAGGGCGGGAGGGCGTTTGGGTTGGGGGAAGGGCCCACGGACAGGGAGTGGACAGGAAAAGGCTCCTCCCCTGGGAGGGTGACTGTGATGAATGTTCTGCAATGGGTCGGGGTGGGGAGGCTGAACACCAGGAGAGGGGTCCTTCCATCTGGGGCTAAGGGTGAGAAGGCCCTTGGAGACTTCAATTTACAGATGGGGAAACAGGCCCAGAGAGGGGTGGTGTCTAGGGAACCAGGCCTCCTGATGCCCATCCCATTCCAGGGCAGGCTCAGGGGCAGAGGGGTCGGGCTAAATAGAGGGCTGCAGGAGGAGGAGGGAGGGAGGGAGCCAACTCAGCAGTGTGGTGCTGGGTTGCCAGCTGGGCTGGGGGGCCCATGAGCCAGCACCCCAGGATTAGATCACCCATAAATGATTAGCTTTTCTCTGCCAGCCTCTTCCCGACAAGAAAAGACCTGATGTTCCTCCTCCAAGTGGTTCTTCCTGAGCAAGGCATGTTTATGTATGGCACGGGGGCCCTGGGAGACATGACAGAGGCCTCTGCACCAGTGCGCCCCAGGGGCTGGCATCACCCCAGGCCCGGATTCTTCCCACCACCCCGACATCCAGCCCCTAAGCTTTCCACATGCCCTGATGAAGACTATATAAATATAAATATACAGCAGGAGGGCAGCCAGGTTCCCTGCCATCCACTGAATGCCAGGCCTGCACCCCTCAGGCCCGCACCTGCAGGAACAGAAATACCACCGCACTGCCATTCAGGAGGCCCGTGTGAGCGCACCCAGAGGTGCTGGGCTGCAGTGATGTCAGTGTGAAGCAGTCATCATCATCACTCTGTCGTTACTTAACGAGCGTTTGTGATCCACCAGGCCCTGTGTGCCAGACACCTTTCCCACGTTCTCCTGTGGGCCTCCAGGGGCCGAGAGCAGCAGAATGAGGGCACCATTTTACACATAAGGCCGCCGAGGCAAGGAGTGATTGAGTACCTTGATGGGGGTCACCAGCTGCTAATCACATGGTGGGAACTTAAACCCAGCTTTGCTGACCTCTGAAGCCTGTATGTTTTCCCTCCTCATCATGTGGAGGGGGGCAGGCTGGTGCAGACGGGGGCAGGGGACCAGGCTGGCCAGGTGGGCGTGCTGGGGTCGGAGGTGCTGGTGGAAGGGCCTTGGATGCCAAGGATGGTGGTATTTGGCTGAGCTTGACTTTGCATCTCCTGCAGTCTCAGACTTCCTGTTTCCTTTAGCCACTTGTTCATTTGTCCAACAAGGATTTATGGAGTGCCTGCTGTGTACCCCCACTGCCTGCCCTTTAGTTTGTCATCTTGTGGTGCCTTACACGTTGCTGTGGTGCTGGAAGCTATGCCACCGGTATTTCAAATACCAGCAGGATCACCCATGGTGGACTGGTTTCAGTGGAGCTTCCCGACAAAGACTAGGAAGAAAGGCCTGATGAATACTTCTGAAAATTAGCCAATGAAAACCCTGTAGCGCACAACAGAATGATGTAGTGCTGGAAGATGGACCCATAGGTTAGAAGGTACTCAAAATGCACAGTAGCCGTAACAATGGACTCGAGCATACCGACGATGGTGAAGATGGCCCAGGACCAGGCACCACTTTGTTCTGTTGTACGTGGGGTTGCATGAGTCAGCCAATTTGGCAGCAACTGACAACTGTGTACGAGGCGCTCTTCTAGGGTCTGGGGACTGCAGTGAACAAAACTGCTCCATGGTTCTTTGTTCTGCAGGAAGGCTGGTGAGACCACCACCTCCTACCGCCTCCACAGGTTGGCCTTTGGTTCCACCCTCTGCCTTCCGTTAGATAGAATGAACTGGAAACTGGCTGTGGATGGGGTCCCTTCATTGTCCTTCTGTATTGGCAGAGGGCCTGGATGCAGGGGCTCTTGGCTCAGTATCTGGGCCCAGGGGGAAACAGTGGGCCTGACCTGTTCTGACTCAGAGGCTTTGGGCTCAGTTCTGAAAGGACCTTGGCAGCCTGGCCCACAGCCAAGAGACAGGGAGTGTCGCCATCTAACCACGTTGGTTCACGTTTTCCTCATCCTAAAAAACCAAGCCTTTTTTGAGCCTTCCACACCCCTTCTGTCTTTGCTTCCTTTTCTAGCCAGACCCCCACTGTCTCCACCTCTTCACCCCCATCCACTGCTCAGCCCCCTGGACCACTGCCTTGCCCACCCGGTGTGCCGCCCAGGTCTCTAATGCCCTGGTGGCTCTTCAGCTGCCACCTCCTCCCTGACCTCCCTCCCCAGGCCGCCACTGCTACACCTCCTCTGGCTCTCCTTACTTTCTGGCTCTTCCTCATCTCTCCTTTTCCTTCATTTGCTCCTTGAATATGTGAGCTCCCCAAGCTCTTGACCTCAGTTTCCCTCTTGATTGCTCCCACTACATTCTCCCCGGGCAGCCTTTTCCACTCGGGTTCCTCTGCTGCCCCCTCCTTTATCTTTCCCATCTTATCCCTCCAGCCCAGAGCCCTCTACCAAGCCCCCAGCCCCCTTGTCACCCACAGGTTACTGAGCATCACCCCTCAGATGGCCTTCAGGCACATAGACCTAGTGGCCTAGCCTCCTTCCCTTCTATTCCCTGCTCATCCTGGGATACCACCATCTGCTTAGTCATCTGAGTCAACAACCCTGGTGGTCACTCCCGATGCTTCCCTCTCAGAACCTTCCATATCCACTCAGTCACAAAGCTCTGTCCTCTGGGATGGTTAAGTCCACCTTTCCCTCCATCTCTGCTGCTGTCTTCTGGTTCAGACCTGGTCATCTCTTGCCTGGACTGCTGCAAGAGCTTGGTAATTGCTGATCTCCCTAGCTTCATTCTTGCGCCCTACAGTTGATCGGCCATATCCAGCCAGAATCTCTCAAACTGACCGCGTCTTGCCCCTACTGCAAACTCCTCAGTGGCTCCTTTTGCTTGAAAGGTGAGCTCCCATGGTCCTTTGTGAACTCCCGAGGTCCTTCGTGAACTCCCACGGTCCTTTGTGAACCCCTGGAGTCTTCGTGAGCTTCCAAGGTTCCTTGTGAGCTTTTGAGATCCTTCCCGAGGTCCTTCGTGAACTTGCACAATCCTTCGTGAACTCCCGTAGACCTTTGTGAACTCCTGGAGTTTTTCATGAGCTTCTGAGGTCCTTCGTGAGCTTCTGAGGTTCTTTCTGAGGTCCTTCGTGAACTCCCGCAGTCCTTTGTGAACTCCTTGAGTCCTTTTTGAGCTTCTGAGGTCCTTTGTGAGCTTTCAAGTTCCTTTCCGAGGTTCTTCATGAATTCCTGAGGTCTGTTGTGAGCTTCCAAGGTCCTTCCCAAGGTTTGTCATGAACTCATGAGGTCCATCGTGAACTCCCACGGTCCTTTGTGAACTTCCAAGGTCCTTTGTGAACTTCCGACGTCCTTCTCGACGTTCTTTGTGGTCCTTTGTGAGCTTTCAAGGTCCTTTCCAAGGTGCGTCATGAACTCATGAGGTCCTTTGTGAACTCACGAGGTCCTTCATGAACTCCTGGAGTCCTTTGTGAGATTTGAGGTCCTTACTGAGGTTCTTTAGGAACTCCTGAGGCCCTTTGTGAACTCCTGGCGTCCTCTGTGAGCTTCTGAGGTCCTTTGTAAACTCCGGGAGTCCTTTGTGAACTCACAAGGTCCTTCATGAGCTTCCGAGGTCCTTCCTGAGGTCCGTCACGAACTCCTGAGGTCCTTTGTGAACTCCTGGAATCCGTCATATACACCTAGGGTGCTTCGTGAACTCCCAAGTTCCTTCATGAACCCTTAGGGTCCTTCATGGTCTTCAGAGTCCTTTGTGAGCTTTCAAGGTCCTTTCCAAGGTCTTTCATGAATTCCTGAGGTCCTTTGTAAGCTTTCAAAGTCCTTCCCGAGGTCCCTTGGCCTGTTCCAGTCTCTTCTGAACTGGGCTCTCCAGCCTTGCAGAGCTGTGTCCAGCTCCCTACCCTACCCGCTCTGGCTGCCTCGTGCCCTGACGCCTTTGCCCTTTTCAGGCCCAGCTACAACACATGGGTGTCCCAGGCTGATGATTTGGTTTCCTGGACAGCCAGTAATTTGGCATGCCTTCAAACTGGTAGTCTTTAAATATTTGCTCAGCGTTTATTTCGAGGGGAGGTAGGTACTGGGAGGGGGAGGCAGTCGTCCTGCCCACAGATGGACAGTACCCCGGGCACCAGTGAGTGGCCTGCCCTTCCCCTGCCTGCTCCTTCCCAGCGCGCTTCCCCTCCTCGCCTGGCAGATGCCTGCTCCCCTGTGAAGCTCCACTCTGCTCAGTGTCATCTCCTCCAGAAACCTCCCCTGACCACCTCCACCTCTGCTCCCATTTTCTGCTGCTTGTGCTGCACTTATTTTTATTTTTAACCGAGGTATAACTTATAGTGAAGTGTATAAATCTCAAGTGTCTAGTGTGATGAGTTTTCACCTGGGAACACCCGTGTAATCACAGCCTGGATCAAGATGTATCACGCTGTGCCTGTCTTAGTCATCTAGTGCTGCTATAACAGAAATACCACAAGTGAGTGGCTTTAACAAACAGAAATTTATTTTCTCACAGTTTTGGGGGCTGAAAGTCCGAATTCAGCGTACCAGCTCTAAGGGTCTAGGGGAAGGCTTTCTCTTTCTGTTAGCTTTGGGGAAAGGTCCTTGTCTCTTCAGCTTCTGTTTCCTGGTTCCTTGGAGATCTCCATGTGGCTTGGCATCAGTCTTTCCCCCATCTCTGCTTGCCTAATCTGCTCCTTTTATCTCTTGTAAGAGATTGACTCAGAACGCACCCTACACTAATCCTACCTCATCAAGATAACAAAGACTCATTCCCAAATGGGATTATAACCGTGGGCATAGAGGTTAGGATTTACAACACAGTTTTGGGGGACACAATTCAGTCCATAACAGTGCCTTAATCTTTTCTTTTTTCTTCTGTCTATTTTAGTGTAAATGTCCTATCCCCAGCCAGCCTGGGAATTCCTCACGGCAGGAGCAGCTGTCTTGGTCCCAGTGCTGGGTGGAGCCATGTGTGTGACTGCTGGTGTGTGAGCGTGTGGCTGTGACCTGCGTGTGTCACTGTGCATGAGGGCGGCAGAGGCTGTGGCCGTGGGAACATGTGCTTGCGAGCCTGGCCAGGGCCCCGCTGCAGGTGGACGCCCCTCCTCCCCTGTTCTGCGCCCCGGGCCCTCTCAGCTCCACAGGGAGCTGCAGCCCCGCCTGGGGGGGCCCTGCTGGCTGCAGACTGGAGATTAGTCTCCAAGGCCACAACGCCAGTTGCCATAGGCACGCGGGCTGGAGTTGGGATTGCGATTTCTCATCCTGGTCACGCAGGCAGTGGCCTCCCCGGCCCGCCCGCCAGGAGCCAGGCTTTAAATAACGGGGAAACCCAACCCTGGAGAGGAGAGCTGTCTGCCCCCCTGCCCGCCCGAGTGGCCTCCCAGCCTAGTGGGGCAGGCCTGGGGCACTGTACCCGCATACCACCAACAGGTCCTCCATCTCCCCTGGAGAGCTGTGTGCCTGCCCAAGCGGCCTCCTGGCCTAGTGGGGCAGGCCTGGGGCACTGTACCCCCATACCACCAACAGGACCCCCATCTCCCCTGGAGAGCCTGAGTTTGAGAGTTCTGGTTGTTGTCTTAAGTGCCCAGAGCACAGGACATGGCCCTGGCTCATCCCTGGGAGGCCCAGTCTGAGAGGAGCCCACCTTCCTGAGCCCCCCTCCCCACCTGAGAGGGATGAAGCCCTCTCTCTGGAAGCTTGGACTGAGGGGAGATGGGCTTCCCATGGCCAGGCCACACATCTGCCCCTTACCCCAGCTCCGTGAGGAGAAGGCAGCGGCCTCCTTGTGTTCGCCTGGAAGCAGCTGGAATCCTGTGCCTCCCTGAGCCCTGCCCTTTGTCCTTGCCTGGGGACCTGGGGGGCAGGGAGAGGCCCTGCTTTCCTGCCATGTTGGTTGGTGGTTTATTTTTTTTTAAGAATGAGGTTTCTGTTATTTCTTTACAAATTGTAAAAGGAATGCCTACTTATCGTTGATAATTTACAAAGTACTAAAAAGCAGAGGGAAGAAAAGGCATTCCTGGGCCTGTCTGCTGCGGTGAACAGTCTGGAGCTCCCAGGCCAGCTGGTCAGCCGAGTCTTCAGGCCAAGGCGCGCAGCGTTGGTTTCAGCCCCCATTGGGCGCTCTGATTGTCTGCCGTGTCCCCTTTGTGTGTGTGGGTGGGTGTTTGTGATATTATGAAGTGCTTCAGTGAAACATCTTTGCATATAAATCTTTACATTTCAGATAATGTTTTCAGGGTAGATTTATAGCATTAGAAGTTATGAAGAGTGTGAACATGGTTAAACCTCTTGAGAGGTGTCACCAAATCACTCTGCCAAGAGGACCATGTGGCCTGAGGCCCTGCTGAGGGGGAGCTGGGATTTATCATTGGACCTGATGTTCTGGGGCTGCTGGGCTGAGAAAGCACCTGGCCACAGTGTGGGGTCTGGTTTGCAGAGCAAGTCTGGGCAGACTCTCCTAGCTGTCTGCTTGTAGGCAGGATGGGCCGAAGACTGCACCCTGTTACTTGAAGCAGGACAGGATTGGAAAGGGATAACTGTGCTGTTTTCTGTTGTCTAACTGGGTGACCCAGTTCCTCATGTTTTTTAAAAACATTTCATTGAAAAAAAAAGTTATTTATTGTAAGTGAACCAAATAGTTGCTGTCACATCAGTCCAACTCATGCTGACCCCATGTGTGTCAGGGTAGAACTCTGCTCCATAGGGTTTTCAATGGCTTGATTTTTTGGAAGTAGATAGCCAGGCCTTTCTTGCGAGGCACCTCTGGGTGGACCTGAACCTCCAACCTTTTGGTTAGCAGTGGAGCATGTTAACCATGTACACTGCTCAGAGATTCCATTGCAAGTGTAACAGCTCAGTACGTTTTTACAAACGAAACCACACGGGTAACCAGCACCCAGATTAAGAAACAACATTGTAAGCCCCCTGCTCACGGAACCCCTCTCATGGTCACTACCACCTGCACCCCGCACACACAGCGTCACCACCCTCCTGACTGCCAGCATCGTAGCTTGTGCTTTTGACCTTTCCATAAATGAAGTCCTACAGTGTGACCTTTTGTGCCTGCTTCTGTCATCATATTTGAGCAATTCAGATGTGGTGTTGCATGTCATTGTGGTTTGTTCATATGTCTGATGTCTTTTCCAACACACGAGGCACCAGGGAGGGTGCGGTGGAAGTGAACACGTGGACACTGCACAGAAGTTAGAATTCTGTCTGAATTATCGTTGAGTGTCAGGGAAATAAAGTTTGTTTCCCTGAAGAGCCTGCTCTAGTGAAGAGGAAAGAATCTGTTACCAGCATAGCAGCTAAGCACATGGGGGATGACTTGTTTGGGTGTCCAAAGAGCTGGGGTCCAGCCTGTCCCCTCTGGGCCTTAGTTTCTACTCATGGACGTGGAGGCGGTTGGATGAGGGTCCATCCAGCTCTGAACTCTGACACCGTCGCGTACACTTGAAAGTGCTAAGAGTTTGTTTTCTAGCATGGTTTGAGTTTGTTTGCTCTCACAGTTCCATGTACCAGCTCGGCTCACTTTTTACAAAAATTGAGCTGACCTTGACCTCGGCCCACATTGCCCCACGGCCAAGGAGGCATCCTTGTAGATAGTGCCAACGTCTCCTGGATGCCCTGACCCTCTCTTTAAGAGCCTTGATAAGTGGACAACTTTCACTTGACTGCCCCAGTGATGGGGAACTCACTGCCTGCAAGGCAGCCTGCTCTTCCATTGGGGGTAATCCTCCCAGTCGGAAAGTGTTTCCTTCTGTTGAACCAAAGCCTGTATCCCTGTAACTGCTGCTGAACAGTGATGTGAAGGAAAGCAGACTTGGTGTAGTACTTCAGGAGCCATTCGTGGGATCTGGACTCGTAACTGGTCCTAGCACATTGGGTGCCACGTGATCGTGCTCAGTCACTGGGAGCAGCCGCTGTTATTGTAACTGTTGTTTTTATTATTGATCATCAACAGTGCTAAAATACAGGATCTCAAACTTGGCAGGGACCTGAAAGTTACCTCTTTCAACCCCTTAGCTAGAGCTTGAGTTCCTCCATGCGACATTCCACGGAGACTTTGTCCAGCATTGGGTACCTGCCAGGGTGGGGCTTGCTACCTCTGACACTGTTAACTGAGGCAAAGGACCTGGGGTAGCTTGGGGTGGGACTCAGAGGCTTGGTGAGTGGGGTCGTGGCAGACGCAGGATGACAGACATCCTCTGTGTCTGCAGATGCCCTGATAGGAGGAAGCAGGTGGGGGCTGCAGCAGGAGAAACTCGAGCTTGATACTTGGGCAGACTTTCCCCAGTGAGGAGGATTGATAAATAGTGAGATTTATCAGAGAGTCTCGGAGACCGAGGCCTTTAGAAATAGATCCCAGTGGCAGTGAATTTATGTTAATGGAGGAGGAAGATGATCCAGAAAAGGAGGGGGCAATGATTGCACAGCTCAGAAAATGTCATCAATGTCACTGAAATGTACATGGAGAGGCTTGAATTGGTGTCTTTTTTTGCTGTGTATATTCTCAGCAACAACAAAAATAAATTATTAAAAAAACAAACAAACAGATCCCAGTAGTTCAACTAGCCTTGTTATTTAATCCTCCCAACAATGCAGTGAGGTAGTTATAATTTGGCCCATTTTACAGATGAAAAAAGTGAGGTTTAGGGAGACTAAATAACCTGCTCATTAGACTAGCATCCTGGAAGGCAGGGTTTTTCATTCTTGAACAGTGCCTGGCACCAGGGCTTTTAAAAGTTTGTTGGATTTATTTATTTTTATTCATATCCTAGCTTATTTTGGAAGTGATTTGAAAGACTTAGAAAGAAACAAAATATAGTGAGATGGTATAAAGAAGAAAGTAAAACAAGTGTTGTGGCCTAAAGTGGAGCCATAAGTGAATCAAAATTTGACAATGCATATCATAAGATCTGTTTCTGGTAGGAATGCATTCAGCTGCGAGTAACCTGAGAAGCAGAGGCTTGAGGAGTGAGAGGTGTGTTTCTCGTGCAACAAGTAGTCTGGATTGCAGCACTGTTCACAATAGCAAAAAGATGGAACAGCCTACATGCCCATCAACGGACGAATGGATAAACAAATTATGGTATATTCACACAACAGAATACTACGCAACAATAAAGAACAACAATGAATCCATGAAACATCTTATAACATGGAGGAATCTGGAAGGCATTACGCTGAGTAAATTGAGTCAGAAAAGGACAAATATTGTATAAGACCACTATTATAAGAACTCAAGAAAAGGTTTAAACAGAGAAGAAACATTCTTTAATGGTTACAAGGGCTATTCACTAGATAGTAGAGAAGAATCATCTTAGGTAAAGGGAAGGACAGCACACGCTACAGGGGAAGTCAGCACACCTGGACTAAACCAAAGCTAAGAAGTTTCCTGAATATAACCAAAAACTTCGAGGGACAGAGTAGCAGGGGCGGGGGTCTGGGGACCATGCTTTCAGGGGACATCTAGGTCAATTGGTATAACAAAGTTTATTAAGAAAATGTTCTGCATCCTACTTTGGTGAGTGGTGTCTGGGGTCTTAAAAGCTAGTGAGTGGCCATCCAAGATGCATCAATTGGTCCCAATCACCTGGAGTAAAGGAGAGTGAAGAACATGAAAGACACAAGGAAAGTATTAGCCCAAGAGACAGAAAGGGCCACATAAACCAGAGACTTCATTAGCTTGAGACCAGAAGAACTAGATGGTCCCTGGCTACCACCAATGACCACCCTGACAGGGAACACAACAGAGAGTCCCAGATGGAGCAAGAGAAAAGTGGGGTGTAGAACTCAAATTCTCGTAAAAAGGCCAGACTTAATGGTCTGAGACTGGAGGATCCCCAGAAGGCATGGCCCCCAGACTCTCTGTCAACCGAGAATTAAAACCATTCCCAAGGCCAACTCTTCAGACAAAGATTAGACTGGACTGTAGGACACAAAATGATACTTGTGAAGAGTGTGCTGCTTAGCTCAAGTAGATACATGAGACTAAGTAGGCAGCTCCTGTCCAGAGGTGAGATGGGAAGGCAGAGAGGGTCAGGAGCTTGTTGAATGGACACGGGAAATACGGGGTGCAAAGATGGAATGTGCTGTCACAGTATAGGGAGAGCAACTGGGGTCACATAACAATGTGTATAAATTTTTGTATGAGAGACTAACTTGAATTTGTAAACTTAAAGAACAACAATAAAAACAAAAGAAGTCTGGAGGTGGTGGTCCAGCCCTGCCTGGTGCAACTGCTCAGGGACATCAGACGGACCGGCACCTCGTGTTCTCTGGCTCCTCTGTCCTAGGCAGGGGCTTTGGTCATCCAGGCAGGCAGAGTAGACAGGGATGGCGCAGCGCAGCCCTGCTTCCTTGGAAGCCCTGCCTTTTTATTGGGGTACAGAGTCCTCGGGGACCTATGCCTTTCTTGTTGGCCAGAACGGCGTTCTGTAGCTGTCTGAGTCATCTAGTGCTGCTGTAATGAAATACCACAACTGGGTGACTTTAACAAACAGAAGTTTGTTCTCTCACAGTCTAGGAGGCTAGAAGTTCAGGGCGCCAGCTCTGGGGGAAGGCTTTCTTTCTCTGTTGGCTCTTAGGGAAAGTCGTTTCTTTTCAGCTTCTGTTCCTTGGCAGTGTTGTGGCAGGGCATCCTTGCCTGCTTGGTTGCTTACTCAATCTGCTCTTTTATATCTCAAGAGATCGATTTAAGACATACCCTACACTAATCCTGCCTCATTAACATAACAAAGAAAACCCACTCCCAAATGGGATTACAACCATAGGTATAGAGGCCAGGATCCAGAATACACATTTTTGGGGGACACAATTCAATCCATAACAGTAGCCATCCCTGGTGGCTGGGGAGCCTGGGAATGGGAGCACTTTGTTTTTTAGTTGAGGGGTCATTGGTGGCTCAGGGGTAGAACTCTCACCTTCCATGCAGGAGACTGGGGTTCCATTCACTGCCAATGCACCTCAGTCACAGCTACCACCTGTCTGTCAGTGGAGGCTTGCGTGTTGCTATGATGCTGAACAGGTTTCAGCAGAGCTTCCAGACTAAGACAGCTAGGAAGAAAGGCCTGGCATTCTGCTTCCAGAAATCAGCCCATGAAAACCGTATGGATCACAATGGTCCAGTCCACAACCAATCATGGGGATGTGCAGGACTGGGCAGTGTTTTGTTCTGTTGTGCATGGGGTTGCCATGCGTTGGGGGCTGACTCAGCAACAGCTAACATCAATGACGGTAGAGGAGGGTGATTGTATGGTCTATTATTAAATTCATTGTCAGACACCAAAACAAATGAGTGATTTGGGAATAAACTGGAGGCCACACAACTGGTGAAGGCTGAACTGAGTAGGATGCTTTTAACTGCAAGTAAACGAAGCCTCCACGAGAAGCGGCTTGAGCAATGTGGACGTTCATTATCTCAGCCGAAAGTCTGGAGGTGGCGGATCTGGTGTCACCAAGGGCCCGCTCTGCCATCCTCCTCTTCTCGTGGCCCCAAGCTGGCTGCCTCACATGTAGAAGGAGGAGGCCGTCCCTGACTTCAGTCCCTGGCTTCGGTCCTTTTCTAAAAGAACAAGAACTTTCTTTGAACCCCCTTGTTTCTCATTTGCCAGAATTGGGTCACATGCTCCTTCTTAACCAACCGCAGGTAGGGGGAATAGAATTGTCCTGATTGAAGCCTTTGCTAACCACCGAGATCCACCCCCTAAGGAGTCCTAGTGGAGCAATGGTTAAGAGCTCGGCTGCTAACCGAAAGGTCGGCAGTTTGAATCCAGCAGCCTCTCTGAGGGAGAAAAACCTGGCGATCCGCTTCCATCAAGATTATATATAGCCTTAAATTCAGTGGGGCAGTTGTACCCTGTCTTAGTCATCTAGTGCTGCTATAACAGAAATACCACAAGTGGATGGCTTTAACCAAGAGAAGTTTATTCTTTCACGGTCCAGTAGGCTAGAAGTCCAAATTCAGGGTGCCAGCTCTAGGGGAAGGCTTTCTCTCTCTGTCGGCTCTGGAGGAAGGTCCTTGTCATCAATCTTCCCCTGGACTAGGAGCTTCCCTGAGCAGGAACCCCAGGTCTAAAGGACATGTTCTGTTCCCAGCACTGCTTTCTTGGTGGTATGAGGTCCCCCTGGCTCTCTGCTCCCTCCTGTCTTTTACATTTCCAAAGAGATTGGCTTAAAATACAATCTGATTTTGTAGATTGGGTCCTGCCTCATTAACATAACTGCCACTTATCCCATCTCATTAACATCATAGAAATAGGATTTATAATACATAGGAAAATCACATCAGATGACAAAATGGTGGACAGTCACACAATACTGGGAATCATGGCCTAGCCAAGTTGACAGGTATTTTGGGGGACACAATTCAGTCCATGACGTACCCTGTCATATAGGCTCACTATGAGTTAAAATTGACTCCATGACACACAACAAGTTCCAGCCCCAGGGCTGAAGAGGGCCCAGCTGCCCAAGCACCTACCTTTAGATCGTCTCTGTTAGCAAGAAGCAGGAAAGGATTTGGGGGCAGCCCTTGGGGTCTTCCAGGAGACAGAGCTAGGATGGGTACTCAGATGTCCTGACCACATACCAGACTGCCTTCCCTTGCTGTGCAGCTGGGTATAAGACCCCCACCAGCTACCCAGCCATTGTTTTTGGGGTATGAATCAGAATTCTTCAACTACAGTGATGGGTGGACAGTGGAGGGGGCAGGACCCAGTAATTTCAACCCCAGTGTGTAGCCCCTGGGACAGGAGATGGAGTTGTCAGTGGTGAGGAGGTGCTGGAAGGAGGGATCTCTCCCCAAAGGGGGGGGATGTTTCTTTTTGCTTGTTCTGTCAAGCCTGTTTTTCCAGAAACACAAGCATATGGCAGCGGCTGGTGCGGGGGCCGTGTTTGGGTGGTGTGTGCACTTGCCTTTCCCGCCCCGCGTGGTCGGTGTGTTTTCTTCACTGGCTCCAACACCCCAGCTGGTACTGAGGGCAGCGAGATGCCAGGCAGACGAGCTTCCTGGCTCCCGGAAGAATCCAGCCCTCTCCAGCGGCACCTCTGTTTGGGTTTCTAATGGGGAAGGGAATGGAGAACTTTCCAGCAAACCTGGGCCTGACCTTTGCAGAGTTCTGCGCTGGGGATGAGGCCATGTGAAGGGGTGTGGAGCAAAGGGGTCCTTACTAGTTTCCTGTGGCTACAATGACAAATGACCACAGATGTGGTGGCTTAAAACAACAGAAATTCATTCTCTAATGGTCTGTAGACCAGAAGTTGGAAATCAGTTTCGCTGGGCCAGAGTCAAGGTGTCCCTCTGGAGGAGAATCCATTCCTTGCCCTGCAGCTTCTGTGGGGTTTGTGGCCCACATCATGTTAACCTTCAAGGCCCACGTCTTCACATGTCTCTGCTTCCTGCCCCACTCTTAACGAGGTGTTATGGACCGAATTATGTCCTGCCAAAATATGTGTTGTTAACCTAACCCCTGTACCTGTGGATGTAATCTTCTTTGGGAATAGGGTTTTCTTCGTTATATTAATGAAGCCATATCAGTGTAGGGTGTGTCTTAAACCTAAAGACTTTTGAGATAGAAGAAGAGCAGGTTAGACGCAGAGACAAGCAAGCACAGATAGGAAAGATAGGTGCCATGTTAGATCTCTAAGGAACACTAAGAATAGCTGAGAGGAGTGTCCCCTGGGGCAGACAGAGAGCCTTCCCCTAGAGCCGGTGCCCTGAATTCGGACTTCTAGCCTCCTGAATTGTGAGAAAATAAAATTCTGTTCGTTAAAGCCACCCATTTGTGGTATTTTTGTCATAGCAGCACTGTGAAACTCAGGTGGAATTATACATGCAATTGCATTTAGGGCCTGCCCAGATACTCCGGGCTGAGATCCTTAGCTTAATCACATCCTCAAAAATGCCTTTTTTTTTCACATAACATTTACAGGATCCAGAGATTAGGGTGTAGATATCTTTTGGGGCCACTTTTCAGCTTACCACAGGTCTCCACGGTCAAACTGGGGCATCTGTTCTGCAACAGAATGTATACGCTGTCTAGGGAAAGGAGGGCACGTGGAGGTTCCCAGCTGGCCCTCCCTGTTTCTTCCCACCCCAGCCCTGTCCCACGAGCCAGGGGTCTTGTGCACATGCAGGTGGGTACCCCATCTTATATGCCCAAGCTCTGTTCACCCTCCCAACAGCTGCCCCATGGCCACCCCTCAGGCCCAGGGGTGCACCTGCAGCTGCATGGTCTACCCTTGTGGTGTGTCAGCCATCTGTCACTGTTTAACAAATAACCCAGACTAAGTCATCATTTATTTCTGGTTCTCTTTGGGGTCTGAGTAGGCTCAGCAAGGTGGTTCTTGCTGAAAGTCTCACCTGTGACTGCAGTCGATGGTGACTGGGGTCTGGCACCTGGGCTGGGAAAACGTCAGGGCTCCGCAGCCTTCTCTCTCCACTTGGTCTCTCCAGGAGGGACTATCTTCAGCATAGCTGGACCTCTTACATGTCAGCTCAGGGCTCCAAAGGTGGGTGTTTCAGAGAGGGAGGAGAAGCCTGTCACCTTGTGGGACTTAGCCTTGGAAGTCCCCTTGCTCATTTCTAGCACATTCTGCTGGTTAGAAGTGAGTCATTGAGGCTGGCCCATAGTCATGAGGAGGGACATTAGATCTCACCTCAGAATGGGAGGCCGGGTCCCTGGTGGTGCAAACAGTTAATGTGCTTGGCTGCTACCCAAAGGTTGGAGGTTCAGGTCTACCTAGAGTCACCTCAGAAGAAAGGCCTGGTGATGTACTTACAAAAAAATCAGCCGTTGAAAACTCTACAGGGCACAGTTCTACTCTGACATGCATGGGGTCGCTGTGAGTTGGAATGGGCTCCATGGCAGTTGGCATTGGTTCTGGATGGGAGGAGTGTCAAAGGATTTGCTGTTGTGTTTTAAAACCACCAGAGAAGAGGCCTCCTGGGGGCCCAGAGCCAGAACCCATTTGGCCGGTGAATTCCAGGGTCCTGAGTACCCAGGGTCTAGAAGGGATGTGGGCTCCTGGCCCAGGCTCTGGCTAGGGTAGAACGGAGTGCGGGGTGCTTTCTCCTGGACACGTCCCAGAATCCTGACCGTGCTCTGGGTTGGAAGTGCTCCAGTGGTCAGCTCCCTCCCACCCTCGCCCCAGACCCACACATCCTGGGCTCTGGTTGCTCCTCCCCCATTCTGCTCACTTGTGCCTCACTGCCTTTGGCCGTGCTGTCCCCTCTGTCGTCCCTCCGTACCTTCTTCATGTTCCCTAATTCTTATGGGCAGGCCCAGGGTGCACAGAGGAAAGGAATGGGGCCTGTCCTCCAGGAGCTGGTGGTCTCATGGGACCCAGATAAGCCTGCATCCTGGCAGAGGGGAGGTATGGGGAGCAGGGAAGAATGGACTTTGGGGCCTGGCCAAGGGGCATCCGCCCATCCCAGAGGGTCAGGACAGGAGGTGCCTATGTGCCTGACCAGTTAGGAGTTACCCAGACAAAGGGAAAGGATGTTTCTGACAAAGTGTCATGAATTGAATTGTGTTGCCCAAAAAATATGTGTATCAACTTGGCTAGGCCATGATTCCCAGTATCTTGTGATTGTCCACCATTTTGTCATCTGATGTGATTTTCCTATGTGTTGTGAATCCTATCTCTATGATGTTAATGAGATGGGATTAGCAGCAGTTATGTTAATGAGGCAGGACTCAGTCTACAAGATTAGATTGTGTTTTAAGCCAGTCTCTTTTGAGATATAAAAGAGAGAAGCAAGTAGAGAGATATGGGGACCTCATATACCACCAAGAAACAAGAACCAGGAGAATAGCGCGTCCTTTGGACCTGGGATCCTTGTGCTGAGAAGCTCCTCAACCGGGGAAGATTGATGACAAGAACCTTTCTCCAGAGCCCATAGACAGAGAAAGCCTTCCTCTGGAGCTAGTACCCTGAATTCGAATTTCTAGCCTTCTAGACTGTGAGAGAATAAATTTCTCTTTGTTAAAGCCATCCACTCGTGCTGTTTCTTTTACGGCAACACTAGATGAGTAAGACACAAAGGGAACAGCATGTGCTAAGGCCCAGGAGCAAGAGGTCAAGGAGTGTCTAGGGACCTGCAGGATGGAGGGAGGGCAGTGGGCATTGAGGCTGGGAGCCTGGATGGGTCAGATCAAAGCACAGGTCAGGTCAGCTTGCTGTGTGGCAGTGGTTCTTGACGGGGCGGTGAGCCCCATGAGGGCAGGGCTGTGTCCTGTCCACCTCTCTGTCCCTGTACTCCGGGGCGAGGCTGAGCCCCATGAGGGCAGGGCTGTGTCCTGTCCACCTCTCTGTCCCTGTACTCCGGGGCGAGGCTGAGCCCCATGAGGGCAGGGCTGTGTCCTGTCCACCTCTCTGTCGCTGTACTCAGGGCTGGGTGTGAGCCCCGTGAGGGCAGGGCTGTGTCCTGTCTGCCCCGTGGTGCTGGCTCTGCAGGGCTGGGGGTGAGCCCCGTGAGGGCAGGGCTGTGTCCTGTCCACCTCTCTGTCCCTGTACTCCGGGGCTAGGCTGAGCCCCATGAGGGCAGGGCTGTGTCCTGTCCACCTCTCTGTCCCTGTACTCAGGGCTGGGTGTGAGCCCCGTGAGGGCAGGCCTGTGTCCTGTCTGCCCCTCGGTCCCGGCACTGTAGGGATAGGGATGAGCCCCATGAGGGCAGGGCTGTGTCCTGTCCGCACCTTGGTTCCGGCACTGTAGGGCTGGGGGTGAGCCCCATGAGGGCAGGACTGTGTCCTGTCCACCCCTCGGTTCCGGCACTGTAGGGATGCGGGTGAGCCCCATGAGGGCAGGGCTGTGTCCTGTCCGCACCTTGGTTCCGGCACTGTAGGGCTGGGGGTGAGCCCCATGAGGGCAGGGCTGTGTTCTGTCTGCCCCTCGGTCCCGGCACTGTAGGGGTGGGTGTGAGCCCCATGAGGGCAAGCCTGTGTCCTATCCACCTTTCTGTCCCTGCACTCTGGGGCTAGGGGTGAGCCTTGTGATGTGTTTTGTCCACCTCTCTGTCCTGACTCTGCAGGACTGGGGGTGAACCCTGTGAGGGCAGAGCTGTGTCTTGTCCGCCTCTCTGTCCTGGCTCTGCGGGGCAGGACGTAGCTGCCTTCTCTGAGTGTGCTCATTGCATCCCGATGGACTGTACTGGGATTGGTGCCAGGAGGGTGTACGTTAGGGTATGCACATGTGCACACGTGTGTGATTGCACGTGTGTTTGGGTTGCTAGTGTTCACACTCACCTCTGGATCAGAGATGTACTTGCCAGGTGAACCCTTCTGTCTTCTTCCTCCCTCCCCTTTTCTCATTCCAGCATCAGCTCTGATCTTAGAGTGGACGCTCAGTGAGTACCACCAAACACCTCTGTGCACCCTGGAACGAGAGTTGTTTATCTCCTAATCAACCTTCTTCCTCTGCCTCTCTCAGTAGAGATGACAATATTGTGATTCGTGCATCCAGAGAACTCCTATTCTCCCTTCAAAACCCATCTCAACAGTCATGCAGAAGCCTTGTTTGACAGACCCCTAAACCAAATCAAACCCATTGCCATCAAGTTGATTCCGACTTATAGTCACCCGATAGGACAGAGTAGAAGTGCCCCATAGGGTTTCTAAGGAACGGCAGGTGGATTTGAACTGCTGATCTTTTGAATAGCAGTCGAGATCTTAACCACTGTGCCACCAGTGCTCCTGGCGGACCCCTGGTCCCTAAAAATAAATGAATAGTGTTTAAATAAAAGGGGTCACTGTTTTCTCCCGTGTCAGGCTATGTGTCTCAGCCAGCTTCCCGGTGTGTTCTCATTTCCCCCTCTGTGTGGGCGTGTCTGCCCAGGAGCACTAGGACGGCAGGTGGGGCCTAAGTCTGTGGCCCAGGGCCTGGCGCAGAGCAGCTCCCAGCAGGTTTTTAGTGGATGAGTGGAGGGTGCCGGGAGAACAGAGAAGCGCCCAAGCTGCCTCCCCCGGCCTCCCTAATGGGTGACCAGGCCTCCAGCTTCTGCTGAGCTGCTGCAGCCTGCCCCACCCTCACATGCTGCCTCCGGACCTTGAGCCAGCTGATGGCCAGGTAGCCTCGCTGGGTGGCTGATAAGCACAGAGAATGAGTCCAGCTCTTGAGTTCAGCCAGGATGTGGAAAATGGACAGAGTGTATGAACGCACCCCAGTGAGATGTGAAGCTGTGGGGGGCAGCGGGGGCGACGGAGGCACCGACATGTGCGCCTTGGCCTGGCCTGCCTTGGGACTGGGCGGACCTGGCTCATGGGTGGTCTCCTCCTTGCTGCAGGAGACCTTGGGCAAAGTGCATAGCCTCTCCGTGCCTTAGTTTCTCCAGATGTAAAATGGGGGTAAAGTAAGACCTCGTGGTGGTTTTCTGAGAATTCAGTGGAATGCTGAAGATGCTGGTTGTGTGAGAGCTGGTGATGTTTGTGTCTTGGTTCAACCCCAGGCCAGGGGGTACAAGTGGCCCTCCTCCCCCAGCCTGGTGGGCCAGGCCTCTCAGTGTCACTCTGGCCTGGGGTCTGTTTGTGTGTGTGTAGTGTGCCCCATTCTTTCTATCTCTCACACTCACACATACACTCTCTTTTATACACACGCATACCATCACGCATGCTCAAACGCACGCAGGCTTGCTCACACGTACTTTTCTGAAGTTTGGGAGAGACTGGGGGGAAGAGCTGAGGTGGGGGTCTGGATTCCAGTAGGCCATTGACCAGGGTCGGCGTTTGCCTGAGTGTGGTCCTGGGCTCTGGGCCCTGGCCTGCAGGCCCTGGGGTCTCCTCAGCTGCCCCCCCGAGGGCAGGGAAGCAGGGTGCTGAGGGGTTTCCGCTGATCTGTCGATGTTCCGGGGAAGTGGCCTGAAGATTGGGTCCGTGTGATCCAGGGGCTGATCCCAGCATTGCCACTTCCCGGATGTGGGGATCTTGGGCAAGACACTTTAGCCTCAAGTTCCTCATCTGTAAAGTGAGGTGGCTGTGAGAATAAGGCATATACCAGGGGCCTGACCAGCCCCCGCATGTGGAGATGGCCCCGTCGCCCTCCCTCCTGCCCTCTAGATGGGCTGGTCCTGGCTCTGCTGTCCCCAAGCTAGAGAAGGTGGCGGCCGAGCCCTGGCCGGAGATGCCAGGTGCAGACGTCCAGGCCGGGCATCATTTTCTCGGCACTTACTGTGTGGGCTCTGGGCCCCTTTGGGTGTCCTCTCTGTGTCTCTGGTACCCTCAGCCCTGGTGTGAGCGCTGGAGCCTTGGGCCTCCGCCATCAAATACCCAAACCCTCCCTCATTTCCTCTAGGCTCGCCACCAGCCAGGAGGGTGGCAGCTCTGTGCGCCCAGCTAACCATCCAGCTGGCCTGTCACAGCAGGTAGAGTTCCATGATTCGGCTTGTCCCATTGAGATAGAGCCATGTCCCATGGAGGCTGTGTCCAGTGTCCTGAGTCTCCTGCTGGCTTTGTCACTAACTTGAAAAAAAAAGTCCCTGCCTCTAGGTCTTGGTTTCTTTGCCTTTCAAATCGATACAGTGTGCTCTGTCCTGCCTTGAGCCTGGGGCAGAGGTCACCAGTGTCAGAATGCTTGTCAACTGCATACAGCATCCGGGGGGAGGGGTCAAGGGTCCCTGGTGGGCAGCCACTGACCTGTGGCCTAAGGGCGGCTCTTCAGCCTGGGAAGGGAGGGAGGAGCTAGCAGTGGGGCCTTGGGGGTGGGAGAGGGTGGTGTTGAACCCTCAGGTGCAGGGACCATCTAGGGTGACGGATGGGGAGAGAGGGTTTTGATGTGGGCCGAGCTGGGGGTCTGTCTGCAGCCTCGTGTTCCTGCCTCTGCACCCTCTTCACACCTCCACCGGGCTGCACTTCACCCGGTCGTGGGGCGGGGCGGAGAGGGGGTGGGAGTCAGGTACCAGCCATGGCAGCACCTGTCTGCCCAGATATCCAGACTGTGGGCAGCAGAAAGCCCGGGGAGAGATGCAGACACACCCCTCCTTAGCCTCCCAGCTGACCAGGAGTGTCTCATATAGGATGCTGAGGATTGGAACCCCGGCTGCAGTCCTGTCTGGTCTCCCTGGCCCCAGGGCCCCACTGGAGTGGCCCTGTAAGGGGGCCCCCACCCTGCAGACAGATATACCTTGGGGCCGGGTCAGCCCAATTCAGATATGGACATGCTCGGCCGGTCTCTGACTCGGGAGCAGGCCAGGCTCCAGCTAAGCTGCCCGTGTCTGGGCAAGGAGTCCTGGTGGGGAGGGAGGTGGCAGTGGGCGGCAGGCTGGCAGCAAAAGCTGAGCTTCCTAGAAACTGGAGTTGGGATTCGGAGTGGAAACATCCCCAGAGACCCTGGCTGTGGGGTAGAATCCTCTGTGCCCCACTGTGAACCTGTCACCTAGAGCTTGGAGCGGGGCAGGAATCGGGGAGTTGGAGCAGCAGGTGTTGGCGACTGCTGCCCCACCTGCCTGCTTTCCAGGTGGGCAGAGTGAGGCCCACACTTGAGCAATGTGGCTGATGTTACCCAGTGGTGCTCCGGCTGGCCGGGGGCTGGACCCAGGCCTCTTAGTCCAGGGATCCTCCCGGTTCCCCTCCCTCCACCCACCCCAGCTCAGCCCTTGGTGGGGGCGGGGGGGCTTCGTGGGACGAGACTGTCCCCCACCTCTGGCCCATGGATTCTTCTCCTCACCTTGTGTTCGCCCTGCTTGGGGGCGCCCCTCTCTTTGTCCCCTCCCTAGAGTAGCCCCCAGCCTGTCTCTCACCTTGTATAAGTGAAGTTTTGGGCCCAAAGGCAGGATCTGAAATGCCCACCAGCTCCTTTTCCTTGCTGGATTCCTTGTTGCGTTCTCAGCTGCTGAGATAGGCACTTGGACTCCTGTGACGTGGGGTGAGCAACAGTCCCAGTTTGCCCAGGACTGAGAGTTTCCTGGACCACAGGACTTCCAGTGCTAAACTCAGGAGCATCCTGGGCAAACCAGGGTGAGCTGGTCACCCTAGCTGCATGTCAGCTGTGAATTGGGTCAGCAGGTCATTCGTGGTCCTCGATTCACCACGGGTGTGAGGAACAGAGTCCTGATGCAGCTTCAGAGAGACAGACAGACCGCATCTCCACTACACCCCACTAATGGCCTTGAGCACGTCTGTGTACAGTGGGAAACTGTCCACTGGGAGTTTCTAAGCAGGAGAGTGACATGAGGTTCATGTGGAGCAAGGTCCCTGTGGCTGCTGTTTGGTGGTGGGACTGTGCCTGGGACAGGAGGAGGCAGGAGCCCAGTGTCAGGCTGGTGTCGTGGTGTGGACAGGAGGTGGCCTGGCCATGGAGACAGGTGGCCTGGCCGTGGGCAGAGGTGGCCTGGCCGTGGGCAGAGGTAGACAGATTTGGATGCATTTTGGAGCTGAGCTAGCAGGACTCTGGTGGATTGTTTAGGAAGCATGGGAGAAAGGAATCAAGCAAGACGCCCAGGTTTTCTGCCTAAGCCCCCGAGTGGACAGCAGAGGAGGAGCAGGTCTGATGAGAAGCTGGAGGCCATGCGTGTTTGAGTTGCTTATTAAACAGACGGAGCTGTAGGGGAGGCAGCATCTCAGGGAGAGAGGGTTAGAGATGTAAACCGGGGAGTCACCGGCATGTCTATGGCATTTAAAGCAGCGAGAAGGGAGTTGGACAGAGAAGAGGAGAGGGTCTGGGACCAAGCCCGGGGCCACAAAGTTGAGTGGTCAGCCCCAGGAGGACTGGGCAGAGGAGCCTGGAGGAGGGAGGAAGCCTGCAGAGCAGCCGGCGGGAAACCCTGGGGGCAGTGTCCTTGTGGCCTCCTGCCTCCTCTCTCCCACCCAGGAACCAGGGGTGGCTGACTCCCTCTTCACCAGGGCTTCCTGGACGCGGGTGCCCGGGTCAGGAGCCAGCCGTCTGTCACCCGCCTCCCTCTGCTGACGTCACTTCTGATGACCTCTCCTGGGTGCCCTTGAGTAGGGCTTGGACGGCCTCCGGCCTGGCCCCTGCCCAGGCCCCTATCGTGGCCCCAGCCCGCCCCCCTGCCCTCCACTGGACAGTGCCCGGGCTGGTCGGGCTGTGTCGCTCTCCCCTCTTCCCAGGGATCTTATCTTCCTGCTTCTCCTTCAGCTCTTGCTTCCTGGTTAATCCCTATCATGCTACGTGTCTTCTGTTCTTAATAGTTTTTGGTATTATTGGGTGATTTTTTTTCCCTACTCCTTTTTCAGTTTAGAACTAGCCCCATTTACAGATGAGAAAACTCAGGACTTCAGTGATTCATTCACCCAGCGTGGGCCTAGTGGGCCTGGGCCGGGTCTCAGCCTTGGCTCCTGGCCCACGTTCTTGCCCCTCTGCCCCACCTGGCAGTCCCAGCCACGTCGCACCTGCTCCCCTCTCGAGGCCCTGGGTGTTTATGGGGAGTGGTCTTCTCCCTTCCTGCTCCCCAAGCACACCCAGCTGGCCAGCCCTGCTTCCTCCCTAAGTGGATTAGGACCTCTGCGGAAGGAGCCAGCAGTGTCTGGGCCTGTCAGGACGCCAGGGCCGTCTGGTGCCTTCCTGATTTTGTCCTGATTCGATTTGGGCCTCGGCGGCTGGGAGACCAGCAGCCTGAGGCCTTTCTGGGAATGGCTCAAGGGACTGGCCACCTGGGTGGCCACGGGGAGGGGAAGGAAGAGGAGGCACGATGAGGCCTTCAGGCCCCCCAGGCAGGCTGCCCTGGCTGCTGCAGGCCACCTCTCAGCTGGGTCCTTCATGGAGGCTGGTCACCGGGCAGACCCTTGGGTGGGCTTCATGCCCACAGATTGTCACTTGCTGTGACCATGGCTTCCTCCTGGTCCATACACATGTCCCACCCATGGCCTGCCATTCCCTTCGCATCCCATAATGCCATGGATTTCAAACTTATAAAATTGTAACCTGTAGAAGAAATACAGTTTGTAAATAGAAGTGAACCAAAAACATGTTTTGGCCAAATGCTGACTGACTGGCTGTTAAAAATCAATATTTATGCATAGCCAAGTAGCTGATTTTGGCCACAACCAAGGCCAGAGCCAAACTCCAGTCCATGCTGGTTCCTCTGACTCTGTTGACGCCTGAGTCAGGCCCTCAGACCCTGGTTCTGGGTGAGTATCTCAGACTTTTCCAGTATAGTGTGTGGCTGGACCCCACGGCCCTGGTCTGTCCTGCACCCTGGGCACTGGGCTGGGCCCTGGGGGAGCCACAGTGACAGACAGACCTGGTCCTTGCCCTCGCGGAGCTGGGGGAGCAAGCACTGTCACAGAGCCCCCATCCCACCCCTGGGCTTGGTGTCCCTTAAGGCAGTCTGGCCCGCTATGGCCATGTGCATGGACTCCTGGGCCTCTGGTCTGTAGGCAGCAGAGAGGGCGGGACTTGCAGATACCTCGGGTGCCTGCAGCCCTGCTCCGCACTAGCTCCCCTGCATGGGCTGCCAGGGCCGGGTCAGGGGCCACATGCAGAGCCTGGAGTGACGGGGCCTTCCCATGGGTGCTGACTGCTGCTCTCACCTTTGCTTGGCAGAAGGGCAGCTGCCTAGCAAGCACTAGAGCAGTCTGCAGGTGGGCCCCTCAGACCTTATTCCCAGGGTCAGGAAGGGGAGGGGCGGGACAGAATCAGGACCTCAGGGAGGGTTATCTTTGTTTCTAGTGGGTACCTGGGCCGGGCCAGGTGGTGCCAGGAGTGGCGGCTGTTCCATGCCTGGGGAGCCCAGGGGCGGGGAGAGCACCTGGCCTCCCAGGGCCCCATGACAGCAGGATAAAGTCCTGCCGTGGGGAAGCCCTGGTCTGAGCTGAACAGCCCCTGAGGCATCGTCCTACAACTCTGAGGCCAGAATCCCAATGGCATGGAGGCCGGCAGGGCAGCGGCCTTGCCCAAGGGAGCGTGTGGCCTGCTCAGAGCTGTGTAGAGGGCTCAGAGGTGGTGGGGAGCCCAGAAAAGGCACCAGACAGGCGGGAGGAGGGCCGCCTCCCAGCAGAGGTGGCAGTTAAAGCTGAATTGGCCATCAGCAGATGGCAAGGGGCCAGGAAGGGCACTGTGGGCACAGGGAACTGAAGCTGCAAAGGCTGGGGAGGCGGGAAGGGCGCTGGTACGTTTGGAACAGTGAAGCTTGGATTGTCTCCAGCATGGGGTGTGAAGGGGAGTTGCGGTGAGGGATCGGAGTCAGGACCAGGAGAGGGGTGGGGCCAGACAGGGAGGGCTTTGAAAGCCAGGCGGAGGCAGAAGGGAGCCATGGAGGGTGTGTGAACAGGGGAGGGCCTTGAATGCCAGGCGGAGGCAGAAGGGAGCCGTGGGGGGTGTGTGAGCAGGGGAGGGCCTTGAATGCCAGGCAGAGGCAGAAGGGAGCCGTCGGGGGGATGTGAGCGGGGAGGGCCTTGAATGCCAGGCAGAGGCAGAAGGGAGCCG
>NW_004444013.1:2370204-2383414 GCF_000243295.1 Trichechus manatus latirostris
GGCCTTGAATGCCAGGCAGAGGCAGAAGGGAGCCGTGGGGGGGTGTGAGCAGGGGAGGGCCTTGAATGCCAGGCAGAGGCAGAAGGGAGCCGTGGTGAGTGTGTGAGCAGGGGAGGGCCTTGAATGCCAGGCGGAGGCAGAAGAGAGCCATGGAGGGTGTTTGAGCAGGGGTGGGCTGTGGCCAAAGCTATGTGCATAGGAGTATTTGCCATTGGGGCCTGCCAGGCAGACTGGTTACAGTACTGGGCTTGCTCCAGGGTTGCAGACTTGGGGGGTCGTGCTCTGGTGCTCACCCCTCAGTTATGGTGCCATCTGTGCCCACCTCGTGTGGACCTGTCTGTGAGCCGCTGCATGTCCAGGGCTGTCCAGGCTCTAATTCCATCACTCATCTGAGTCCCTTGGGTGCAGGGAAGGCCAGCTCTTGACTCATCCCACCTGAGAGGTAGAGGTGATCTAGGGTTGGTGGCTTGGGTTGGGCAGCCACCATGTGTGCCATACCCTGTGCACGTGCCCACCGCCTCCCCTCCCTCCTTCCAGGTGACCATGTCCTTGCTGGGGAAGCGCTGCGATGTCCCTGCCAACGGCTGTGGGCCTGACCGCTGGAACACCGCCTTCTCCCGCAAAGATGAGATCATCACCAGCCTCGTGTCTGCCTTAGACTCCATGGTGAGTGTCCCTCCCAGCCCGGAAGAGGAGTGAGACCTCTGAGTGAAAGTCCCACCTCTGCCACTTAGAGGCACCTCCACTGACCTGAGCCTCAGTTTCCTCATCTGCAAAACAAGGGCCGCAAGTGAGGTCAAGTATATAAAAATATAGCCCCAGGAATAAACATTGGTTCCCGGCCCCTGGGGTCAGCCACCAAGTGTCTCAGTGCAGACGGTCTCTGTGTGGAGCTCCTGTGGCCGTGTCAGCTTGTCACACTGCTGTAGGTGCCCAGGTAGAGCTGACGCGGGTGGTGCTGACGCGGGCGGTGCTGATGTGGCGGTGCTGACACAGAGCTGCTTTGGCCAGTGCCAGAGCCACTGGCCACATGTGGCTTTCACATTTAAATTTAAATTAAACAGAGTTAAAAATTCACTTCTTCTGTCGCACTAGCCTCATTTCAAGTGCTTAATAGCTTGATGTGGCTAGTGACTACTGTCTTGGACAATGCAAAAATAGAACATTTCCATCATCATGGAAAGTTCTGTTGGACACGGCACTGATCTAGAGGTGTTTCAGAGCTCGTTGGAGGAGCTGACGAGCCTATAACTACCCTGGTGGCATGAACAAGGGAGGCTCCCCCTTCTTGGGTCCCTTTAAGACACTTGCCTGGCAGTGACCTAACTCCAGTCTCCTCTAGGGTGCTTGTGCATTGCAGGGGAATGGGGCTAAAGTGAATCCATTCACACACACCACCCAGCCTCGCCCCTCTTCCCAGCGTGTCCCCATAGCCCCTACTTGGTGCGCCTTTCGGCAGGTCTGCTTTCTGCTGGTGGCCTCAGTTGAGACATGACTGTGGAAGGAAGCATCTTTTTCAGCTCTGATTGGCCACTCCTTTGTGGAAACAACCAAACTTGTTTCACTTTTTTGTTACTGTTCTACCGTGTTGCAGTTTGTTCCCTGAAGCCAGCTTGTGGGCAGAGCTAGGGCACTTTCTGTTTTAATCTTAAACCAAACCAAACCTATTTGCTGTTGAGTCATTTCTGATTTATGGCGACCCTATGTGTTACAGAGTAGAACTGCTCCGTAGGATTTTCTTGGCTGTAGTCTTCGTGGAAGCAGATTGCCAGGTCTTTCTTTGACGTTGCCATTGGGTGGGTTCAAACCACTAACCTTTAGGTTAGTAGATGAGCACAGAATGTTTGTGCCACCCAGGAATCTTGTTTTAATCTTAGAGAGCCGGAAATGAATGCCCCCATAGAAGACCCCAGGGTGACAGGCCTGCTGGCCCTGCCGATCCCCAGCTCCATCACCAGCATGACTCCAGGTTGGGCCTGGCACAAGAAGCAGGATTATGGCCCATAGAGGTTAAGGAACCTGTCCTGGGTCACACAGCAGCAAAACTGTGATGAAAGCCAGACTCCTTGACTGTCAGCCGAGCCCTACCTCACTCAGATAAAACCCAGCATTTATCAAGCACCAACTGCATGCTGTGAGCTTCACAGGCAGGGTTCCCTTGTGAGGCAGGTCTGAGGCCTGAGAGGCTGGTGGTATTGGCTGTAGGGTCCTGTGTTGGGGCCATCAGCCTCCTGGGCAGTGGGACTGCCACCGTCGGCGTGCGCATAGGTGTTTCAGGTTAGAGACTCCTCCTGCCCACCTCCTGCCCACCTCACTGATGCCTGCTGTAGCCCTGGGAGCTGGCTGCTCGTCTCCACTGTGCAGATGTGGAAACTGGAGCTTGGAGACCACCTGGCCTGCTCCAGGGCCCGCAGTGGGAAGTGGCGAGGGAGGAGTTGAGCCTGGGTCTGTTGAGCTGGTTTTCCCGGGGCCCGTGCCACCTCCTCCTCATCCAGGACTTTGAGACGGTCCCAGAGTGCCCACGATAGGATTGTCCCCAGTGCTGGGGGAGAAAGCACCCCCAGAGCAAGGAGGCCCTACAGGGAGGAACAGAGCCCATGTGCCTTGGCTGTCCTCTTCAGGGGCCTGCCGCCCCTGCAGCCCTGTGACTCTACCTTCTTCCCACCCTGGTGGCCAGTCTCTGGGAAGTCATCCATTTGTTCCACTGTGGATTCTGAGACAGACTGAGAGCATGGGGGGGTGGCCTCTTCCTGCCGCTGCTGCTGCTGGGATCTCAGGCAGCTGACAGCTCACCCCCCAAAAGGCTGACACTGGAGGTGTCCTAGAGCGGGAGGACCTTCCCTGGCTGACACTCCCTGCTCCCCCCACAGTGCTCTGCCCTCTCCAAACTGAACGCGGAGGTGGCCTGTGTCGCTGTGCATGATGAGAGCGCCTTTGTGGTGGGCACTGAGAAGGGGAGAATGTTCCTGAACGCTCGGAAGGAGCTGCAGTCGGACTTCCTCAGGTTCTGCCGTGAGTACCCAGCGAGGCCAGGGACTCCAGCCTGTCTCTAAGTCCCCAACCGTGCCTGCCAGGCATTCAGAACACTGCGGGGGCCCAGGGTTGGGGATGCTGTGCTGCATCCTGAGATGGCATTCTTGGGTGGCCGAGTGTGTGTTGATAGAGCCCGGCTGACTCGGGCAGCCAGACCACCAGCCCTGTCTGCTCGTTTACACATGGGGACACGAGGCCTGTGTTGCTGCCCAGTTCCACCAGTGGCCTGTGCACGCCTGAGGACAGGCACCCACACACTCGCTCAGCTCGTATTTACTGAGCGCCTGCTGTGTGCACTCCCCTTATAAGTGTTCACTCATTTGTCCTAGCATCAGCCCCGGGAGGCAGGCACTGCCAGTGTTACAGCACTGTTGCAGCCTTAGTAGCCACCTTGCAGGGGCTCATGGGGACGAAGTGCTGAGCCCACGTCCAGTGCCCAGCACAGGCCGACACGCAGAAAGTGCCCGATGAAGGCGAGCTGTCGCTGGTACTGTACTGCTCAGGGCTGCAGGCCAGGCTGTGGGCTCAGTGTGGCATGGTGCACATAAGCCACTTCCCCAGGGACACATAACTGACAAGTGTGGAGGCATGGTCCAAGGCCAGGTCTGTGCTTCTGAAACCCAGGCTCTTTCTGCTGCCTCCTTCAGAATGGGGAGGCCAGAGAGCCTTCCCCTGCTCTCCGGGGTGCAGCACCTGCACCTCTGCACCCGCTTCCAGGGGCCCTGAGCACCCTTGGAAGAGACCCACACTCACAGCTGTCAGCCTTTCCGCCCCCTCCTCACCCAGCCCTGCCTCTGCATTCTGTCCTCCTGGGGGTCCTCACACCCAGCCCTGCCTCTGCGTTCTATCCTCCTGGAGGTCCTCACCCAGCCCTGCCTCCACATTCTATCCTCCTGGGGGTCCTCACCCAGCCCTGCCTCCACATTCTGTCCTCCTGGGGGTCCTCACCCAGCCCTGCCTCCACATTCTGTCCTCCTGGGGGTCCTCACACCCAGCCCTGCCTCTGCGTTCTGTCCTCCTGGGGGTCCTCACCCAGCCCTGCCTCTGCGTTCTGTCCTCCTGGGGGTCCTCACACCCAGCCCTGCCTCTGCGTTCTGTCCTCCTGGGGTCCTCACCCAGCCCTGCCTCTGCATTCTATCCTCCTGGGGGTCGTCACCCAGCCCTGCCTCTGCATTCTATCCTCCTGGGGGTCCTCACCCAGCCCTGCCTCTGCGTTCTATCCTCCTGGGGGTCCTCGCACCCACCCGAGGCTCCGCTGTGCTGAAGGACCGTGAGTTCCCAGTGCTCCGTGTCCTTTCTCACTCTCTGCCCTTGCCCATGCTGTCTCCCGCCTGGAAGCCCTCGCTCCTCTCCTCTGCCTGCCAGTCACCTCCCCACCTCCAGGGTTCACAGGTTCCCGTACCTGGGAGGCTCTCCATCCAGGCCCGTCTATGCCTCACCGTCCAGCCCCCAGGCCCTGGTTGTGTCCTGGTGCCAGCATCCCACACTCTAAATTTTGTTGGTTGTGCCTGGTGCCCCGGCTTGGCCGTGAGCTGCCAAGGGAGATCCAGGGCAGGGCCTGGGCCCCAGCCCTGAAGGGCATACAGCCAGATGAGCAGCAGAGTGGAGATCCGAGCCCACACCCTGACTCTCAAATTGTGCCAAGGGTGGGGTCAGGAGCCAGGCTCTGCCACTTGCCAGCCTCTGGGCCTCAGCCTCCTTATCCATGGAGTGGGGAGACCAGTGCTGCCCTCCTCATGGGGGAGCCTGAGGGTGAAGTGCATGAATGTGGGGAAAGCACTTGGAGCCAGGGGCAGATGACCCAATAAGCAAGGTATGCATGGCCTTAGCTGTGCTTACTTACTCATCTGTAGTGTAGAACTTCACCTCTTTTTTCACCACATCATGTGAAATTGTGCACTACAGATGAGTAAGTAAGCCTGTGTGTACCTTGCTCCCTGGTTAATCCGCCCCTGCGAGTCGGAACAATGCCCGGCACTTGGTTCACGCTTGGTAAGCGCTGGCCACTGTTGTCATGGCCGTGATTAGTCTTTGTGCTACACCCGGGGCCTCGACCTGAGGACCATCCATTTCAGGGGAGGGCACCCCAGCCTGGGCACTTCATGACTGGGCCCAGCAGCTCCCCCAGCCAGCCCCACGTCCCACACGGCCCTCAGAGCTTCTGCAGGGTCAGAGGGAGGGCTGGTTACGGGGAATGGGTAGGGGGGCAGTGCCAGGGCCTTGGGGCTCCCAGCCTCACGGGCAGGGGCCAGGCTGGGGCTGGGGAAGGAGCACCTGGCTTCCCAGAGCTGGCAGAGCCACTATTTATAGTGCCCGTAACTCGGCTGGTTTATTTCAAGCTTCGCAGATCCCCAAGGGAGAGCAGGCTCCAAGCTGGGAGGGGGCCATGGGGCCCTCTCACCCCTTCTCCGACGCATCTTCTAGCATGTTCCCCAGGGATCCAAGCACACTCCTGGCTCTGCCCTGGCCCAGCCTGGCTTGAACCCGCCTCTTTGCAGCCCTGAGGCCTCTTGGTGGGGCCCTGTTGTCTCGCTGTTTGGCAGAGCAGAAAACTAGGGCCTGAACTGGCGAGGACAGAGAGCACAGGACGGGGCAGATAGGACGGAGGTTCGCTGAACCCTGGTTCTGAGCCAGGCCAGCTGCTTCCCATGCGAGCTCACACACTGAGGCCCAGAGATAGGGGAACTTGCTCGGGGTCACACAGCAACTTAGAGGTGACCAGGGATGAGACCCAGGCCCTGTGCTGGGCACTGGGAACTCTGAGATGACCAGCCCTGACCCTTGGCTAGGAGGGAGGGGGCTCACTCACTAATTCCCATTCACTCGCACACCATGTTGGGGGCCTGGCTATGGGGCTCCGCACAGGGTGGGTGGGGGGTGCTCCTGGCAACCCTGCACACTGTGTCCCACAGGAGGGCCCCCATGGAAGGAGCCGGAGGCAGAGCACCCCAAGAAGGTGCAGCGGGGCGAGGGCTGCGGCCGGAGCATCCCACGGTCCTCCCTGGAGCACAGCTCGGACGTGTACCTTCTGCGGAAGATGGTAGAGGAGATGTTTGATGTTCTTTATAGTAAGATCCTTCCTCATTCCATTTGGGGCCCCGGGGGGAGGGAGCCCCAGGCCCGGCCCAGCTGGTGAGACCCCTGTGCTGCCCAACACGGCCCTGGGCAGAGCTAGACTCAAGGCATGGGGGTGTTACCCACTCCAGCCCTCCCTCACCCCACATCCCAAGCATGGATAGTCCCCCTAGCCCCATTTCCTGAAACATCTGCTGTCCCCAAGCCCACGCCTTGGCACACGTCCCTGCCACCTCTCTCCTGGAAGTGGCCTGGGCTAGCCGTGGTCTCCCTGCCTCTAGGCTGGCTCCCTGCTGCCCTCTCCGCCCTATGACCAAGGGCATCTTCCCAGAGCATGCAAGGCGTAGGTGGCCCAATGAGGCCTGTCTCCCGCCTACATCTCCTCGCTTAGCTACACAGGCCTACCCTGACTCCACCCCAGGGAACCACTTCCTGTTCTCCAGCACACCCTGGCCATGCCTGTGCAAGGGCTGTTCACTTGGGGGCTGCCTGTCCCCTCTCTGGTGGACACCTGCATCTTCTCTAAGGCTCAGCCCCTCCCACTGTGCCCTGTCCCCTCACCAGCCCAGGTACTCTCCAGGGTCAAAGACAGTGTCTGCTCCCTCAGGGTCCACTGACCACCTGACCCGTGTTCAGGGCATGTTGGTTGAATGAAAGTGAAAGTCAGCCAAGTCCTTCCTGCAGGGGGAGGAGGAAGAGGCCTGGCCTGGCCTCCTGTCAGAGCTGTCAGGCTGTGGAGGGAGAGTCTCGGGGCCCCACTGGTGGCTTTCACGCTCCCTGGGTGACCTTGGGCAGGTCCCTCTGGGCCCTAGGGTCCCCCCCTTCACTCACTTCTGACTTGCTTTATTGCTTTCCTTCCTGCGGCCCCTGGTTCTGCTGAGCAAAGGTCTGTGAGGAAACCTGGTGTCAGGAGGAGGAGGCCAAGTCGGGAGAGGGCCCAGAGGCCCTGAGAGGGTGCGCCGGTCGCCGTGGATGGGCGGGCTTGTCATGCAGATTGGCTGTGCCACGGCGACACCTGCCAGCTGCAGGGCTGGTGCCCAGGGGCTGGTTCCCAGATCCCGCACACCTGCCTGCCTGCCCTGGCCCCGGCCCACCTCGGGCACAGTCAGGGGTGACTGTGAGAGGAGGGACCTCTTTCCAGCTATAGAGGGTGCTGTAGTGGGTGGTGACAAGAGATGTCACAGGGCCCAGGCTCCTGTCCATCCCCAGCTGGGCCGCCCACCCCCTCAGTCCCCTGCCAGGCCTCCCCTTCTCTCCCCGCAGCAACTCTGCTGTCTCTCTCCTCAGTCCGTATTCTTCGTCTCCTCCCTTTTCTTCTGAGCCCCTCTTTCTGTTTCCTTCCCGTTGTCTCTCTTCCTCACTTCCTCTTCTTTCTTCCCACACTGCCTCCCTCCCTCCGGCTTTTTCCTCACAGTCTGTCTCACGAGAGCCCCCTTTTCTCTCTCTCACCCCCTTGTCCTCCTTGCCTTCTGCCTCTGTGGAGCTGCCCCAGGCCCTGACCGATCCCCACTGCCCAGAGTGGAGGGGGAGTGTTAGGGGAAGTGGGGCCACCCAGCTGGGAGAGTTGCAGTCAGTGGGGCCTTGTCCACAGCCTCCACCCGCCCAGTCCCCAGCTGTGAGGGATTGTTCTGCTTGCATTTCTGAGGGGTCTGCGGGGTCCGGTTTCCCAGGAGCCTGGCACCCAGGGGAGTCACTCCACATCGCCCCAGCTCTGGGGCACTCCTGGCCCCGACCCGTCCTGGCTGCCCTCTCATACCAGCCCTTTCCTGCCCTGCCCCCACAGGCGAGGCCCTGGGCAAGGCCAGCGTGGTGCCACTGCCCTACGAGCGGCTGCTCAAGGAGCCGGGGCTGCTGGCTGTACAGGGGCTGCCCGAGGGCCTGCCCTTCCGGAAGCCAGCTGAGTATGACCCCAAAGCCCTCATGGCCATCCTGGAGCACAGCCACCGCATCCGCTTCAAGTTCAAGAGGTGGGTGAGGAGTCCGCATGGGAGGGGCCGGGCCAGGGCAAGCCAGGGGCCACCTGGTGTCGGTCAGCTCAGCTGACCTGGGCTGCTTGCCCAGCCAGAGGGAGGGGCTTCAGACACCCTCGGGGCCCCATCTATGAACACTCCCAGTCTGACAGTGGAGGTGAGGCAAGCGCCCAGGAGTAGAACAAGGCCAGAGCCCCGCCACTGGCTCACAGAAGTCTTCCTGGGGGACTCCTGTGCAGGACTCGCAAAGGGGCTGAAAGAGACTTGACTTGGCAAAAAAACCACACAAAGCCATTGCAGGTGTCAGGAGCAGTGTACCCAAGTGTGGCGGCAGGGAGAGCCAGGCCATGTGGGCTACATTGGGGCTGCTGGGATGTAGGGTTATTGAGACAGCTGAGCATGTACTGGTTGGCGGGGTGGCCAGGAGAGCAGCCTGAGGGCTCGAATTGTGCCCACCTCTGCCAAGGCCACCCCTGGTGTCCAGCAGGGGAACCTGGAGAGAGATGATAGAGCCTTGAGGGCTGTGGTGGGTAGACGAGGGACACAGGGCCTGATCTGATGCCGGCCTCGCTGTGTGGTCCTGGGCACGATCACGTCTCTGGGCCTGCATCCCGGACCTGTCCTGTGCACTGACAGGGCTGGTCTGTTCTGGGGAGGGGGATGGTGTGGAAGAAGAGAGGCAGCATGTGGGACAGGTGTGCAAGGCTGTCTGTATGTCCTTGTTTCCCTTTCCCAGGCCGCTCGAGGATGGCGGGCGAGACTCAAAGGCCCTGGTGGAGCTGAATGGAGTCTCTCTGATACCCAAGGGCTCACGGGACTGCAGCCTGCACGGCCAGGCCCCCAAGGTGCCACCCCAGGACCTGCCCCCTACCGCCACCTCCTCCTCCATGGCCAGCTTCCTGTACAGCACCGCACTCCCCAGCCACGCCATCCGAGAGCTCAAGCAGGAGGTGCCCGCCTGCCCACTTGCCCCCAGCGACCTGGGTCTGGGCCGGGCCGGCCCGGAGCCCAAGGTCCCCGGTGCCCAGGACTTCCCCGACTGCTGTGGTAATGCTACTGCTGCTGGGACCCCAAGTCTGGGGGTTGGGACAGAGGTCATGCCTGCATGGGGCACCCTCGAAGGACAGGTCGGGAGACTCAGGCCCTCCTCAGTCTGGGCAGAGGGGTGGGCTGAGCAGATGGTGTAGACCCAGTAGGACCTGGGCCGTCACTCAGCCATCTGCAGAGGATGTCCTTGGCCTGGGACCAAGAGTGCCTGAGGGGACTCCCAGAGGCTTCTGTGAAGGGAGTAGATGTGCTAATCCACCCACATTTATTGAACACGGACTGCATACTCAGCCTGAATTAGGAGTCCTGGAGGCATAAGAGAAGCAACAACTAGGTGTGACAGAGACCTGGGTTCATATCCCGGCCCCTCTATTTAGTGGATGTGTGTCCTGGGACAAACTCTACCTCTGAGCCTCAGTTTTCTCATCTGTAAAATGGGGATGTGAATGGAACCTACCTCACAGACTTGTTATGATGATTAAATGACAGATCAACTGTGGCGGCATCTCCTGAGAATGTGTTAGAAATGCACTAATGCACTTTCTCAGGCCCCACCCAGCCCTGCTGAGCCTGAGGATTTGGGGGTGGGGCCCAGCAGTGGGTAGTTTAACAAATCTACCAGGTGGTTCTGATATGCACCAAAGTTTGAGAACCCAAGCACTGAGTCCGGTGCTTGGCACATAGTAGAGGCTGAAAAGCTATATTTACCTTTATTATCATTATTATAAGGAGAAAAAAGGACTCCTCCCTCCACAAATGTGTGGGTTGACAGGATAGGACTCACTCCTGAAACAAGCGTCCCACCTGTAAAAGGTGGCTCCGATGTCCCACCTTGCTGATCTGGTGTTTGGATAGCAGGCTCCGGAAAGATGGCTCAGGCCTCTGGTCAAGGCAGAGGGGTACTAGTAGTGTTTGCCACGAGTTCATGATCGCAGGGTCATTTTCGGGGTCTCCCTGGCAGGTGAGGCTGTTACCTCAGAGCCAGAGTCCATCCCCTCAGTCTGGATCTGGGGAGCCCTCTTGGGTCCCACCGCGAACCTGTACCTTTTCTCTCCCTTGTCCAGGACAGAAGCCCCCCGGTTCTGGCGGGCCTCTCATTCAGAACGTCCAGGCCTCCAAGCGCATCCTCTTCTCCATCGTCCACGACAAGTCGGGTAGGATGGCGCCCTCGGCAGTACCCTGGCCAAAGTGGGCATGGGGAGCGAATGCTCACTGGAGTGGAAATGCGACGTTGGGTCGTTGTGAGGAGAAGGTGGCGCGGTTCCGCTCAGGGTGGAATAGTTGTCTACTGCTGTGTAACACATTACCACAGAGCTTAGCTTAAAACAGCGAGCACCTATTACCTCACAGTTTCTGTGGGTCAGGGTCAGGAGCAGCTTAGCTGGGTGGTTCTAGCTCAGGGTCTCTCGTGAGTTTTTGGTCAAGGTGTCGATGGGGGCTGCAGTCATCTGAAGGCTTGGCTGGGGCTGGAGCATTCGCTTTCAAGCTCCCGCACGTGGCTGTTGGCAGGAAGCCTACATTCCTCACTATGTGGGCCTCTCTAGCACTGCTTGAGCATCCTACAGTATCGCAGCTGGTTTCCCGCAGAGTTACTGATCCAAGAGAGAGTAAGGAGGAAGCCATGTTCCTCTTATGACCTAGTCTCAGAAATCACTGCCACTTCCGCTGTTTTCCATCCATTAGAAGTGAGAAACTTGATCCAGCCCCCACTCAAGGTGGCGAGTTTGAGGGTGGCGAGTTAAATCTACCACTTGAAAAGAGGAATATCAAAAAATATGTGGACATATTTTAAAATACCGCTCAGAGGGACTGAGAGCAGGAAAATTTGGGAGTGTCAATGATAGCAAAAAGGAATGAAGCTAGACTTAAAGAGTTCTAGCAGTTTTGCCTTGTAGAGGTCTCAGCCTCACCCCAGTGAGATGATCTTTAAGAAAACCCAGTCTTCTGGGATCAGAATGGAAACCCCACTGCCCCAAACAAGGTCCAGCCCTGAGGGGGAGGTGATGTGGGTATCCAAATAGAACAGCACCATGGGAGGCCACATTAGGCAAGAGGTGGGTGCTAGCTGGTTGACCTCAGGTAAGACACTCAGCCTCTCTGATCCCCAGGTTTACCATCTGCAAAATGGGAATGATATTTATGTTTAAAAGTTATCTTGAGGGATTAAATAGGATAACATGTATGGTAATATGTAAAGTACTTAGCACAGATAAGCATTTAATAAATTAAAGGTGTTGCTTTTGTGAATTATAATGAACCAAATTATCGCTGTTGTTATTAATGAAATTGAGGCAGAAGCCTTAGTTTTACGGGAGAGACCAGCAGGGCCGAGGGAAGCTGAGCAGGGCCAAGGCTGGCTGAGACTCTAGATGTGTGAGGTGACAAGGTGAGGTCTCTGAGGTCACGACTCAGCCTCTCCTTACTTGGGGAGACCACTATGCCCACCTCCTGTGTGTCTGGGGCAAGATGGGCCCAGGATGGACAGGCTGGGCCTGTCCAGTGCCCAGTGCCTGTGCGGGAGGACAGGCGGCATCTTAGGAGAGAGCAGATGGGGGCCCTGGAGCACCCTAGATGTGTGCAGTCTGCTCCCCAAGGAGGCTGGAGGGTCAGGGTCTGAGGTGGCAGTGGGTGGGAGGGCTGGGGCCATCGGGGGCTCTGGAGGAGAAAGCCTGGTAGCCCAGGCCAGTGGAGGGCACGTGGCTGTCTTGGACTGTGGCCCCCAGCCGGGAGGGTCCACAGGGCAGTGGGCAGCTGAGGCTGGTCATGAGATAGCCCGGGTGTGGGGCCCTCACTTGTGTCTCCTGTGTTCTGATAGAGAAGTGGGACGCCTTCATCAAGGAGACCGAGGACATCAACACGCTCCGGGAGTGCGTGCAGATCCTGTTTAACAGCAGATATGGTGAGTGGGCGGCGGCCGCGGAGGGGCAGCAGCTAGCGGAGCCTCTCATTATGCAGCGATCACTCGTGTTCCCCAACACGGCAGCAGGAGCCATATGCTGCGCCCCGCATCCAGTGCTCACGTCACCTGGCGCTCCTGTCTGGGGAGGGGGTGGCTGTGTCAATGTTTGCCTTGCAGATCCTTCAGGGGGCGGGCTGATGGCAGAGCCCCAGATCCCGTGGGGCAGAGCACCGTCTGGGGACCATCCAGAGGGCCCAGAAGACAGACTTGTGGCTGGTGTCACCCTGTTGCCAGCTCCCCCTGGCTCACGCTGTGTCCTGGCCCCCCGCCCTGTGCCTTTGCCTGTGCTTCCATCTGGGGGCCCTTTGCGCCTTTTCTGGGCAAATTCCTGCTTGGTCATGGAGGCTCAGCTCAGGAGTCACCTGGCCAGGTGGGCTTCCTCACATGCCTCACATGGTGCTCTTATGGCCTGTCTGTACCTGCTTGCATGACCCTGCTGTGTCCCTGGCAGCCAGGACTGAGCCTGCTCAGAACAACCATCAGCCCCTGCCTCTGGCAGCACACACAGGTGGTTCCCATGGTAATGAGCTGCTCACCTGCAGTGGGAAGCACAGCCACTGGTTGGCTCGAAGGCAGGGGCTGGACCAGATGGCCTTAGATATGCTCCACCTTGGTTTGCTGCCTCCTTGGCGGTCCTCACTCCTCCGCTCGGTCACTCAGCCTTTGTGGAGCTCTGTGAGCCCCACTCGTGGACGCCTTGTGGCCCTTGCCTGGGGGTGGCTCTCAGTCACTCGAGAGATGGACACAGGGATCCACAGGTCACTTGGTGACCCAGGAGTGATGTCATTCACCGAACCATGGGGAATCCCTCTGCAGGGATGGGGACACCGTCTAGAGGCCAGAGCTGTGGGACTGTGGGGCCAGGGGACAGAGAGGAGGCTTGGGACCTCTCTGTATGTGCTGGAGGGAGCCAGTGCTACCCCCAGGGTCGGCAGACGCCTGCTAGGCAGCCTGGAGTTCACCACACTCCCTCCCTGACCTCAGTGTCCTCACCCTGAATGAGGGCAGGGGCCTCACCTCCCTCCCTGACCTTAGCGTCCTCACCATATGCTGGGGTGAGGTCCTCACCTCCCTCCCTCCCTGACCTTAGCATCCTCACCGTGTGCTGGGGTGAGGTCCTCACCTC